>NW_022145597.1:4103578-4573975 GCF_000002235.5 Strongylocentrotus purpuratus
CCTACTGCTTAGAAAGCAAGTGTATGCTTGTATGTGAGCAATCAGGGGACCAACGGCTTTAAGTCCTCTCCGAGGGACTTGGTGAAGAGGGCCTCACCAAAAGGTCTACCACTGAGCCATCGTGTCTCTCTATTGCACTTTCCATTGTGTGATTTTAGGTTTACAAGACACACAATTACTTAGAACACTTCTCATTCTTAACTTCCAGAACTCAACTTTATCTTTAAAATGAATATCATTTATCATTTAACCCTGTTGCCTAATTTACATTACATTCTCAGCCAGGTTGCTTAGCTGAAATGTAGAGATGTGAAAAGACCTGTTCGGAAAGCAAACTTTGTAATTGTTCAAAATCATAATTTCATCACACAGGGTACAACAACATCATTAGGATATAGAGCTGGTAAATGCATATACCATCTTGATAAGGCTTAATGTTAGCTAAACTTTCATTAAGATGTATAAAAAGATAAATCTTAATTAAACTAACATCACAAACTATTACACCTTTTGCATTCCGGATGTGTCTTTTCATCCTACTACATTTCGCCAAACTCCCTAACAGAAGGTCTGTCCCTCATAAAGGGGGATACATTGGCGCAGTTGTTTTAGGTTGTTTTTTTACATGATTATTTGTTAGATTTTTTATCTAATTTGAACCCGAAAGGCATCATATTAGATAATATTTAGAGCCAAATTAAAGCTATCTAGTTTATACAATCTATAATAAACAGGCGTTAAAACATGAAATTGTGAGGATTCCCTTCAGTAAAAATTAAATAGAAATTATTATTAATCCATAGCCTGCTGGAAAGCTAGCCCCTGTATTAAGCCTATGGCAATTAAGGAATTTGGAAGTCAACAGGATGAAGATGAAAAGAACCTCTATATGATTCCCCTTATAACAGCCATCAGGGATATCATGATAACCCAATACATTTTTTCTGATCTTATTCAGAATAATAAGATGGTTAGTAGAATATTCTAAAGCTTCTTTAGTTATCTGATGCATATGGATAGTATTCAATTGTTAACACTACTGGTGTCATAGTTAATTTGAGTTTCAAGGTTTGTTTTCAATTATTTCAAAACTATAATGCACATATCAAAGTTTAGATTGAAGCCTTCAAATAGATTCATGCTGAGAAAAAGACTTTGAGATATGGGATAACTATCAATTCCATTTTTGTATTAACTTTTGCCCGTCAGCTAGGCGCACAGTATGTAGTATCACTCCACATCACTGGCATGATCAGGGCCATTTTTGTGTCATTGGATAGCAAATTATATGTGGTCTATTTTCATCACAGCAGCATAGAATTACTCATCTCGAGCAATCACTTGCAAGTCAGCATTTGATTACACCACTGCTGGCAGTAAATTTTCATTTTTATATGGTCTGTGGCTGTCAATCGATGGTAAGCAGTTGTAAACAAAGATAGTTATGGCATTGCATCTGAAAGGCATGACGTTGTGTCGTACTGACATTATGGTCAATGTTGTGGAGCTCAATATGCTCAATATGCATGCACAACTGTATTTCATTGTTGATTTATTTGTTTATGATCTTAATATTCATACATGCATGCACAGAGGTGCCGTAGTCAAGGGATTATGTAACATGGTCGCAGGTTCCAGCCACGGTGCGGCACCAGTGTCCTTTGAAAAAACATCAATCTACATTTGCCACTCTCCACCCAGGCATCACTGTATCTTGATAAGTCTTATCAAATCACAAATTAATTTATTTCCCCTTTACTGAATAATAATTTTCATTATAACCCATATCAATGTTAAATATTCATTTTCCTATCTCTAAAATAAAGACATATATTTCTCTCCTTCGGAAATCAAAATATATCTCTCAATAAGTTGGTCACATATCAACACATATATCTCTCAATAAATTAGTCACATATTAACACATATATCTCTCAATAAGTTGGTCACATATTAACACATATATCTCTCAATAAGTTAGTCACATATCAACACATATATCTCTCAATACGTTAGTCACATATCAACACATATATCTCTCAATAAGTTAGTCACATATCAACACATACCTCTCACTAAGTTGGTCACATTTCAACACATACATCTCTCACTAAGTTGGTCACATATAAACACATATGTCTCACAATAAGTTGGTCACATATCAAAACATTTATCTCTCAATAAGTTGGTCACATATTAGCACATTTATCTCTCAATAATTTGGTCACATATTAATACATATATCTCTCAATAAGTAAGTCACATGTTAGCACATATATCTCTCAATTAATTGGTCACATATGAACAGATACATCTCTCAATAAGTTGGTCACATATTAACACATATATCTCTCAATTCACTTATTTCTTACCCCTCCCCCCCCCCCCCCCCCCCCCTCCTCCTCCGATTTTGAGTAGCCGCCCACTTACTGGGATGGAAAGTAGGCATCAGCTTCATCTAAACAAATTTGATCCAAAAAGAAAACAGACTTTGACTTGTGAAACCTTCTCGGTCCTGACCCAACCCAAGCATGGAATCTCACTTTTTAAAATATCTCACAAGCCAATATATCCATACGAGAGTTGATGAGACCATCCCATTATCTAGTGTACATTTCTTTTGGAGCTGGTTAAAACAATTTCATTCTTTAGCTTGTAAAAAAAGTAAACACATGCCTGAAAGGCCTGTTAATAGGTGATTTGATAAAATGCCTTGATCTAACCTTAACAAGAACTTGTATTTGCTGTGATGAACTTAAAGGTCTATACAAAATATATGTTGTATATGCATCTTGAAAGCAATGTAAACAAATAGACCTACCCACAAAGGCAAAAAATAAGTTAATCATCATTAAAAAAGGACATTTATGGGTTAATGTTTGAAAAAATCTTATTCCAACGAAAACAATTATTGCTAATAGGCAGTTTAGTAAATGGGTACCAGTAAGAATGAATCTCTTGAATGCTGTGAACACAGATCCTAGCAGAGCAAGGGTAACATAATAATATATTTCCATTTTCAACCTGAAAAGATATGAAACCTTAGACCTATTTTTATGAAGATGGTGATATGGTAAAACAAAGTGTAATATAAAGCCAATAAAAGTATATCAGTTTAGAATAACGGTTTGCCTGGCAAACCAATGTTCTGTATACTGGTACATATCTACATATAATTGTTTAATTATTGATTTGGCAGTATTCTACCTAGGAATAGAGACATATAGACTTATATATCAAAACATAGCACCTAGCAGATAATGTACTACATTAGATAACTCTTACAGATTGACTAAGTTGTGATTGCTCTTCATCTCATCAGATGATCGCAAGGATTAGAATTTGCATATTGTCACTCCTGGAATTTTTTTTGTGGTATCTTTCCTAGATGGTCAAATAAATATAGTTGCACGTCATACCATATCCAAGCAACACTGCACGTACCCATTGTTTGCAATGTCCTCGCCCCACACATTCGAAATGGAAGGCTGGACGACTCGAGAAAAGAGCTTGCAAGGTATGATATAGCAATGCCATTAATTTTATATAAGAAAGTATAATCAAGCTATCTAATAACGGATATCAACTGGAAAAGGGTAAATATACATTCTTTGGAACGCAATTGAGTTATATTTTCCCTTGTAATCATTTTTTCCGTCAGCGCTCCCCTTGGAAAGATATAACCCCCTTCAGCAACAGTCCAAAGAATGTTATATTATACGCCCTTCCAGTTTGAACATATCATAAAAACAGACACATTTCAACAGATACACACACTCATTGATTATAAGCATAAGACAATGTAAGACATACACTAGGAACTGAAGAATGCCTCCTCCCATGTTTGCGTCTTCCCCGGAATGATTATTGTCCATTGCTCTCCAGTCACAACAACAAAATGGTGGCACACACCTTCAACATTCCACAGCAAGCAAGTGGCAAAAACTCAACCAAACAATACAAATGAAGAACAAAACATCTAAAACAAAGGAATTAATAAAGAAAAAAGAGGAGTAGAACAAGAAGGGGAGCTTGACAGAATTGTAAAGTATTTTCTCGCCATTTGGAAGTCAGTGAACAGAAGAAATTGTGTTTGGCATTGATTGGTTAATTGTATTTAGATTCTAGAAAGGGTCTTGTTTACCAGAGAGTCATTGGCCAAAGGCACTGTTGAATGATAATTGAACTACGGCCAGGAAGGTACCTCTCTTCTTCCATTTAATGCCTTGGTGACAAACTGCTGCCCTAAGATTCCAGTAGGCAGGGTGATGGGTGCAATTTCAAGCTCTGCATGCACGGCCATTCTAGAGAATGGGAACATTACATACTAGGGGTGTTTTCTTGAGGCTTGCTGCCAAATATTAGCCCCTGACACCGGTTGACCCAACTTGAAGCATGGATAATGTCAAGTCTGGATACCTGATGTAGGAGCACTCATCCAGTGAATGAATGAATACCTGTCAGTAGAATCTGTGATATAATATACATGTGATATATGATTTTATACATGTGATCTGTGAATGATATTTGATATAATACAACCATGGCGTGCTGGATTCAAAACTAAGTTCAAGTGTTATTTTTATATAGTAATAGTACAGCCAACACAACACCGCATTAAAGAGAAGGTTGAGTTCTGGGAAGAGGTACAAAATAAGTTGTGAGCGTTATCATTGTTCTTATGCAAGGGTGGAAGAACATCAGATAAAACATGTTCCCTGGAAGCATGGCTCTTCAAATGCCTTCATATTCTAAATATGTCATGTAACATCGTAAAAATCGGGACAGATTTTTACGCCACATGTTTGTGTAGTCCCATAACCATCCTTCTGTGTACAGTGCTTGTAACTTTACTGAAACTTGGCCAAATTTCTAATCATTGTGATGATGACAGAACCTTGCAACCCACACTGTTTTTTTTTCACAATGCAACCGCATGACCAGATCAACTCAACTTTATATGGTGGCAGTGGTGGGATTCCAAATTTGAAGGACAAACACAAATCCATATCCCTTCAGTGATTTACACCCAGTGCCACAGAGAAATTCCCTGTAACAACAATTTGAGTCAATGTAATTAAAAAAAACATGCTAACAAGTTCCTTAGTTAGGAAGTCTAAATGAATACCGAGGGAGTGTTTCAAAAAGACTAAAATCGACTTTAAGTTTGACTTAAATATGGCAGGCTGTTCGTGCCACTGTTTGCTCTCACCATTATGATCTTTAAATACTGTTTATTGCTTCAATAATGAATTATCAAAAATATTAATTCTGCAGATTTTTGACCATGATTTGTACATCCCTTGAGAGACCAATGCCAGTAAACTGTGAGAGCAGACAGTGGCATGAATGGCCTGCCATATAGTTCAGTCCAACTTAAAGTTGATCTTAGATTTGGTGAAACACCCCAGGTTATCTAACATTGTGTGATGAATCACCAGCCAATATCATTGGGAACCACGAAATGGAGACAGATTCATGAAAGTATCTCTTCATCTACATTAGATTGCACATATACTTCTTTTGCAACCAATTTTCCCAGAAAACAATCTACAAACAAGACTGCCAATATGTTACCAAGAAGAAAAATGATTGATTGCTTTAACGATCTATTTCTAGAATGACTGATTTGGAAAGTGAAAGGGAGTTTGTAAGGATTAGATTCCTCGATCCCCTCCTACTTGTGACAATATACTCACTCATTTTACATTTTTTCTTTTTTAGGATAGGAAAGGTAAAGGTAAACATATTTCGTAACATAAATCAATCATAATTTTACTGGTACAATCTAGAAAATCTTCACTCTAAATTTAGGAACTATAACATGATATTGGGAATAGATTTGGTACAGGACTTTCAAACTATGTCTCATTGTGTGGTCTGTAAAACTTAATCAGTGGAGAGTCCATTGTGTCACCAAGTATTTTTAACCACATAAGATACTTCTAGAGGGACTGTTGTTTTTATTGCAATGCCTTGTTATTAAGACAGATCCTGTTCCACAATATTCCTGCATTATTTATAGTTTCTTGGACAAGTTTTGAATTTGGAAAAAAAGGTAACATTATGTCTCGAAATATCAAATGTAGCAAACTTTGGTATTATTGCTCACACTTAAATGGCTCAAATTGTGGCTATCATACTTGTTATAATAACAACACATTGTCACCATATTTTCTTATCATTATTTCATTTTAACCAAGGAGTGATGTTTTAATTAACAAAAAATGTTTCAGTTACTTTATGTGTGGAATAAGGTGGTGATCGACTGTACATCACAGTGACATTTGTAGTGGTTCAGTCAATGTCCAGTTCCTATAGTGGCTACAAATTTTAACAAATCTTAACTTTCCCATTGTTAGGCTGCTTTCATTCACAGATGCACCAATCTGCTTCTCTAATTGTGTTGCTTTCTGGTAAAGCAATTTGCTGTTCTGGTGACATTTCTCTTTAATTCTCCTCATGGCTTTAACAATCTAGAAATCTATACTCCTGAATCTAGGGTAACATTCTGCTTTCATTAAAGGTAAAGACCAGTTATGGTTATGCGATTGCATTGTATAAGAAACGTTGTGGAATCGATCAGAAAAGGTTGATCATCTAGCATATAAGTATTGGTGTGTACTGCAAGGTTCTGGAATTATTAAAATGATAAGAAATTTGACCCAGTCTTGGTAAAGTTACAAGCAATGTACACAGAAAGATGTATATGGGACTATGCGATATCTATCCAGGTCGGATAGATATGATAATTTACCAAATATATCAATTAGTTGCCGGTTTCCCGGCAAAATTTGTATCATCACGTATTAGTCAAAACATATTCTTTCACATCATTGGTTAAAAGAGCTTCCATTTCATTTTTTGAGAGGGGGGCATTTCCAAAACTGGTCTTTACCTTTAAGTGCTTTACAAAATTCAATATCTCCACAAGTGACTTCAATAGATGAGGAAAAGGCAATTTGTACCCGACATCTTTTATCAATCAATCACTTGAGATAAAGATCCAAGATCTCAGGAGGAAATATTTTGCGCTGTATTCTCATGTATGCTGCAAATTCCCTCTGAAAGCAAGCTATACAATGACTTATTCAACGGTGGAATTGATATTCAACTATAAAGTATTTCATTAGTGTTCGAGAGGAGGATTAGAAACATAAAAGGTTGTGTCACCCCCTCCCACGCCTTTGTAAAAATACATATTTTTTTCGCCCAGGGTGGAAAAAGAGGTAGGTAAGAGTATTTTAGTGCCTGCTGTTTACACAATCTAGAAAAAAATGAACTCTATTTCCAAGACAACCTATTTGACAAATACGACCTTATATGTAAAAACATGATCACAGACTTTTTATGAAATTTCCTATAACATTATTTTGATATCTTATTGCACCACGGTGTATAGAGGGTGTGCAAACATAAGGAAAAATGCTGTATAGCAATTCTCAAGATCCCTAAGGGCATTAAAATATGATCTTTGCTTAATCAGAGGGCTTTTTTCTTACCTCATATTCAATTGATTAATCTCGATCACATTCACTTTAACAAAAATTGTGACAATAACTTGGGTTTGCATGGCATTTAGATCTACCATACATTATAATGTTTATGATGCTCCTAGTACACTTGTTATACCAAAATGCACTCTCTCAGCATTCAAGGAAGAAACGTCATATAAACAAACGTCCTATAAAAACTCATCAAATTTTGAGAGGAGCATAGACCAGAACACAACATAAATAAACATTGTATACAGAAATTGGTTATGATAAGGTCAGTTGCCATGACAGCTGGCAAATAAGCAGACTAGGAAAAATTAATTACTTATTGAATAGCTCGCGATAAGCCTTACCCACTTATATGATTTTCATATGATACAATGTTTAGACTAGAATGAGATGATGCTTCTTTATCAAGTTTTCATACACAATGGTGCTCATACATGAGCTTTGTTATAATTGTTTGTACAATGTTTCGACTAGAATGAGATGATGCTTCTTTATCAAGTTTTCATTCACAATGATGCTCATACATGAGCTTTGTTATAATTGTTTGTACAATGTTTGGACTAGGAACAAAATTACTACTAATGATAATATTGAATATTTTTATAGCACACATATCCACCTCGCAAGGTGTTCAAGGCGCTCCAATATTACTCCAGCTCTGCTAGGCTACTCTTTTCACAGCTTTCATGGAATTCCTTCCTACCAGTACCCATTTAACATCTGGGTGGAGAGTGGCAAATGTAGATAAATGTATTGCCAAAGGACTTTAGTGCCGTGGTGGGACTTGAACCGTGAACCATGTGATCAACAGCCTGATGACGTTTTGGCTAGACCACGACACCTCTATTACTCTCATCACTTCACGAATAGCTTTATATATATGGCGAACTCTCATCGTCTGACTGAGGGGATGAAATTAAGCTGGCCCAGTTTTCATTCCGGGTCATTTACCTCACTGATCCCTGATTGAAAATGAAATGTCGTCTCATATAATTAATTTTAAAGTGATTTGAAGAGTCCTTCTTGATGAAATATTAAGAAGAACCCAGTTCTATAAGCTTCAGTCTGAAAAAAGGTACAGACAATGTAATTTCTACATATTTTTTCCATCTCATTACTTTTATTGATTAAGTACTTTCTGTACAAGTTTAATTTATTATTATTATGAATACTGTGAAGTCATGAGACATAGAGAGAAGTGGGGAGGGGTTGTCATAATAAAGTTAGAAAAGAAGGAGAAAGAGATGGGGAGGGGGTAACTGGATGGGAAGAAGGGAAGAAGGGCAGAGAGGAAGGGGGATTATAGATATAGACTATAAGAGAGCAGAAAAAGGTGCAGAAAGCAAGTAGTCTGCCAACATGTCCATGGTGTATTCAGTAGCCATTATCATAATCAAATTTAATGCATAGGTCTTAATGCACATTGCGAATTGCATACATTAGTTGTTGCTAGGTAGGACAAACATTACTTGCCCTACCGGACCTCACATGATATATGCAATTTGCATTCTGACTATTGAAATACAACCAATCGTAAAAGATGAATGACGTTTATGCATATATGGTTACATTAGAAAAAATACCTATTTTTAGGGGGCATGTAACTGACTTTACTTGAATATGAATGTAAAAAACGTGATGCATGCGAAAGCAACATTAACTATTATTAAAAAAGAAATTCTCCCACAATTTTCTTCCATGCTTCACTAAATTGCTAGTGTGATAGCCTCCACATTATACCCCAACGCCCAACAACAACCAAAATCAAAACATAAAAATCCCTACCCATAAATTTAGAGTCCATAGTACATGATCTAGCTGGCATAGTGGAATATGTGATGTGCCCATGACTAGTATAAAGCGTAAATTGATTTTGTGCAGGTATAGGTAGCTCGAGGAAATGTAGTTGCACGAAAAGACGCGTCCGAAACGCAAAATGCATAATGTTTGAAAATCATAATTTCATCGCACAGAGGTAAACCTACATCATTAAGATGTGGAGCTGGTAAAACAAGAACTATCTTGATTAGGCTTAATGTCATTTACGCTTACGTTCAGATATGGTAAAAAAAAAAGAGGAAATTCTAATGAGCAAATATCGCTTACTATTATGCCTTTTGCGTTCCAGATGCGTCTTTTCGTGTTACTAATTTCGCCTTATATGGTGCCTTAACTATGTTCACACATTGTGAAAAACAGAACACCAAATATAAGGCAAAAAAGGTGCTTTTGAACAAAAGAAATCATCATAATCACTAATTACTTACAAGACACATACAATATCTTACCAACCCTCACATTATTATTTTGTTTCTGAGAACTTTTCTTTTTTTAAAATACAAAAATTGTCTGAAGAAAAGAAGATACTTGTCCAAACAAGAAAAAAATAGGGGCTACTTAGAAGCTAGTACTTGTACAATATTTTACTGCTCACATGAGCTCTTTGTTTTTTCTACAGAAAACAAAATCAGATATTATTGCTTCAAAGGGAAACAAAGCTATTTCAGTAACCATGAAGGAAATGTTGCCTTGATGAACCCTTGAATATTTTGAGCACTGTATACAACTGAATATGAATGCACTGGTAAAGATAGAAAATTATCTATAGCAAAGAAATAAGCTCAGTGAGAACACACCAGGGATAAATAAGAATACAAAGTTAAGATTTTGTGTGAATGCACCATACGAGCACGGAAAGGTGATCTGGTGTAGAGGACTAGCCTATTGTAACATGAGCAACATGACCAGAGGCAAATACCACAAGACAAGAAGACAAATCTTGAGCAAATATAAATTAGAATTGTTGATGAGAATGCAATGTCTTCGTGCCTGCATATTAAAGGAAAGGAAAAGGGCAAAAGTGGGAGGAAAACAACAATACACAAACAGAATCTCCATTTTGCTGTTTTAATGATTTCTTCTCTTCATTTAAAGGTGTAAGAAGAGAGCTCTACGTATATGCATTACTGTTGTAGTTATATGAAACCAAATATGGCAGTGTCTGCTCCCAAGGCAAATTCTAATTTTTAATTTAAAAAAAAGAAGATGTATAATGTTCTTTATGTCATATGCATTCTTATTTCTTCCAAGAAAAATCAAGGGATCTGGGTTATGGAAATACTACAGGCTCTGATGCAAACAAATAGTCCATTTTATTACTCTCTCATGTTTCACCGCTTCTTCTTCTTCTTCTTCTTCTTTTTCTTCTCTTTCTTCTCCTTCTTCTTCATGGCCCCTTCCCTCTCTACCCCTCTCTCCCTCTCTCTCTATCTCTCTGTCTGTCTGTCTATATATCTCTCTCTCTCTCTCTATGTCTCTCTCTTGCTCTCTCTCTCTCTCTCTCTCTCTTTCTCTTCCTGTCATCCTTCTTTCTTCCTCCTTTTCTCATTCTGGTTTTGTCCGACTGTTTTATACAAGCATACATTTTCATGTAGGCCCTCCCACTTGCAAATGATTTGTGTTGTGCATTATATTGTATAACCAATACATATTGATGTATTTCCTTGCATTTATGTATTTGATATACAGTTATGTTCAACGTTATTCATACCCTATGGAAAATAATAAACTTGTCTAAATTCTTCATTGGAAAAATATCACAAAAGTAATATCACTACCCTTGAAAACATTAAATTGATGAATTTTGACATGAAATTTAGAGCTTCCCCTGATTTAAGATCTTTTAGGATACTTGTGGATATTAAGTTATACTTATATTTTCAACCAAATGCACAGAGCACCCCAGAGGTGGCTTGCATAGTTGGGCTATTTTGCACCAGTAGGTGGCAGCATTGAAGTTGAATTAGAGTAACCTCAATATAACTATCAACAAACCACTCTTCTGATGATTTTACAGAATGCATCACACGAGTTCTAATGCAGGGAAATTCCCCAAAGTAAGCCAAATACCAAGGTTAATTGCCTAATTACTTACTTATTTACTTACTTAGGTTTACTTGTGGGTAGTGAAAATTGGGTTGTCATTTATTCCTAATCTTATAATGATAAGCATGCATCTATGCCTCTTACCTAAACTAAAGTTGTTATTCAGTTATGCGTCGGTCAACGGAGGTGCGCACCATATTTGTCTTTATTTAGTTGATTGCCACTGTTTTTCTTACCTTATCTATGTTACTTTTGTATTTTTGCTTTTTCTTCTAATTTAATTCTACGGGTTATAGTCTTCTCTTAATCAGAACACTGTGCGCTTAGAAACATCAGTATTAAGCGCCTAATAAATGTTATGTATTATTATTATTATTAACATTCACTGTTATTGACTGGAATTTCCTTAAACTTTTGAATTAATTAATGACTGGAATTTTCTTATTCTTGGGATTTGATTGATGACTGGAAATTTACTTACACTTGCTACATTTTCAACAACAATAAGTCTAACAACCCATACGGTGCTTTTATGCTGGGCATTAATTTTTTTCACAAAACTGTCGTAAGTACTATTTCACCAACATCCCAATAAATATATTGAATACACATGTTTCAAAGGTTTGTCAGCGAACTTGCACTTATGACGGTTTCATGAAATGCTGCCCGGGTAATTTGAAGGGAAAATCTAACCCTAATAGCAAACTACTCTAAAAGAAAGCAGAAAAATCAGAAAAGCAGAGTGGTGGAAGTCTGAACAAATTGGACAAAAAAATAGGAAAAGATAATTTTTGAAAGTTGTTATTACTAAATGCATGGGCATTTCAATTTGGCTGAATCGGTAATGTCACTATGACAAAGTGCCAGACAACTTTCCCATTTGTTTGAAAATGTCTGAAATTTTAATTGATCAGTTTCTATGACTCCGGAGTGTCTTTGATACTATGCTATCCAAAATGTATTTTGAGTAGTGCCCAAAGGCCAAGGGAAGAAGGTGATAAGGGACAAAAACAGACATTTATTGTATTTTTGTACATGACAAACAGGAGAGTTATCAGTGACTACGCCACAATCTAGTAACCAGTCATCTCATATTACAAACACTCATAACTTTTTGTTCATTGGTCCGATTAATTTTTTAAAAAATGTTAGCAATTCTGTTTCTGTTATTTTTCCAATTTCATACAAATGAAATAATTGTAAAAGTTTAGATCTCCTTTTAATGAATATCCTTGTCTGGCTCTTCTCTTTTATATTTCTTTTGTTTTTATTTTTTTCATGCAAGATAGAAGCATTTAGCATTAAAGTCAGTCAGTCATGACCTATCATATAGTCTTGAAATATTTAATGATTATCTAGAATTTTGTATTTAAAAAAAAAATCTTTGTCTTTTTGCTATGTTATACATAAAATATATGACATACCTCTTCTCCTTATATTTGTGGAAGATCTCCATTTCCCTTTTCCAAGCCTTGAATATTCTTTAATGATCCATCTGTTAAATTTGTGCAATTAGTTGAAATAATAAGAGTCTTGCAAGCTTCTTCCCCTCCCCTCGCCCCTTCTAGACCCCTTCTACACCCCTTTATCCTCCCCCTTCCTCTGCAGACCACCGTCTCCAGCCATGCTTATAATCGCCTGTCCAACTCATTCACATCACCCTCACTCCCAACTTGCCTACTTGTAAATTAAATGATAATTGGACACAAATCCTCGCCCACACATCGCTCCAACGGATACTAATACTGGCCCTAGCTGCGCACTGTAAGGGCATCCTCTGCCCTGCATGTCCTGCCTGCATACGGTACCTGGGAGTGCGTCGCTCATTTGCATAGATGAGGTTCTAGAGGTTGAGCCATATCTCAATGACGGGTTATAGGATCATGGCTTATAGCTGGAGGACCCATGCATGCAATGCAATGATAAATGCATTTATGCACAGAGATACAGATTAATAACAGACAAATTCACAGATAATCAACCATTCTTAATCATCATATCACAGTGCATGTCATCATGTACATTATTTGCAGTTCAAAATAACATGTAAAAAACAGGTATAATCTGTAGAAGACGTATTGCACAAAATCAGCACATTTATACTGTGATGTGATGTGATGATTATTTTACCTGACTGCTAAGAAAGCATAAATGCTTGTAAGTAAGCAACCAGACGGCCGACGGCTTTAGGTAGTGAGGATTAATGCCTTACCAAAGGGCACTAGCGCATCGTCTTCATCATATCTCTAAAATAAGTTAATCAATGGATTCAGTAAACACAGATCTATACGTTTTACTGAGCACATCTCAGAGTGCCAAGAAACACACAATGCATCAGCCCCTTTTCATACAAAACTAATAAAATAAAATAAGAAAATGTTCTGATAAAACTCATACAGTAACTGTATAAGAACACTGGAATACACACAAGATAAAACAATGAACATATATAAAGAAAAACATTTTTCTGCCCAATTTCTGCATGATGTGCTCTTAGATGGCCAATGGATTAACATGCATCAGGGGAAATCATGGTGAATAACATATGTTTCTTTGACTTCAAATTCTGCCAAGATATCACAGACAGGTCTGTTAATCCTCTGTGCCCTGCAGACTAATGTTTATTCCATTTACATGGCCCCCGTTTCCATGGCAACCAGATGGGGCCGATTCACTAAGTCCTTGTCAAGCAACGAAGCAAAACGTAATACAGAGATAACAGGCTAAAAACCCAACCAGCAAACATCAAGTTGATAAAAGCAACAAATTGAGAAAAAAGAAACAACATGGTCAGTAGAGGTGAAGTAGAGGTGTAGTAGAGGTGTGAGAAAAATCTGAAAAAAGGGCAAGGAACGGTGAGATATATCAATATCTGCATTTGTGAAGAATACTAGCCAAACTGGCAACTTTGTGATTTAGTTAACAACCTACTATCTTTTGCTTTTTAACATATTTCTTATCAGTAATGAACACAAAATAAAAAGTAACTTAGTGTATTTTTTTCAGATTTCACTGCCAATTTCTGTAGAGTTGTTGCAATTTCATTTATTTTCTACCTTTCTTCAAATCAACCTAATATCAGGGGGGGGGGGAACTCTTTTAAAAGAGTGCTTCCAAGAGACCTTGTGTTGGTGAGAAAGCACCCAAAGTACCTGTTACAGTTTATTTCTGGCAGGAACATGATAGATCAGTAACCTAGATATTAGCTCTTCTTTCAACTTGGTTAAAGCTGACAGCATCACAGAGATCTTCTGGGGAGATCTCTGGGGCCCTTTCCAGTGATATTAAAGGTACTACTGATTATTAAATCATGAGTTAAATATTTACACCAACAAAAAAGAAGAAGATACAAGAAGACTAGGGCACTGTCTTAAAACAAATCTTACAAGAGTATGTGTGCGCCAACAAACACATGTGCTGATATGATGCGAGTGCGCAGCAAAGGCAGTGACGCAACAATACATGCACATCTGAAAACATTGATGACGCTATGTTTGCTCACAAATTATAATGGCGGCCTTCACCGTGAAGGTGTGTATTGTAACTCTGTACTAAGATATGCAATTGATATCTATTGTTAATCATTTGTAATTAATCGCAACTCTTATCAATACTACAAGACCTTTCAGCATTCTAAGAAGTGTCTTTTGCAACTGAGTTTTTTATCCAAATCTTTGATGGATGTTTTGTCCCAGTAGAATCAGCTTAACAAGAGTATCTCCAAGCTATATTGATCACTCAATACCTCAAGTGTTCCTTCCTCCTAGAAGATATTATCAAGAAACAGCTCTCGTTTCAACCTTGATTAAAACTGTCATTGCCAGCTCTCAGAGCCCATTGTAATGGTGTTATGAGCATATAGGGAGTCCATGTGGGAGGGGGATAGAGATGAACAAGGAAAATAGAAAAAGCAAAATGAGAGAGAGAGAGAGTGAGAAAGACAGAGAGAGAGAGAGAAAGACAGAGAGAGAGAGAGAAAGACAGAGAGAGAGAGAGACAGAGAGAGAGAAAGACAGAGAGAGAGAGAGAGAGAGAAAGACAGAGAGAGAGAGAAAGACAGAGAGACAGAGAGAGAGAGAAAGACAGAGAGAGAGAGAGAGAAAGACAGAGAGAGAGAAAGACAGAGAGAGAGAGACAGAGAGAGAGAGAGAGAAAGACAGAGAGAGAGAGAGAAAGACAGAGAGAGAGAGAAAGACAGAGAGAGAGAAAGACAGAGAGAGAGAGAGAAAGACAGAGAGAGAGAGAGAGAGATGGAGGGAGAGAGATGGAGAAAGAGAGATATAGGAAAGATAGGGAAAAAGGTGGGAATGCATGGAAGAAACAAAAATAAAGGGTAAGATAAATAGAAACTAGTAGAACAGAAAGAGAGAAAAGAAGACAAACAAATATTAATAAAAGAGGATTCGTAAGAAGAAGAAAAGAGGTAAGATAATGAGATAGACGATCATAGAAGCATACAGTAAGAAAGCAGATTCAAAATGAGAAAAGCCAACTGGAAATGATGTCTTCATATCTTCCTAAGATAGTGTTCACAATAGGAATTTCAAAGTACATTAATTTCTGTGAATTCCACATTATATTTACGGGGCAAGAAATAAAAGGCAAGGATATTTGCTTAGCTTGCTACGCAATATAAAACATAATTTGAAGGTACAATTACGTTTGTGAATTTTATATTACATTCATTGAACAAGACAATGTGTGCAGTGAATAGTAAGAAAGTGCCTGTGCAGCATTAATCTAAAGACCTGCAAATACTGCAATGCTCTGAGCAAAAACAGTGACAAACTGTATAGATATGTTTCTAAAGTACACCATAACTACTAATGAAGAAGAAATATTTCAGTTAAATAAAACTGAAAAGTGAATTGTTTGCCTTTTATTGCATTCAAACTTTATTTCAAACAAAAGATAACAAAACAAATATGAAGGGACTGTGACAACACATAGCAATAGATACATTGCTAGTACTTGTTAGATTTAATGGAATTCATTTTGTGCTCGTGTCTAAAGTTACATCTAGACCATATGCTACTACTGGACTGGGTAATGATGACGCCACGTCAAAATGAGACAGAAGTCACATTTTTTCAAATTTTACTTTATGATTCATTTCCGTATCATGAGCTTCAATTTGATATATAGCACAACTCTGGAGAAAAAGTATTAGAGGAGATTATAGCTTTTCAACCATGAGAGGATTGGGGTTTAAAATAAGTATTTTATGAGAAAGTGCTTCCGAAGTTTACCTTTTTTTAAATTTGTTTTCAAGCATGAGTATTTTTTATTTTACTGCCAATTTCACTTTGAAAAAAGGCTGTAGCTATCTTATAAATTAAAGGACACACAGTATATATGTTTATTTAGGATCTCTTGCTTTTAAAGCCTAAAATTTGATTGATTGTAGCCTTTCTGTGTCTGACTGCTCTTCTTTGTTTCCTTGAATAACCTAGTTTATTGAACCGGGTTAAAAAGATAATCAATTATGGCATTTTTTGGTGAGCTAATTTTAATGTTTGCAACAATAACAGAGCTGACCGCAATAACATTTGCAGAAAAACTGCTTTTATTTCCCATTATCTTTTTTACTCAATTTGTACAGAACTTTCATGAAACATTGAACATCCAACAAATATAAAACCCAAATTTTCATGAATTTGACATTTTTCATATTTTCCCCAATATTCTTGAGTTCTAGCCCAGCGACTTCTGTCTCATTTTGTTGTGACGGGTCACATATCACGTTAGAAACAAACTTTCCATTCTAGCTTCTCTTCCTTCAGTCCCATCCCATCGCTTCTGATGATGGGATTATTTCAGTCCAGGAGCTGCAAGCAGAATGAGAAATAGATAACTCTGAAGCACACTTCTCCTGTTTCCTCATCCATCCTCTCATCAGGAGGCTCATGGGGTCTCGATCACATAGCAACCAGTATCGGGAAAGGAGTTAAAGGTACTAGCTAGCATCAAAAGCATAGAGGGAGGACAGACCAAAAGCCCCCTAACCGAATGGCAAAAAGGGGAAAGGAGAAAAGACAGCATAAAGATGGATGGTGCGAACCCCGACTATCATGGCTCGATGATACGACCCCCTCCCACTAACCAAGTCGATGCACTAGCGCCCTTTGGAATAAGGCATTAATCCTCATTACCAAGTCCCTCTGTGAGGACTTACTGCCGTCGGTCTCCTGGCTACTTACTAACAAGCACACGCATATGCTTCCTTAGCAGTCAGGACAAACAAACAAACCGACCAATAACCAACTCTTCCCTAAATGACATTCTTCTCTCACATTTCATCCACTTAACACCGGTGCCCTAAATCTAATACTATCATGACTCGCATCTAAAGTAGAGAAGTCCACAAACCTCTTACATCACACACAAAAGTAATCTAGAGCACAGGTAAAGACTACTATTGCATCCTACTTCACTTACAACATCCAGTGCAGGCTTATGCATGTATAATCCATAGATCCTTTAGTGGAAGATAGAGTTGCACATTGTTCTTTTGAAGGTTCATAATTCTGAAGCTTTGTATTCCTGAATATTATACAGGGTTCATAATTCCAGAAATGAAATAGGGTTGTAAATCTGAAAAGTTCAGAATTTTGAAAGTTCATTATTTCCGGCATAACTTAGAACTCTGTATCATTTGTTGGTATTACAAACGTTTGCAATAACAAAACATATTTCATTTACAGAATTACGAACCTTGTTTCATTTTCGGACTCACAACCCTTTTTAATAACATGGTAAACCCTAATTCACTTTTGGCATTTTGTAACCTTTGGAATAATGCAACGAATGCGCAGAAATATGAACCCCATTTCATTTTCGAAATCAACCCCCCCCCCTCCCCTCCCCTCCCCCTGTATAGGAAATTTGTGTTTCCCTATTACAAACCTTTAGAATTATGAACTTCTCGGAAAATGTACTTCAGAAAAATTAGTGCCTGCCGAAGATATTTGTACCATATTTCCCATGAACAATCAACAGACTGCTTAAACATTTCAGCATATAGGTGAGAGTCTGTGCTCGAGGCCACCGCATAGGGAGACATGCCTGAAGGTAAGATTCATGAACACGCTACCGTGAAGGCGTGTTTCAAATCAGGGATCTGGGGGGCGTTTCACAAAGCCTTTTATCAATGACGACTGACAAAAATCAGTGACAAATCTGCTGATAACCAATCAGAAGCAAGGATTTCAGTAGCTTATAAAAAATACTCTCATTTGTCACTGATGATAGGTTTTGTGAAACGCCCCTCTCCATAAATGACATGTGAGGTTGAATTCTCTCCCTTTCATTTTTCTCGAGATAGCCTAGCTCTCTTTCTGTCTGAAAAACCCCTTTCCAAACTAACAACCCACTAGAGAACGTGATTGTGAAGGGTTTCTTTGGTCAAACGACTGGCCTTTAATAAAGGAGATGAGTCAGGAAGATGATACTATGCATCCATCAAAGATGCAATGTAGAGGCCAAATGTATTCACTGAGTGTTTGGCTAACTGACAGACAGTTCATTTAAAGGTGCTTTTTACAGTTTCAGCCAAGTTTCAATCAGACTAGTGGTTTGCTCAATGTTAGTATTTCTTTTGATTGCAGTGCCTGGTTGACTATTAAATGCACATGCATATAAATAGGAGAAATTATCATAATGATTGGTTTGGTATTTGTTTTAAATCTTGCTATTCAGATTGGACTGATTGAGCCATGGACAGCTCAAAAGCATACTGTACAAGTACTATTTTTCGTGTGGCTATGACAATATCTATAAACTGTGTTTTGGGTGTCCAGTTAACTATGAACAAAAAAAACAAACAGGATGAAATTTTACAAAAAACACTGTTCTCCCTGAGATCCCTGCAATCATATTATTACCCTGACTCTATGCCAACTAACATGATAAGGCGCTCAAGCATTAAAGGAATTTCTTCCTATCGGGTATCCATTTACTATACCTAGGTTGAGAGTGGCAAATGTAGATAAATATCTTACCAAAGACATAATTACTCCTAGTTCTGCAGCGGGACTCTAACCATGACCCATAGGCCTGCTTAACTATCTCGAGATTGCCAAATATCCAGCTATTTGAACTATCCTGATCGCAAACTATCCAGCTAATTTGCGTCTTCACTAGACCGATACGCTCATCACCAACTAGCTCGAAAAATATTCTTGAGATTGACGCATGCGCATTTCAGCGACCGACTGTACGACCAGCATGCAGATTTAAGATTTAACCCGTAAACAAGTACTGGCTGCGCTGTGCAGGTGAGACTTGTGTGCTAGCTAATAATTCTCGTCCTTTTTGGTTAGTCCCGTTAGTGCTAAATTCTAAGCCAAAAAGCGTTTGTCCTGACAATGATAAGGAGAAGGCAACGTCGTCGAGAGGCTGACCCTCTCTCCACAAACAAATCAGCAAGTAACATGCTCAGTGAGACATTGCAAACAAAACAGCGAAGTATAACGGCGAAATATAACAGCAAACAGCAAAAAAAACAAAAAAACAAAGACAGAAAAAAACTAGACAAGTTAATGTCTAAAATTACAATGCGATGACGAGTCGAATCACATCCAAAAAGTAGGGTAGGTAAGCTGATGAGCTGAGCGGTATAGAAGATCGCATGTGCACTAGTACAACTAGTTTATTTACAAACACGGAAAACCAGAAATCATTGTGCATGACGGGATCGGGATATTTGACTCCGAACTTTGGTCTAATGAAAACGGTCGCAAACTATGATCCCGCTATTTGTGAAATAGTGGGATATTTTGCAAACTAGACCGAGATATCTTGGAATATTATCCAAACCAAATATACAGCTAATTGCTACTTCGGTCTAATGAAGACGCAAATTAGCTGGATAGTTTGCGATTGGGATAGTTCAAATAGCTGGATATTTGGCAATCTCATGTGATTCTAAGTCCAGCAACTTACCCACTATTCATTTCAAGTCTTTCTATAAATACCAACTAAGAGCTTTGAGGCACTCAATGTATATGCACTTGATTCATTAAATGTTATTTACTAAATTGAGAAGAGATCATGCTTGCATAGCCAATATACAAATAGAAGGAGTATTGGTTAAATATTTTGCTAAGAGATGAGAGAGACAGACACAATTTGGTAATCAAATCTTAAAGAAAAGCCTTCCATCCTTTTGAGAGAGAGGACATGATATTTGCATAAAATTAATGAAAATTTGCAATGCTCTCTGAAATGAGAGGTTGTTGTTATCTCGTCAATTTAGACATATTCTAATAAAGGATGGTAGTAAACAGCTTTTTAGAAAAATGTTTGTTATTTACTTTCTCTCTCCTTCGTATAGATTTCATCCCTCTCCCTTCCCTCATCCTCCTTTATTTTCGTTACTCCATCTACTCTTCCCATCCCTTTTCATTCCTTCACTCCTCCTTTCTAAGACATGCCCATCTCTCTTTCACAAAGATTCCGTCTCTCTCTCTCCCATCCTCCTTCATCTCCAACACCTGCTTCTCGTTCTTTCCTCCACCTTCTTTTGTCCTTCACCATATAAGAACCTTGAATTTTAACCTTTCTTTAACATACACAAAGAGGACTGTGCATGGGGCAGATTCTAGCACTATACAAAAAGCCATCATCATTATCTGTTTGCTCCACATGCACACACAAACACAAACCCTCACTTATGCAGCTTTCAAAATCGTCTGTCGGAGAAACAACTGGAATCACAGGAGAACACTTGATTTTGTCTGCAGTCGATTTTTCAATCAAATTATACTGCACTGATTTACAACGCGACAACAACTTCATGACTTAAATGCCAAGAATGTGCAGGATGACTGCCACATTAAAATAAGTTATTCTTGACGTCAGGTCGCCAAACGAGAGTAATCATGCAGCAATGAGAGAAACATGTATAATGAGAGACATGCTCTTAGTATGTATGGCAAGCAGGTTAAAGGTTACAGTTTAAAGGCATGTCCTAAAGATCTACACGAAAGATAGAGCAAATTAGCTGAGCATGAATTCACTCATTGCATTAAAATGGATGTTTGAGTTCCGGTAAAGATAGAAAGTAAATTCTCACATAATCAAACCAAATTACACTGAATCATCAGGATTACAAATAAATGATATACGCCATAAGAATCCTGGTATAAAATGTTTAGCTGAATATACAGCCAATTCCAAATGATTAACAACAACAAAATGGAATTTTGCCTAGAAGTCCTACCAAGTTCATTCATGTAGCGTGCATATCTCAGTAGTGCTGTCTGAAATGTTTACTGAAATATTAACACACTTATCATTTCAACAAGGTCGGTTAGTTTGTTCATGTTTTTTTTAAGTTAGTTCTAAAAATCCATCTACTATCAATGATTCAAGATAACCAAACCTAGTCTCTATATGAATACAATTCCATTTCCAGAACTCAAAATTAGTTTCCATTCTGTTTTCATTCTCTTTACTTTGACTATAATTAAATACTTTTATTTATCATTAAACTAGTTTTTTTTTCTTACCAAAAGTGTACCATCTGTTAAAGTTCATCGTGCCTTGACCTGGCCTAATTTTTGCACTTTAATAACTTATTCAAATTGTATGCATACTTTTTAAACAAAGGATGTTCTTGACAACCTGAAAGCTTGCCATAGGCTTGCCCAACATAGCAACAAGTAATATATGCAAACTGGATTCCACATATTGTAGTTCATTCATTAATAATGGGTTAATGGAATAACTCGTCACTAGGTCCCCAGGAAAGGAACATCAAAAGTATGAACATATATGTTAGTTACGCATTTTCTGGCTATTTCTCTACACTTGAACTACTATCTAATCAATAGGCCATTTTTGTATTATAAATATAAACATCTTTAATATATATATACGTCTTGGTGAAGAGCCTCAATGTAAATTATTGCACTCCCCTGTTAAGAATATTTTTTTATTTTTTTATTAGTCAGAATGCAAACTGCATATATTATAAGTTGTTAGGTAGGGTAAACCATAATACTATTTGTGGCTTACGTTTCAAATAAAAACAGACCATTTACGGAGTTATGAATACTTAAAATATTCACGAACAACTCTCCCGTTTGTTATGTACAAAAATCTCATTATTTTCTGTTTTTTCCAAAGTATCTTCTCCTTTAGGCACTATATCGTAAAAAATATATTATGGATATCATATCAGTGTAGGTCCTCTGTTGAAAGAATAGGCCCTCCCAATTCAGTCATACATTTTAAAATAAACAACTTTTAGATTGTGTGTTAGAAGTTGGGACAAATGGAATAAGTTGTCAGGTAATTCATCACATTGACATGCATAGCTAAAAGTTTAAGTTGAATTCAGAAAAAAAATTCGAGTCTACAGATATGTACATCGATCATCTCATGAAGGAATGAATACGGGATAATCTGAAGGGGTAATCTTCTGCAAGAAATCAATATATACAAGAGCATAAGAAATCAACATGCACGCTGTACCCATGCTATGAAGTGCCAATCGTTTAGTAGAACTTAAAGGGACTTAGTAACATTGTTCAGATGAGAGATAGTGGTGCTAAGGTAGTGACTTCAATGCTAGATGTACAATTAAGAATAATCTGAAATTTTGAGTGAAAACATACCATTATTAATGATAAATGTTGGGGACAACTGATCTGATCGATTCTTTAGTTATCCCAACTATATGATTACTATTTTATTACATTTTAGGTGAATGAAAAACATCACAAAGCAATGAATTGGCTCTACCGTGAACACCTAGAAAATTGCTAATTATTTTAAAACTCATCTATGAACAGTAAATTATTATACATCTTATGAAAGAGTGTTTTACCCCAAATCATTCGGTATCATTTTTGTGTGGTATATTTTCACGTTTGGATGAACAGGGGGCATTGTTTGCGAGAGTGCAAAAATCGACTTGCGCCAAAGTGATGCCTACAGCATGTATTATGTTGGGATTAGCGGAGTGAGAGAATGAATTGAATGTATCAAATGAAATGCATTGCATATGCTTTTTGCAGAAGCAAAGCCACACACGCACACACGCACGCGCACAAATGTTCTTTGATATTTGATATTTGATATTTGATATGTGTGGCATGATTAATTTTGTTAGGGATGTTATTTGGATCTGCAAAAGCCAAATTCCCCAATCCCAATTGTTTTATTCAAACATCACATGAGCAACTTTGGCGCAAGTCGATTTTTGCACTCTCGCAAACAATGCCTCCTGTTCATCCAAGCCTGAACACATACAACACAAAAATGATACCAAATGATTTGGGATAAAACACTCTTTCATAAGATGTATAATAATTTACTGTTCATAGATGATCATAAAAATAATTAACAATTTTCTAGGTGTAAACTTTTTTTTGACTCACACTGTATATTTTTAAAAGCCTGTCTTTTGTCTTAATTTCATGGAAAAAAAGTTGAGAAAATTCCAAAGTGGTTGGGAGAATTTACTGTTAGAGGGTGTCGCCTTCTAAGAAAACCATAATAATCTTTGAGGTTTGAGAATTGCATGTAAGAGAATTAATACAGTAGAAGGAATATAGTAAGTAATATTTCATACAAAAACTATGCAGTTTTTTCATCAACCTTCAACAATGTTACCGGTTCACTTTAATCTTCTCCACAATGAGACATCCAACACGTTAAGTCTCACTCTTACAATGACACATAATATTCAAAATCACGTTCCTACCTCACATGCTCCACCCCCATATTGTGTCTACGATGAACACCCGCTCTTGTGCAATTTTCCTTGCAGATAAGAGGCCCAAAAAGCTGTTTTCTTTGAGTTGCACAATAGTGAGCGTGCGTGGGTACACACTCCTCCGTCAAAGACAGACACGATGCATACAGACTGTCCTAGACAACTCCACAGACTGATCAGTTTACATAAGCTCAAATGATTTGAATTTGACAGGTTGTGTGTACGAGGAAAGAAAACAACTTGAAAGTGAGCTCCAGTAGAAATCTTGTAGACCGACACTGCAATATTTCTCCTCGTATTGTGTCAAGCTTGTGAGAGATGAGGAGAGGAAAGTATATATCGATCTCTGCCTATAGCTGATAGATGCTGTGAGCATTCAATTTGAAAAGATCCGTCTGTTGATGGCAAGGTCTAGAGGGAAATCACAGTGAGAGAAAATATTCTGTGGTAGCTAGGGCATGTGTGCGGTAGTCAAACCATTCACAGATGAATAGATCCATGTACATCATGTAAACCTCTATCATTACAAGTAACTGTTATGATAACAATATGAAGTCTGTGCAAACTTTCAAAGGTACCTTACAGTGCTAGGTAATTCAGTAAAAGATGTGATGGCTAAGATCTGTCTCATTTAAAACGTGAGCAGTGAACGTGCCATACGATAGTAGGTATCGTTTTCAAGTGAAAACAGATTATTCTCAAGCAGTCAGCTAGAGTTGTAATTTGCATTGATTGCAGTCGTTTCTAATGACAACCAAGTCGTGTTTGCCATGGATAACGTTTCTCAGCTTATCTGAGCTATCAGTCTCCTTTGATTTTGTATAGAGCCTAAAAGAAATGTCAGCAAGAAAGGAAGTGAACAAATGAGAAATATAAAGTGAAGAAATACAAGAAATGGCAAGCCTTGACCCAATTGTCCTATTTACTTCCAAGAAATGACTTATACTTGATGTGAAAACACTAAGCCCTATTTTCTTGAGCGATAATGTTGTAATCCCAGAATTGATTTTCACTGCAAGGAAATTGATGTGCGGCTGTATCAGGTTATGTTTCTGATTAAAAGTTCATGGTTTGAAAAGGTATCCACTGTAAGCCAGCCTGTGTGAACACAGGGATCCGGTGTAAGCAATCTTGACAAGTTTTGATCGGCACAGTGATAGAATCCGATGGGTGAATGGCATCACAGCCGATAGAGATTAAGTTCCTTCACCAAGGAGTCAAAAACACAATTAGGTGCCTGGCGTAGCCACATCGACGGACGACGGGCAACAATTTGTTAATTGATGCTTTGCCCTAGCTAGCGAGACATGGGAGGAAAACATAGTCAAATGTGACAGGTCTTCTAGCATCCCTCAAATCCAACCGCACAGAACATGAGACGAAGAGGGAAAAAGGGAGAGAGGGAGAAAGGGAGAGAGGGAGAAGGGGAGAGAGGGAGAAAGGAGAGAGAGAGAAAGGAGAGAGAGGGAAGGGAGAGAGAGAGAGGGAGAGAGAAAAGGAGAAAGAGAGGGAGAGGGAGAAAGGGAGAAAGAGAGAAAGGGAGTGAGAACAGTCTCCTAGCATCCCTCAAATCCAACTGCACAGAACATGAGACGAAGAGATAGAAAGGGAGAGAGTAAAAACAGTCTCGCTGCTAATAATAACCTCATACTGGTTTGGAATGCTATCTTGCTGTGCTGAGCTATGTTAAGTGAATGATATAGACAGATCTTGAATGCTCAATACATACTTGGGTTAGCTACAATGCTCTATTGATTACCCTAAAGGCAGCAAATTATTTAGGGCAAGTGCATATCTATACCACCTCTCCCATCTCTCTCTCTCTCTCTCTCTCTCTCTCTCTTTCTTTCTTAGCAATTACCTCTTCATCAGCCCTTGATGAACACTCCATCTTTACAGTCTTGATTCCATTGGCGTCCTCTACCAATGCCTTGTTTTCTTTCGCGTTCTGAATTCTTATTCTTCTTTGTAACTATCTTTGTGTCGCTGTACCTCAATCATGCTTGGCTAAAATCATTTATTTGTATTTAGATAATTTAAGATATACTCTTTCCAGCCAAATTAAGAAATAAGTAGATTTCCTATTGGAGCTCAGTGTTATAATGCTCTGGCTCATAACTTTATGAACCAGAGCAATATAACACTGAGCTCCTATAGGAAATCATTTCATTCAGATGGTCATATCTCAGCCAATGCTCAACATTTTCATCTGGTTTTCGACATTTGTACATTATTTGTAAATGCTCTTTCGGAAAATGAAGAAAAAATTGAGAAATTCTAAGAATAGATTTTATGATGTCACAGCTTCAGTACTGTATAAAGTTCTGAGAATATATAAACTTTATCCATACAAAATCAATCACATTGTCACAATTCTTTCGTGAAAAGAGATTAGAAAATATTATACCAACTTTATGGGCTTCACTGACATGATACAAATCAATGCCCTTCTGGCTCTCTGCATGAGAATAAATAATTGTTTATCCTGAATGGCACTTCTCACGCGGGTCTCTAATGGTGTGTAACAGAATCATTGATCACATATGGGGGTGTGAAGTATATGGGACACTGCTGCATGTACACAGTGCCCTGGCAATATGCAACACACCCCAAAAGCATGAATAAGTACATTGGACTTCATAGTACTAGTAGCAGGGATTGTCTGTGTAACTGCCTCATTGCATCTCCATCCCCCCTCTCTCTCTCTCTCTCTCTCTCTCTCTCCCTCCCTCCCTCCCCCTCCCTCCCTCCCTCCCTCCCTCCCTCCCTCCCTCCCTCCTCCTCCTCCTCCCCCTCCTCCTCCTTTTTCCTCTTCTTCTTCCAATACTGTAGGCTATAGGTTATTTTGTTGGTTGCAGCAAGAAGGCCATTCTATAAGCTATATAGTCTCAAGGGCAGTAACAGCCTTTTTGCACGCAGCGGACCATCTCCCATTTGCCTTCTCTCTCTGCTCTTGGTCAATCCCCCCCCCCCATCAAATTTATAGTAACAATAGTCTTTCCTTCTTTCTCCACCCTCCATCATTTACAAAATAAAGCATAGTTTTTCCTTCATATCTTACCTTTTCCTTTCTCTCTAAACACCCTTCCTACTTTACCCCTCTCAATTTTTTCTATTGAATCAATAGTTACATGTACATTAGTCTTTCCCCCTTCTCTCTCTCTCTCTCTCTCTCTCTCTCTCTCTCCTTATCTAAATTTATCCTTCTCTCTCCTCTGTATCTAAGGGCGCGTTCATGCTTGATTTTGAAGGCAGAATGAGCGATCTGAAACGCTCATCGTAAACGCTCATCGTGATCGCAGTTCCACGATGTACTGTTCATGCTTACTTCTCTGGCTCCCCCAGGCAATTCTCCTTGTGTGGCCTTAATTGGCCTTGCAGCTGGATTCGCAACCTGCACTGTGCATACTACGTAGACCCACTAGAGGTCAGTGCGTTGACCCCATTTAAACGCGTTTACAAATTGTAAACACATCTTTTTGTGAGTTTACGATCGGCGATTGTGGTCGCCGTTTTTCGGTGATTCTACAAAAGTGAGCATGAACGCAATCGTGTTTTAAACTAAACGCATAACAGATGCCTGATTCTGGCCGTCAAAATCAAGCATAAACGCGCCCTAAATCTGTCCGATGCACTATCCTTGTATATCTCAATTTGTGTTGCTGGTTATCCTATACATGCCTCCCACTCCTAATAATGGCTTCACATCTAACAAAGAAGAGGGCACTGGGTGCTCACTGGTCCCCCAAACCTTAACCTCTTCCTCTCTTTCTCTCTTAATCGCCCCCTCAAAGTCTCTCTCTCTGTTTCTGTCTCTCACTCCCTCAGTCTATCTCTCTTTCTCTATCTCTCTCTCTCTCACTCCCTGAGTCTATCTGTTTCTCTATCTCTCTCACTCCCTGAGTCTATCTGTTTCTCTATCTCTCTCACACTCCCTCAGTCTATCTCTCTTTCTCTATCTCTCTCTCTCTCTCTCACTATCGCCCCCTCACATTCTTTTTTTTTCTCTCTCCCCCTCTCAATATCTCTCTTTCAATCTCTCTCTCTCTCTCTCTCTCTCTCTCTCTCTCTATATATATATATATATAATTATATCTCTCACTCTCATTCCCTCCATATGTCTCTCCCTCCTTGTTTACATTGTCTGTGCCTCTCACTTCTAATGGTTTCCTATCTCCTGTGAAAGGGGCCACTGGCCGGGTGCTCGAATGTTGGACTTCAGATATTAAACACATTCTTCACTTTTCAGTCTTCAATCCATACACACATCCATTGCTACATACAGTACAATCAGTTTCCATGCTAATAAGGTTATAGAGCAGCACAACAGTTAACAACTGAAATATTTGATTTGAATGTTCCCATAAAGGGGACGTACATGTGTTGATTCAATTACATGCATTAAAGTAATCCATTCATATTTACTAGAACCAATTACCTTACCTTATGTTTAAGGAAAATAAACGTGTTTCTCAATGTAGTACAGTACTGTGAAAAAGTGTGTACTTTTAAAAAGATCCCAACGCTTCTTTCTGTCAATCCTATCCATACAATTGCTCTCATTTCTTTATATAAAGCCAGGGTCCAAGACTACTTACATCAATTTCACCAACAATAACACCAACTATAATGATAATGATATTACGATAACCATAACAGACAGCTGTGTGGTGATGGGGGCTCATGACCCTGTCACATTCAACCACACACCGTGCCTACACAGAATACACAGGCAACCACTTCATCTATACTAAATACATTCAATGCATTTATGAGGGCCCGGATGCATTTTTTGTACCATAAATAATCAGTATTTTGACTGCTTCAAATGCTACTGCTATATGGGAGAATGTTCCTGACTTGTCTCTATTATATGAAAATAACAGTATAAGAGCAAGACACAAATCTGGACATTCCTTCCATTGCAACTGATTTCCTTCATCTGCATAATATCTAATGTCTTCAGTACCACTTTTGATTCCCATTTGTTTTGCAAATTGGGGATACATGCAATAGTTGAAATAAACTTCTTTGCAAACAGTTGGATTCTGATATTAAAAACTTGTTGATTTAAGGATTCGTGCAATTGAATGAACAAACAAAATCTTGTATGTTTGTTTGTTTGACTAGACTGCAAGAAAAGTATGTGCATGCTTGTAAGTAAGCACCCTTGGAACGGGTGGCTTTAAGTCCTCTCTGAGGGCCTTGGTAATGAGGATTAATACCTTACCAAAGAGCACAAGCTCACAAGTACAGCTACTAATTGGTTTCAAACCTTTGACCTCCTGGCTATAAAACTGCTCTACCACTGAGCCATTGCACATCGTCATGTTTTATATTTATTATTTGGGGATTTGGGAATCAATGCAAATGGTTAAACAAACCAATTCCTAATCTAAAAATGTGGGAGTTTGGGAATTCATGCAATGGCTTATACTAGCTTATAACACTTTTCTTCAAACAGCGCAGCTCTAAAATACGTCTATCCAACTATAATCAAATACATTATCTAATCCACTTAGTGTCTCATAAGGAGCATCAACCATAAATCAATGACTTCTGAATCCCAATAAGACTGGTCTTCTCTCTATCTTTCTCTCTTTCTTTCTCTCTCTTGTTAAATTCTCTCTCTCTCTCCCTTTATCTCTCTCTTTATCTCTCTCTTTCTCTCTCTCTGTCTCTGTCTCTCTATATATATCTCTTTTCACTCCCTCACTCATTCTCACCCTCTCTCATGTTCTCTCTTATCCCCCCTCTCTCTCTCTCTCTCTCTTTCTTTCTCTCTCTTGTTAAATTCTCTCTTTCTCTCTCTCTCACGTTCTCTCTCTCTCTCTCTCTCTCTCTCTCTCTCTCTCTTGATTCATTTTTTTTTTTACTCCTGCATGTTTCTGATGCACCTGTTTTAGAATACATCATCTACCAGGCACAATGGCATCATTGGCATGATATAAGGAAAGCATTCTATATGAAGTCTTTGACAATCAATCAAGCCTTGACAACTTTCAAGGCAAAGCCAATAGAAATCACTGGAGTTTGAACTGCAATGGACCTGTTAAACAATTATCAAAGGTCTTCTCCTATTGTAATGTGCTAACATTTTTTTACAGTTATATAAAATTATAAAATTCTTTTATCAAGTTTAAGGACAATAATGCTCTTGATTCGCTCCACAATCCATTTTTTTTTAATTGGTTTGGTTTGGTTTTATTTTCCGTATAAAAATTCAATACATACAAGAATACAATTTACAAATAATACAAATCAAGAATTAAAAAAAAAAAAACGGCTGGAAAGCTCTATTCAGAGCCATTATTAAAATGGCTCTGTTCTTCCTAGAGGTCCAGAAATAATCAAACATAGAAATAAAACACAAAATATTACAAAAATATAATATTACAAACGCACTATCTACAACCCCCTCCCAAACCCTCTATAACACATTATGAATACGATTATTACCATCCCTCCCCCTCCCCGTTTACACCAAAAGTTTATACATCAAAATCTAGCATCCATTCATTTAGGCCCTGTCGAAATAAATTGAGTGTGTTCGGTCTACGTAAGTTAATCGGTAATTCATTATATAATTTAGATCCGCGATAAAAAAATGTTCGTTTACAATAATTAGTTTTAGGTTTGGGCAAGACTAAGTTATCGATATTTCTTAGGGCATAATTGGTTTCTTTGTAAAAGAGATTATTCTGCATATAGTCTGGAGTTAAATTATGGAAAATCTTATACAGCATTATGTACATGTGCTTTTTACGTCTGGTTTTTAGGGATTCCCATTTTAAGAGGTCGTGAATTTGATGAGTTGAAGTATGATTATGAGGGTTTATCTTAAGGATTATCCTACCAGCCCTATTTTGAAGTTTTTGAAGTTGGTCCAGATAGTTTTTTTGGGAGGATTGCCATATAATGTCAGCATAATCGAAATGAGGAATGACTATTGATTGATAAATTAGATTAAGAAAAGATTCATTTAAAATGTGTCTCAGCCTCCCCAAAAAGCTTACCATCTTTCCTACTTTCTTAATTACTTCACATAAATGTAAGTCCCATTTTAATTCAGAGTCTATATTCATTCCTAAGTATTTAATGTTCTTAACCTGATTAATAACATTACCACCTAGTTTTAAGTTTAATGTTTGATGTTTATGAAGCATTGACTTCGTTCCCATTAACATAGATACTGTTTTTTCACAATTTATATAAAGTTTGTTATGGCACATCCAATCAGATAGCGAAATTAATTCATTATTAAGAACAGACTGTACAACAATAGGGTTTACATTTGAGAAATAAATAACTGTGTCATCTGCATATAAATGCAGATGACAATAATGAAAAGCATTAGCTAAATCATTGATGTAAATTAGAAATAAAATTGGACCAAGTATGGAGCCTTGAGGCACACCATACGTTAATATCAATTCATTTGAAGAAACATTATTTATCGAAGTAAACATTTTACGGTTAACCAAATATTCATAAAACCACTTATGCATTATACCATTTATACCAACATTAGACAATTTTCTCAAGAGAATTCTGTGATCGACCAAATCGAAGGCTTTTCGCAGATCAACAAAAAGTGCTCCTGTATATAAACCCTTATCAACTGATTGAAGCCAGTCGTCCGTAACCTTTGTAAGAGCGGTACAGGTAGAATGTTTCGGCCTGAATCCCGATTGATCTTTAGTTAAAATGTTGTTTTTTTGCAGAAATTGGATTAAGTGTTTTTGTACAATCTTTTCTAATATTTTGGACAAACACGTTAATAAAGATATCGGTCTGTAATTATTGGCTAAAGCTTTATCACCCTTTTTATGTAGGGGGATGACCTTAGCCACCTTCCATCTGGAAGGGACTGTACCTTCAGACAATGACCTATTAATTAAATATGTGAGAGGTTTCACAATTTCCAGTGCACAGGCTTTCAGCATGTGAGAATCTATTCCATCAACCCCAACTGATTTCTTATTCTTTAATCGATATATTTCTTTCAGAACATCTGACTGTGTAATTACAGGAACAGAAAAGGTATTTTCTGTGCTCTCAATGGCTTCGGTACTTTCAAACTCTTCATAACTGATACATTTATTACCATTACTGTTATCAAATTGTTTTCCAACATTGACAAAATGTTCGTTAAAATCATTTGCTACTCTTTTACATTCATCGATAGGGAGGGAAAAATTCGTAGCTGATTTCGTATTGGGAATTAGTGTTTTTAATACTCTCCAAGATTTCGCTCTATCCGTACAAGCACCTAGTTTTTCAATGAAATATTGTTTCTTTACTCTCCTTATTTCAAACGTTACCTTATTTCTCAAGTGTTTGTATTGTTTCCAGTAAACGTCTTGTTTTTTCGTCTTTGCTTTACTTTTCATTTTATCACGATCTTTCATGAGCTTAAATATACATTCATTCAACCAAGGGGAGTGTTTTTTGCGTACCCTTTTCTTCTTCAATGGCATGTATTTGTCTATTGTGTCTAAAAAGAGTACTTCCCATTTGTTTACAGCTTTATCGAGGTCAATACCTTCTTCTACCTCATCCCACTTCTGCGATCTAAGATCGGCATTCAACTTTTCAAAGTCTACCTCATGAGATTTTCTAAATGTTACATAATTTACAAAAGAATCATTATGGTTGACGTGAGCTTTCCAGACTAAGTAACTCATATAATGATCACTCAAACCATTGTGTAAGACACCAAAAGAGCTTACTTTGTCTAGGCAAGTTGTTAACATGTGATCAATTAATGATGAGCACTCAGGCGTTACTCGAGTGTAAACAGATTTATTAATTTGACACAAACCATATATATCATTAATTTGTGAATATTTACGAGTATCGCAAGTAAGTGGAAGCTTGGCAATGTTATAATTAACATCGCCCATTAATATTATTGGAGTATTAAATCCTCCTAAATATAACAACAATTCTTCATAGGACTCCAGTAGACGTGTTTTATTTGGCGGTCGATACCAATTTATAAAAATAAAAGGCTTTGTATGCTTCAAACGAATCAGAATGCAAATAACTTCCAGTTGATCTACTGAACTAGGCACTATTAACTTTTCAAATGTAACATTCTCATGTACGTATATGGCAACTCCTCCACCTCTTCTATCTCTATCATTCCTAATAACATTGAAATGAGGTATACTTATTTCACTATCTGCAACTGAATCGTCAAGCCTGGTTTCATTTAGAGCTAAAATGTGAATATCATTATTGCATAATATAGACCCAATTTCATCAAAATGCTTCAATAAGCTAACGATGTTCAAATGAACAAATTTGACACCTTTATCACATAATTTGGAGTATATTCTACTGGATTGATTACTTGTTTTATTAAAATGCCTATCCAGTTTCTGCTGTCGTTTACTTCTCTCCAATTCTGGTGGATGATTATGATAAAAGGGTAACTGTTTCAAAACACAACATGTGCAGATCCACGCTATGAATAGTTCAGAGGGATCATTATATGATGCGTCAGACACATGAGCGCATGATATATGTACCCATTTTCTACACTGTGTGCATAATAGACCTTTTTGATTTACCTTAACAGACTTTTGGCATATCCCACATAGACAATCCCTAACCATTTAGTATTTAATTTATAGATCATAAACAGAAAAAACAACTAAAACATATATCAATATCAAAGTACAAGGACGTTAAAGTTCTAGCAATGCACCACGCTGAATAAAAGCACTAAATTACTCAGGCACTATAAAGTAGATGCTTAAGTCATTTCAAGTCACTTTCGTTGGTGATTAAGCGTTTGATTGTTTTGCCTCCAGTAGTGGGGAAGAGGCCAAGAATTCTTCCGTCTAATGACCACGCCGCTAGTATCTTTCCACAATAAAGGAGATACAGAATGACATTTGTATTGAAACTTATCAATCCTTATGGAAAGCTGCAGAAGCCTGGGTAAAGTAGCTTCGCTTGAGAAGGTAAATAAGATATGATAAATATATGGGGGAGGGAGGGTAAATGAAAAATGAATATAGATGTTGAGGGGGTGAATTGCTGTTTGGTCTACACCCATCCTGTCTACTATCCATATGCTCTACTTATCATTTGGTCTAATGACTATTTAGGCTAACAGTCATTTGGTCTAAGACTAAATAGGTAGTAGACAAACTGGTTTTAGACCAAATGGCAATAAACCGTGGGGGAGGGGGGGGGGGGTCAATAATGTATTCTCTGCAAATAAAGCAGATCTAACCTTGCCCCTTACACTTCTCTTGCAAATCAGTCATTCATGTGAATAAGAAAGCCCAGAAAGCCTTCTTTACATGCAATATTCAAGATTGCATGAGCAAATCAACCAAAACAAAAGATTTTTATCAAGGAGCTCAAACTGAACACACACAAAAAACATGTAAAATCTATCTTTTCACCCCTGCGACTGTAGCCCATCCCATGATGCACATCTAATCGGTGTGTCATGAGGGTATGAAAATAAATCAGTATTGCAGCTGAAAAACTACAGGCCATGATGAGGGATATTTAAGGTTAAATAACAGATACCAAGTTGTGATTGGTCCAAAGCTTGACACGTGATTAAGACTTTGAGGATTCGCTATTAGCATATTTATCACTCCTGGGGGGGGGGGGGGGGGGGTGTTTCACAAAGATCCTAAGTCAAACTTAACTCTAAGTTGGACTTTAAAAATATGGAGAGCCATTTGTAGCCTTAAAATAAAAAACATATTCAATAGTTAAAATTCAAGTATTTTAGAATTTTTATAGATTTCACATCAAGAACATGAAATGTCCTTGATAATAGAAATCATGAATAATTTGAATGCCTTTAAAAATAACTTTTACAAAATATTTTCAAAGATACTAACAGCTTTCCATAATTTTTAAGTCAAACTTAGAATCTTTGTGAAACACCCCACTGGTCATTTTTGATGTTATTATATTGACCACCTGGTCTAAGGAGTATTCTCTTGCGTCACTACTTATCCAAGCAACCCTGTGCGCACGAGCAAGTACCTATTGTTTGACATTGCCGTAGCCACTGATATTTGACATGGAAGGCTGGATGGCTCAAGAAATATTCAAGGCATAAGATCACAATCTACCTTCATTTTATATGACAATGTGTAATCAAGGCTATCTAATTAAACAGATATTGGGTGTGTTATATAACATTTATTGGACAGCAAGGGGGTAATATGACTTGATCCTGTGACAATATCATTAAAATTGAATATATCAAAATGCTTTTGAAATGCATAATAATCTTTCAGTTTTTAACCTTTCATTTCTGATGTTTATCATAACTCAACACAACTTGCCATTCCTTGTAGTACTAGAAATATTTTAATTACGTTGAAGGCTTTATTTTATTAACATAAATCTGTGATTGTAATACCTCCTTATTTTTACAATTTCATTTTGTATTTTATTCATTAACTTTGTATATTCTCTCCTTTAATATTTTGTATTCATGTAAAGAACAAAATAATCGATTTTAAAAACGTATTAAGCATTGTATGTAAAATGATATTGAGAAAACATGTACAATTCAGTCTATGGCTGCAAAGTGCAAAGCATTGTCAAATAAAACCCTTATTGAATATTTTACCCTCGTTATCATATTTCCCCCTCAGCGCTGCACGCTTCGTGAAAATATAACACCCTTGGGCAAGTCCCTCAAAATGCTATATAATAGCACCAGCTCTGAGTACAAAAGGAATGAGAAAAAAACATTAACATAAACAAAATTAAAATATAAACAGAACAAAATATATAAATATTAAGAAGACATAAAGAAACCTGGAATCCTCATCCCAATCAGCATTAGATATGAACATACTGACAGTGGCATATATTCCCTCCCCCACCCCCCCCCCCCCTCCCCTCTGAGAGGATAACCCCTCCCTCTCTGAGAGGATAACCCTTCCCCCCCCCCCCCTCTGAGAGGATAACCCCTCCCCTCTGAGAGGACAATCCCTCTCCCCTCTGAGAGGATAACCCCTCCCCTCTCTGAGAGGATAACCCTTCCCCCCTCTGAGAGGATAACCCCTCCCCTCTGAGAGGACAATCCCTCCCCCTTGAGAGGATAACCCCTCCCTCTTCTGAGAGGATAACCCTTCCCCCCTCTGAGAGGATAACCCCTCCCCTCTGAGAGGACAATCCCTCCCCCCTCTGAGAGGATAACCCCTCCCCTCTCTGAGAGGATAACCCCTCCTCCCCTCTGAGATGATAACCCCTCCCCCTGCCCCATCAAGCAATTTATGGATAGCCACTATATCTCATAAGATAAGAACAAACATAAACAGGTAAGGAGAGGAATTTAATTTAATATGTGTTTATGATATACAATATATTTGTAATATTTCTGTTATATTTATATTCAAATGATTTTTTTTTATTACATTCATGTATATTCAATTCTTTTTTCTTTCTCTCTCCCCCTCCCTCCCCCCCCCCCCCCATTTCTCTTTCTGGACCTCTATAAGGAATCTAACCATCATATTTTGTTTTCTTTGAATAGAGCATTCCAGTTGTATTCTTTATGAAGAAATATTTGTTTATGTTTGTAGGTATACCTAGGTATATGATATATTTTGTGTTTGTTTTATGGAAAATAAAACCAAACCAACAAGTGATTTCATGATTCACAAAAGCAGAAGCAGAATTATTGGTACATCACTTTATTGATACTTCGGCAATAAAGGAACAGGTACATTCTGACAAAGACATACACATAAAAGGAGAACATAAACAAGAGCAGTCAAGGACTTGACCTGATTAATAGTCCATGCAGGGCAGAAGGAACTCTACACTCTTAAAATGTTGGGTAAATTTAGTTGGGTAATTGTTGGTTGGTTAAAAAAATTCGTTATTCTGGGCTATTATTACCCATTTAAGCATTTAAGTGTTTTAACCAATATTGGGCAATTATTTTTACTTAATTATTGGGCGGATATTTACCAACAGTATTGGTAAATGAGGGTTGGGAACCAGTTGCCCCGTAGTTGTGTAATTTTGCCACATTTCCTTTGCGAGTTGGGTAAATTTTGTTGGGCAACTGATGGTTGGGTAGAAATTCGCCTAGAAATTTACCAACATTATTTTGCAAATTAGGATTGAGTAATTTTTGCCTGTAGTTGTGTAATTTTGGCACATTCCCACTGCGAGTTGGGTAAATTTCGTTGGGCAACTGATGGTTGGTCGAGAAATCGTTTCCAAAGTTGGGTAATTTTTATCCCAATCTGTTTCAGGGCATTATATTTACCCAATTATTATACATTTAGCAACAACATCGTTCCAAGGAGTTGAGAGCAATTTACCAAGTAGTTGGGTAATTGTTAGATGCTGAGGAATATTACTCATCACCACTTACCCAATTTGACTTTGCTCAAATTTTGTTTGCTCATATTTGGGTAATAATTGACCACCGCCTCTTACCCAATTTTACTTTGCTCAAATTTTTGTTTGCTCATATATTGGGTAATAAATGACCACCGCCTCTTATCCAATTTTACTTTGCTCAAATTTTTGTTTGCTAATATATTGGGTAATAATTGACCACCGCCTCTTACCCAATTTTACTTTGCTCAAATTTTTGTTTGCTCATAATTATGCTGAGTAATAATTACCCATCACCACTTACCCAATTTTACTTTGCTCAAATTTTTGTTTGCTCATATATTGGGTAATAAATGACCACCGCCTCTTACCCAATTTTACTTTGCCCATATTTGTGTTTGCTCTTATGCTGAGTAATAATTACCCATCACCACTTACCCGATTTTACTTTGCTCAAATTTTTGTTTGCTCATATATTGGGTAATAAATGACCACCGCCTCTTACCCAATTTTACTTTGCCCAAATTTTTGTTTGCTCATATGCTGAGTAATAATTACCCATCACCACTTACCCAATTTTACTTTGCTCAAATTGTGTTTGCGCATAATTGGGTAATAATTGACCACCGCCTCTTACCCAATTTTACTTTGCTCAAATTTGTGTTTGCTCATATGCTGAGTAATATTTACCCATCACCACTTACCCAATTTTACTTTGCTCAAATTTTTGTTTGCTCATATATTGGGTAATAAATGACCACCGCCTCTTACCCAATTTTACTTTGCCCAAATTTTTGTTTGCTCATATGCTGAGTAATAATTACCCATCACCACTTACCCGATTTTACTTTGCTCAAATTTTTGTTTGCTCATAATTGGGTAATAATTGACCACCGCCCCTTACCCAATTTATTTTGCCCATATTTGTGTTTGCTCATATGCTGAGTAATAATTACCCATCACCACTTACCGAATTTTACTTTGCTCAATTTTTGTTTGCTCATACATTGAGTACTATTTGACCACCGCCCCTTACCCAATTTATTTTGCCCATATTTGTGTTTGCTCATATGCTGAGTAATAATTACCCATCACCACTTACCCAATTTCACTTTGCGCCTTTTTTTGTTTGCTTATATAGGGTAGTAATTGACCACCGCCTTTTACCAAATATATTTAGCTCAATTTTCTTTAGCTCACAATATGCTGTGTAAATATTGCTATGAAAAATTGAAATTATCTCTCCTGTAATTGTAACCATTTACTTCTAGACTATTTTAAAATTATAATAACAGAGTGTTGAAGCGACGATGAATTTGTGCGAGTTTGATGCTGAAAGAGTCCAAGATTTATCTTTTGTGAAAACTGAGCCATCTTAACCATGTAGGCCTATAGAGTTACATAATCTACGTAAGTAATGATCATGGAACGTACACGCTATCATCGTCAATTACGCGCATGCGTAAATGGCAGTGGAAACCTTCGATGGGGACTAGACTTACGTTTAACCAGACTTGGGTAAAGTTTGCCTGGTATTGGTCTTGGGGTAGCGCGCACATGGCCTGGTCGCTCGCGATCAGCATGCCATGCGCAGTACTATTTCTATTTACTCGGTATAGCCGGCGCGGCCGTCCCGGCCCGGGAGCTCGAGCTATATGATGCACCAACGTAACTAGCAGCCTGTACTGTACGTACGTACGTACGTATATACGCATCATATCGGAGTCTTGCATGCTAGAGCCTGAGGGTCTAAAAATGGAGCTCGACAACTGCTGCGGAGATAGTTCAAGTGAAGATGGGTTCATAGACCCTCTCACCAAAATCGTTCAAAGGTGGGGATGTCCGTCAGTGTTAAAGATACTAGAAGGTACGTTCACATCTTATTGAGATTAGAAGTTTAGAACATGATCAACAGGTACTTGCTGTAGACTTGTTCCCATATCCATAACACATGAGCAACATGTAGACTAGTTCTATATGCCTCAGCAATGGTTAATGAATACGCTTCAATTCAATTGGTCTATTAAACTTTGCCTCAAATTTGCTCTTTTAATGCATGTGTTACTAATCCAAACTAATATTTGATTGATATAGGTCTAGATATCAAATTCAAATTGTACTGTTTCCATGAATTTTAGATCACAAATGAATATTTAAAAATATTTTGTTCAAGATTTTACAAAACCCAAAGGCCAAAACCTGCTACAATACATACATAACACAATACCCTCCATTTTCTATGGATCATGGGTTGTATGGGGTCCAATCACAGAACTCTTTAATACGTATTTAAGAGTTCTGTGGGTCCAATACATTGGACCACATACTTGTAGGTGTGTACCCAGATAGTAATACAGTACGTGGGACTGGTGTAATTTTGAACAATTATCTCTGTTATCTGAAATTGGTATTACTATACTAGATCTAGTCTAGGTCTAGATCTAGATCTAGGCCTACTTATATTTAATAATCAACACTGAACTGAATGATTCATCAGAAAATTGAAGTTGTCAAATAATGTACAATTTTATGAACATTATTTTGTGGAAGATCATCTTTCATTTTCCTGTAGATCTAGAAGTCTAGATTTCAAAAAGTGAGACAATTTGTCTTGCCCATTGCCATGTTAAGGATTTTGCCCTTTCATTTTCTACAGGACTTTGAAATTCAAACACTCTAAAAAAATGTTGGGCAAGTGCCCAATTTTTACCCAACATGAGGGCACTTATGTGTCCGACTAACTATTGGGTAAATTAAAGATTTTGCATGATTTACCCAGTGTTGGATGAAAAGAAAATACCCAACTTTTAACCAACAAAATTTACCCCAATAGGAAATTCACCCAATTCTCACCATAATGTGTAGTATATTCGACACTAGTTGGGCAAATTATTTCATCAGTAACATGGTTGGTAGAAAATAACCCAATTATTGGACAAAAATGACCAACTTTAATTTGCCCAAAAATATTACCCAATTATTTCATCGGTAACTACATGGTTGGTAGAAAATAACCCAATTGTTGGACAAAATTTGCCCGACATCAGTTTTACCAAGTAACACCTACCCAACTTATTTCTGACCTTTTATTAGGTAACTTCATACAGTAAATGGTTGGGAGAAATTATTTGACAAAAACGCGCCAAACTTTGATTTGCCCAGTAACATCTGCCTAACTTTGTTTTACAGAGCATAGACTCTACATCCTCTTGGTTTTAAATGGGGCTATTAATTATGTGCTATTGCGATATTCCTTGTCATAACTAAAAGGCAGTTGACCCACATTTTAGCCCATATTAATAGCCTAATTCAAAACCAAGAGGCTGTGGTGGTTTTCGAAATTGCAGTGACCTCGCTGTAGTACACGAATGGGCACAATTTTTAACATGGGTACATTTTTTCTCATTTAAAAAAATCTTTTTCTGAAAATAATTTTTAAATATGGAAAAATTACAGATGCTTAAGCCACCAAATTATGCCCACAAAATTGTACACTATTTTACTACATGTCCAGATTTCAATGAAATCATTAGAACCGATGGACGGATTACCATCCAAACTTGGGACATGTACATGTATCTTGCAAGTTGCAAAGCCAACGAACTGATTCGATTTTGGGATGGAGGTGCACATGGAGGAAGGACATTCGTTAGTACAGGATTAACTGTCCTATTTTGCTTCATATCAGTGAAATGTTCCAGCACATGCATTTTTTTTAATGTTTCACACCACTGAACAATAAGCTGTACAAAAGAATTATTAAACACCACAAATTATCTTTTCTAGGATAAACAATTGTCAGTTGCCTCTATTCAAGGTAACACACTATAATTTATATATGGTTGTATGGTACTGTAAGTGGCCTGTGAAAGGCTTGAGTGCTAGACTTTTTGAGAAACCCTGGTCAGATAAAGCTAGGTTATTTGTCATACTAAAGCTGAGAAACATGGCTACTAATGCAGACAATATCATGGCAGCCGCAAAAGGTTGAACAAAACAATTACCGGTATGGCAGTTTAAAGTTGAAGTAATAGGCATGACAGTGCACATGGAGAAGACACATATGATTATCAATGAATTAGTAATGTTAATTAACCAATCAGCATATATTGACCGCTATGCTAACTCTCAAATCATTCTGATTCATTTGGTAAGTTGAATGACTTTCTTTGAAATCAAATTCATTGCTGATGCAACTAATCTTTATACTTTAAATAGGCCCCTACATTGTTAAAAATTAGGCACAATTTGACTAAACTAAGGTGATTACTAGTATGACTTTAGAAAAGGTTTCCATTCTTAATTTGATTGTGTGGATGTTAGTAACATCACCTGAAAATAAATAGCAATTAGTTGATACAATTCGCTAGTATGATCTAAAAGTAAGTTTTCTATACGAAGACCAAATTTTCGAGAAAATCGCATTTGAAAATTCAGATTTTCATAGACTCTTGTGGAATAACAAAAAACATTGATTATGCGATTTATTCAAAATGGAAGATATTTTAGCTGGAACATGAGCAAATGTTTACAGCTTATCATTATCTAAAACATATACTTTTGTTTAATTTGCGCAACCATACGTGTGTTTGTGGTATTATATGAAAACAATCAGTTTATGCTGCACTAAGCCTTATTTATCAATCTCTCCCTCTTCTTCTCCAGAAAATGAAGTTGATGTGGAAACCCTTCCCCTTCTAAGTGAAAGTATAATCACATCCTTCATACCCAAGATTGGACCTCGATTGAAGTTTCTCGCTGGGTGGCGTGCAGAGGTAGGCCCTAGATGTGGCACAATATCTCACTATGGATAGTTACAGATGCTTTCAGTGTCTTGATTTAATTAGGGGGGATATTTCTTGCCTATTCCATCATTTAAAATACACACATACAACAACCAGGGGGAAAAATGTAAGTATAACATGCATGCAAGGGGCATGTAGACTAACATTTCGTACATTATCGGGATATAGAAAACATCTCATTTCAAAGCACGCTGCACGGATAAAGACGTCAAGCACAACTACAAAAGCAGTTCCAGATCACCAAAGTGAAACCTGTTATGAAGGATCTGTTCTAGGAAAGAATAACAACACTGAAGGGAATTTGGAACAACTGCACCAGGAAAAGGCATTGTTTGTTGGAGAAAGCAGTGAGCAGGAAGATGTCTCTTTTGAAACGCAAACAGAGAGACTACCTGATATTGCAGCAAAGTTTGTAGCAGAACTCAGGGCAAGGACTAATGTGCCTGCTTCACACACCAACAAGGTCATTCAAACCGCACAAGATTTGGTTATTTCTGTGTTACAAACTGTGCAACAGGATGTGATGGATATCTTAAGTGAGCCACAATATGCAGCTAACAGTGAGCTGAGATCTGATATACAAGATGTATTCGAGAATTCAAAGAATCCATTTTCAGAGCTCATGTCAGATACTCAACAGAAAAAATATTTCTCTGAGAAAGGTGATTTCATTCAGCCTTGTGAGGTGTTGTTGGGAACTTGCTTAAAACCAAAAATTGATCAAAAGACAGGTGATCCACTGCAAAGCACACAAAAAGAAACCTTTCAATATATACCACTAGCTGACACTATTAAACAATACTTAGAGCGACCAGGAGTAATGAACGCCATACTGTCTCAAAAAGGATCAAAAGATAATGATGTTTTGTATTCATTCAAAGATGGTCACTATTATAAAAGGCAGGAAGCTACTGCTAGACAAGACTGTGAATTCTTAGTGCCTCTGTTGTTGTACAATGATGAGTTTGAGACAGCCAATCCGCTTGGGTCAAAACGCGGCAAACACAAGGTAAGTGCCTTTTATACAAGTGTGTTATCCCTTCCCAGGAAATACCAGGCTAGGCTAGAAAATATCATGCTCACAGCTATGATCACATCTCCGCTTTTGAGTAAATATGGCATCTCAGAAGTTTTGAAGGTAATCAAGGATGATCTGCAGCAGATGTGGACTGATGGACTCACTATCAAGTGCAAAGAGTTTGAGGGTAGGGTCAAACCCTACTTATTCCAAGTTGTAGGGGACAATCTTGGCATTCATGCCATGCTGGGATGTACAACCTGTTTCCGTGCCAACTATTACTGTAGATTCTGTAGAGGCCATCGCTCGTTGCTTCAGAAACAGCCAAAAGAGGATGCCCAATATCTCCGTGATGAAATAAACTATGATACAGATCTTCAAAAGCCCTTGTCAGAATCTGGCTTGAAGCATGCAACAGTTTTGAATGAATTGCCTTACTACCATTCCACCCAAAACTTATGTCCAGATGTAATGCATGATTTTACAGAGGGAGTCTTGCCCCTGGAAATGCACCTTGTTTTGAGTAAACTTGTTCAGAAGGGTTTCATAACACTGGATGAGGTGAACAGTAGAATATCCTCATTCAATTTTGGCTTTGTGGACCGCAAAAACAGACCAAGCCCAATCAGGCAGGCATCACTGAAGAATCCATATTCTGCCAGTGGACAGACATCAGCACAGATGACGTGCCTTGCATACAACATCCCTCTCATGTTAGGAGACAAGATTGATGAGATGTGTGATGAGTGGGAACTCTTACTGTCAATCATTGACATCTTCAAAATCATTATGAGTCCCAGTATCAGTAAGTCTGCCATCTATGTCCTGAAGGCAATGATTGATGATCACCACAGGCTCTTCATGCAGCTCTTCCCTGAAGCTAGTCTAACTCCGAAGCAGCACTTTCTTGTGCATTACCCACGTGCACTGAAACACCTTGGGCCACTGACCCAGTATTCAGCATTGCGTTTTGAAGCAATGCACAGACCTTTCAAGCAGATTGCCAGTGTATCTTGCAACTACCAAAACATTGTCAAAACATTGGCTAACAGATACCAAATGGCACGGTGCTACAGGTCAGTATCAAATCAGTCACTGGATAGCCAAGATATCAATGTGTCACAGCAAGCTGCAGCAATGCTTGGTGATCTACTTGATGATGAGGCACTTTGCAAAAAAATTAACTGTGGAAGGGGAACCGAAGTTACAGTTGCTGGGAAAGTGGACATTCATGGATATGAGTTCCGGGCAGGTGTTGATGTACTTCTATATTGGACTGATGATGATGGACCCACGTTTGGACGTGTTCAGCATATTGTAGTGGTGCAAGAAAAGTTGTATCTGCTCCTTCGGCTGTATCAGACCTTGTACTTCAACAGACATGTTGAAGCATTTGCAGTACAGGTGGGCAGAGAGGAATCACAAGCTGCTGTTGAATGGTGTGACCTGTTTGATCACAGGCCAGTCAATGCTGTCCAGTCCTATAGTGGAAGAGGGCGCTGCTTGTATATTGTGGTGCACCATTCATTCATCTAGGAACAAGAAGGTACGTGTAGGCAACCCGTTGCAAGCAAGTGATATATTTTTACAACTAGACATTACAGGTGCACTTGCAAATTTTGTCTTAGAGAACAGAACCAAAACAAAGCAAAAGAAAGAAACTGTTATTCCAATTACAATTATATCTATGAATCAGTTCTTAGTGTATCATTCTACACATTTTGATTGAAAAAATAGCTAAGAAGCTAACCTTGATCGATCTGTACTGACTTGCTAACAAATTTGATTATTCCAATGACAATTTTTACAGTAAATATCTGGTTTGAATTTTTTAACTCGTTATTAACTTCATTGTTTCTGTATCTGAAAATGTGTCTGTTATATTTGCATTCATTCATATTATGTTGTAATTTCTTAAATGTACCATGACTCATGCCAAGTTTTTCTAGCATATGTACTTCATTGAGGCCCCGGAAATGTGCTATTTTTTACCAATGCATGTTCCTGCCTAAAGTGAAAGTTCCTAACTGGATATTATTATATTATAGATGTACTGAAGAAGCTTCGGCTCATGAGTGACCACTTTTCAATTATGGGTTTGCTTTAAATAGGACAAGGGTACAGAAACAGTGAGAATGATTTTCCCCTTCAAGGAATAAACTTGATACTAAAGTCTAACCTGGGGCTGTTTGTGTCATTAATAATGTAAAGAATAATCAGTCATTTACATGTACATTGAAAGTTCAATTATTTTTCATTTATTTATTGTAGTATCATGCTGCAAATCAACAAAGCATGGAACAAGCATCAACGTCGACAAGAAGCCCATCAGTGTTCTCCTTAGATGACTGCTCAGATCTCTCTTGTGTAACAGGAAGTGAGTGGAGTCCCAGACAAAGCCCTTCCCAGCCCAGTTTGGATACGCCACTTTACGACTCCCCAGAATCCAAGAGTCCTGATCAACATCCTCCCCTGAAACGGGTCAAGAAAGTGCATTTCGTAAGTTTATGTATATAGTGGGCTGATACAATTGAAGCGTGGGCATGTCGAGTCACCATCATTCATCAGTTTTTATGCCTCCAACACATAAGGGTGCCAGAGGCATTATGTCTTGGAGTTATCTGTCTGTCAGTATTTCTGACAAGCAGCAGGGCTCAAAGGTGAAAGGTCAGTTCAAAGGTTATTCAAGTTTTTACTAAAAATACCATTTTATTTCTACATCTGCAGAATGGCTAGTGATATGATTTGGTAGGTACATTTTGGTATGAATGAATAAAGGAATGTTATGGAAAATGTTTGGTTGGGGTTATGGGTTTTAAGCTAGTCTAAGGTCAGTTTCAAGGTTTCATTGAAATTTTTTATCAGAACAAAGTTTGCAAGGAATGCCCAGTGAGTGATTTATGATGGGCTTATTGTAGGAGGTCGGACAGCCAGAGATATACCCACCGACTGCATGCTGTCACATTTCACTTGTTTATTCTGAATTTACTGATCTTTAAACAAAAAATCCTTTATCTGTTGCAGAACATTGCTTGTATATTGAGAGAGACCACCATGGGAAGAGCAGCATTAAGGAACATCAATGCTACAAATCTCTGCAGCAAAAGGGACCGGCATACTGTTGTGGATATGTTGACTCAGTACCTGATACGGGAGTATGGTACCAAGCCAAGCTCATTTGTGAAGGCATCAATGGCCCATGCCATTGTGACAAGCTTTCCTTTCTTAAAAGATCCAGAATCTCCACTTGGCTATGTAAGTCCTGTCCATGAATTGCTTTCCTTAATGTGACCTCAGGTATGGCTCAGATCACCACTTTTTTCTGGACTGATTTATGGATTGATTCTTACCACAGCGGGCATTTATTACTTGGAGGTGCCTTAATTCTTAGGTTGTCCATCCATACCTCCATCTGTCCCTACCCCACAGACCCCATTTACAAGAAAGTGAAATTTTATGAGAAGTTTCTGTTTGAGCCAGAAGCAATAAGCTACTTTAAGGTCTAAATCAAATAAATTATGTGTTTATGCAATAACTTTTGGAATACTGGATCATATTATTTTGTGTAACTTGCTATGAAGCTTCCTCAATTTTGTTATTCTTGTATTTATTATATTGGAGATGCTCAATCAATTGCATGTTGTATCACATTATCACAAGCATTGTAAGAGCATCTCTGGCAATAGTAAATTTGACAGTAGACAGGCCTGAAAAGCTTACAAATAATGAAAAGCTAATATGGCATCAATCACTAAATCGTGCAATATTTTTGTTTATTTTTACCACTTGTTTATAAGTTATATTATCCAGTAATGACACATCTCTTAATATTTAGACTTTTGTCTGCATGCCATTGAGTAATGGATATTCACAGAATTATCCATCATTCACTTTGTTTTTGCAATGACTTGATGACATTGCTGGAATATAACAGTGTGCAGTTAGAAATAGGTACTTAAGAGGACAAACCTTGTTATTGCAAACACTGACATATGTAACAAAATATGTAAATGTACAGTTTACACTGGAATTTTATTGTGCTTTTATTTGATTATTATTAATGTTTAACAAATGTTGTTGAGCATTACTGTTTTTGAAGTTGAATTATGAAGGAATTTTAATTTATTTGAGCAGGAGGCCTGGTACTGCGTGGGGGCCAAGGGACGGCCAGCAACAGGCTACCTGGAGGAGCATCTGAGGTATGTCAGAAAAAAGGAGAAGTCCCTGAGGGTACCAGTAGCTGAAGACGAGGCAGAGTCTCAAAAGCAAGGTATTCTGGCTACTTTTTCATATAGTTAAAGTTTTGAGTTATTCAGATCCGTCTGATGAAGTCATGCTGTGCCATAACAAACTGGTGGGGCATGAGCAATGCCAACTAAAACCCCCCTTCCAATACAATCATCAAAAACTTGTTGATACATGCTAATTGTTGATTGTTCTGTTGCATTATATCCAGGAGATACCGATCTTGAGTCTGTGAACGATGATAACATCACGACAATGGAAGAATGGCTGCGTAACAACAAGGAGCCAGAGGACATGGTGAAGGACTACATGAAACAAACAGCAACAAAAAGACATGACTGGATCAAGAGAAGTGACTGTTGTGTGAAGAACATTCTTACCACATATCCCAGACTTCTCGATGCTGGAATGGTATGTGGACCTTGATTTTTCTTCTGCATGTGACAAGAAAGGACATTAAATTAAACTAGAGTCGCATGTTTTGAGAAGTAACTTTTTTGTTTTTTGGTTGCATGGGCAGGTTTACTTTAGCAGTCTCCTTAAAGGGATCGTTTAACAATCTGAGATACACGGTCCTACAGAAATCGTGCATCCCTATTGAACCGATAATTGTTAGTGTGTACCATTCAAATCCTTGCAAAATGGTAAAGAGAAGATGCAAATGAAAGATATCCTACCTTTCATCTGGCTTCTATAACTATCCTAACAATTACAGATTGAAGGAGATTTTGCAGAATTGTTCCCAGAGAAAGCAAACGCACTGTACCAGAAGTGGCCCACATTCTGTAACAAAGTAGTGGACTTCACCGAGAAAACTGGCAACTGGAGAAGTGCAAGAGCCGAATTCGAAAACATTCATGACCCTGGGAAACTCAGTCTTGGTATGTGGTGTCAGAACACACATTTGACAGTATTAGTGAAAATGACTTGAGAGAAAGTCAAAAGAATTTATTTCAATTACACTATATGATGTTTATTTTTGTGGCCAGGACCAAACATTGAGTCTAATATCCCCCCTGTAAGGAATTGAACTGAAATAAATAAAAGTGCTCTGAAACATATAATACATGTACAACATATGATAAAAACATGATTCCATGACAAAGGTTTAGCATACTTTTACTTGCTTGTTTTGTTTGTTTGCTTTTTGGGGTGGGGATGGTGGTTTAAAGCTCATTGGGAAGGCTATGCTGAAGTTTGTGCAATTTTGATTTTCTTTACTCAGAAAGCTGAGCTCCAAATTACTGACTGACATTTACGTTGAGTGATTTTACCCATATTTGTAGAAAATAATTGTTGTATTCGACCGTTATTTTTAATTTGCTGTATATAACTGTACATTTTGTAAGATGTTCCATAATTGACCTGTTTGCTGTTGCACCTTTTCTTCATATGTAATTGGGACTTAATTACTTAACTCTTTCATTGTTTCCCTCTTTTTAGAGGAAAAGAGCAATCTTGGATTCTACATGCTCCCAGTCTTGTTCCGAGGAAGGAAAGATTCCAAGAGAGGAACGTACACCACTGCAGAAACATTGTCGTCCTTCATTGACGTTCAACCAGTAAGTATATGTGCTGGGGAGGTGGTAAAGTAATGACATGTAAGGCATATATTTTGGTTTGCGTTTAAAATCTTGCCATAGTAATCATATTTCATTACAAACAAATTCAATAGTTAATTTGTTAAGAGTTTCAAACCTAGGACAACTGATGAAATTGAGGTTGAAATGCAATACCTATGTTCTTACCAGATAAGGCATTGCCATAACATTTTATTTGTGTAAAACTTGAAAAGCAACCATTTTCAAGTTCCTAGTAATGGGCACGCTGGTCCCCAAGGAGGCCCTGCAGGGGCAACACTAGGCGCTTTAATCTTAATAAGTCAGTTCGTCATTATCTGTGGTACAACTACAAATGGCCTCAGATTTGTCATCACATCGCATTTCACTCATGAATGCAAGCAAGTCCTTTAACCTGCAAATGACATGTGAAAAATGCATGCTTATATTAACAGGCTGTATATGCCTTCCAGCTTAGTTGATGTAATGCTCTGAACGTGACCAGTTTGGGTACAGTTGACCTTTGCCGCAGGGATATTTAAGAATACCCAGTAATGTTTTGATGGGACAGGGATGAACATGCATAAACAAATTTGGGTGTCCTGTAGGTGATTGTGGATTCATAAGCAGAAGCATTCGACAAGCATCAAATATATATATATCAATCCATATAATTACAAATGATTTCTTCTTGATTTCTCTTTGGACTACAGGAGGTTCTCGACATCCAGACTTATGTTGATAACATTGATGAAGCAGTCAGGTCACAGCCATTTGTTGTTGTGCGTGGGAACATTCTCACACCAATACAGGCGTACGTCGTAGTAGAGAGGAGGATACTTCCTGCCGCAACACTGCTTAAAGCAGTCGACTTGTGCTTTAAGGCACTTTATGTGATGGATATCGAATATCAGCCGCAAAGCTGTTCTGTTTGGAAATTTCTCCAGATTGTGGTGTTCCAGTTTACCGATGGGGAGCATCTTACACCAAAGCTGCGGGAGGTCCGAGCCTTCATGAACATGCCATAAGCCATCATGATGTGTTCACGCCAAGATTGATTACTGGTGATATATTTCCTACAGATGAAACTGACACATCATCGTTTAGCACATTTTGGCTACTTGAACCAGTTTATTTTGGGAGAAAAAAAACTGGAAAAAAGTATTATTTTGGACAAAATAACCTTAAAGACAAACTGTTATGAGTTGGATTCAGCACATTATTTTACATAATTTAGACATGTTTGTGTAAGACTGAAGATTTGAGGGTGGGGTGAGGATCGCTGAATAATATTAAAAAAAAGAGTGAATTTATACACAGCAGAAGTCTTTGTGTACATTTTAAAAATGATAAAGGCCTAATTGTTTTATCCCAATCATTGCTTAACATCCCCACCTTGAAAGTTTAAGAAAACAAATGAATATATGCCAAGTATAAATACAAAACATATTATTGGCTATAAATCTTTTGCACTGGCGTATACAAATGCTTATCGTGTTTGGTCTTAATCCCAAGAGTACTGTTTCATAACTCGTACATCAAAATGATATATTTCTTCATAAAACATGAGCTATGATATTTTCTGCGTTTAAAAAAGCAAGTGGGGTATATGATTGTAAATTACATATACCATTAATTTTCATGTAATGTGTATCGTCCATTGACCCTACGCTGAACTCTCTGCTGAATGGACTGCATGCATTAATTTACATCGCGCAAAGCAGAAGTAGAGAAGTCAACATTTTTATCTACATTTTGCAAAATTGTATTGATATTATTGATAATATCAATAAAATCAATCAAACTGAGTATAGCAGGTAGGGTCAATTGATTTTTGTTGTCTTTAATCTAATCAAAAAGTTATAGTAGGCAGTGTGTATCCTTGTTATTTGATCAGTACCTGTTCACCATCACAGATAGCCAAACTTTCATGTGGTACTTCTGCACATGTCAAATAATCTAGAGGGATTTGAATTTATTTCCTCTTTTTTTTTTACTTCAAAAAAATGTGTTCATGTGTAACACTCTAAGGCAGAGTATTGGTGTGTCAGGATAAATGAACACTATGCCACACCCACAAAATATATATGATGCACATATTCATGTATGAAATCAGAGTACATGGAATACATACAGTGTACATCAAAGTTGTCATGCTGCACCAAACAGGGGCTATATTTGCATTTACTTTTTTTAAAAGGTTGTATTTTTTTCACCAAAAATTGTAATGTTGTAGTTGATGTTAACAAGTTTTGTTTTTACGTTTCTGATGAAAACAACAACATGTGTTTACTGTGTATGTTATTTGTGTTTCAGTTAAGCAATTATTACCCTTTAGATGAGAAAAAGAGTTGAGCCAATAGATGTTATGGAAAAAATGTTGAGCAATGATTATCCAACAGACGAATTAAAGAGTTGGGCAAATGGATATTGTGGAGAAATAGTTGAGCAATTATTACCCAATAGATGGTTGTTTTGATAGTTGGGCAAATGGATATTGTGGAGAAATAGTTGAGCAATTATTACCCAATAGATGGGTGTTTTGATAGTTGGGCAAATGGATATTGTGGAGAAATAGTTGAGCAATTATTACCCAATAGATGGGTGTTTTGAGAGTTGGGCAAATGGATATTGTGGAGAAATAGTTGAGCAATTATTACCCAATAGATGGGTGTTTTGAGAGTTGGGCAAATGGATATTGCGGAGAAATTGTTGAGCAATTATTACCCAATAGATGGGTGTTTTGAGAGTTGGGCAAATGGATATTGCGGAGAAATTGTTGAGCAATTATTACCCAATAGATGGGTGTTTTGAGAGTTGGGCAACTGGATATTGCGAAGAAATTGTTGAGCAATTATTACCCAATAGATGGGTGTTTTGGGAGTTGGGCAAATGGATATTGTGGAGAAATAGTTGAGCAATTATTACCCAATAGATGGGTGTTTTGATAGTTGGGCAAATGGATATTGTGGAGAAATAGTTGAGCAATTATTACCCAATAGATGGGTGTTTTGATAGTTGGGCAAATGGATATTGTGGAGAAATTGTTGAGCAATTATTACTCAATAGATGGGTGTTTTGAGAGTTGGGCAAATGGATGTTGCAGAGAAATTGTTGAGCAATTATTACCCAATAGATGGGTGTTTTGATAGTTGGGCAGACTGGGAGTTGGGTAAAAACTGGTTGGGCATTTAATTAACCAACATTAAACTTACTCAAAAGTTGGGCAAATAGAAGGTTGGGCAATATCTAACTGGGTAAAATTGGTTGGGCAAGAAATTACCCAACTGAAAATATAACCAACTGTTAGGCAATTGTAGAGTTGGGTAAAATATGATGGGTCACCAACTGATGGGCAATTCAATTTGCCCAACCACATAGCAAACTGATTACCCAACATCAGTTGGGCAGATTTTAACCAATAGTTGTGTGGACCGTATGTTGCTCAGTGTTGGTTAAAAGTTGGGCATTTTTTTGCCCAACTATTTTAAGTGTGTAGCATTTGTAAAACATCCTCCCTTGTAACATTCTCAAAAAAATATTTCCCCGATTTCAAGCATACAGCAGGTATAGGAGTATCCATATGGTATGGATCCTGCTGCAATATCAAATGATGTTGTTGATGAATTGGCAATTGCACTTTTTTTAATCCTGTCTGGGCATCCTAGTATGATGATATTATTACAGGTGTTCATTTTGTGTGGGTAGATGCTTCTCCAATTTCATGCTCCATATCCCATCATAATTTAACTGTTTACATACTAAGGAAGACTTTTTTCTTAATTTCTGTCCATCTCTCGAGCGGAGGCGGCAGTATGTTCCAACACCCCTATAACACACTGTCTGTTGAGAGTCAGAAGTCCATAAACTGTGTGTAAGCTGATATAAATGAATGTGGTTTCTAGCTCTTCGAGCACGTCGAGCCCTACAGACTGATGTATCAGTTTCTGTTTTGGTTAGCTCTTTAAAGGCAAGGGTATGCTACTGACACTACTTCAGATTAATGTCTACTGCCATCTGCTGCTTATAATTTCCCGACGTGTGGACACTCCACAGCCATGTCCCAGAATGCATCACCAAATAAAGATGCGCACGTGATGATGCTGGGGTACAGGAACCGGAAATCACTCTATGTATGCCTTCACCGAAAGATTGAGAATACATAACAGCAGTTGTGGCGATGTCGGTAAAATACCCTGCTTTTACTATACCAGGTGAGTGTTTCACAAAGATTAAGATCAACTTTAGTTGGTCTTAAATATGGCAGGCCGTTCATGCCACTGTTTGCTCTCACCTTTAGGATCTTTAGATAATATTTTTTCCTTCAATAATGAATTATCTAAAAATATAGATTCTGTAGACTTGTGACCTTGAGTTGTACGTTCTTTGAGAGACAAATGACAGTAACTGGTGAGAGCAAACAGTTGCATGAACGGTCTGCCATATTAAAGTCCAACTTAAAGTTGATCTTAGTCTTTGTGAAACACTCCCCAAGTCTGATTGTTTTATTAATTGCTTCTTTCATTAAGAAAACAGATAAATAAGCCCCAGGGGACCTATGGTTTCAATTCTACACAAGAGACTGAGATGTTTGAGGAGGAATGCCTTATCCACAGGAACTAGTGCACTAACTTTCACTGAAACCATAATATTACTTTAATTGTTTCCAAGAGGTTTATGGAGCTTACCACCAGCATGCCTGTACTTTTATCCCTTTGCATCTCATCGTGGTGCCTAATAACTTGTTGGAAATGTAAAAGAGTAGCTATTTCTGTCACTCCTTCATTCTGAATATTACATTTAAACAAAATCATTATCACTTACAAAACATTTCTGGCAAATTATTCATCGCTTTCAACAGGATGGTCAAAACTTCTAGAATTCTTTAGCTAACCATACCCCCCCCCCAACAAAAAAAAAGAAGATAATAAATAAGTACAGTGATATTAATTAAAGAACAATTAAGAAGTATTGATCAAAAGATAATTCTACCATAATAGTTTACTTTATTAATTTATTTAAAATTCTCTCTGGTTAAGTTTGGTGCTTATTAGGTTTCAGAGGACAAAGTGACTATTGCTCATATACAAAGACATTGCAAGACATTAAATATAGGGAAGATATATACTGGCCAAAGTACTGTACGGGTTAAATGGCAACGGGTCTAGAGGCTGCATTTGTTTTCATAATTCAATCAATACCATTGGCACCGCCACAGTCATAGAATGGTCTCACATACCTCCTAATGGTTGCAGCTTGGATCAATAATTCTTTTAGGATGGGTCAGTATTGCCAATCACAGCCTGCGGTCATATAAATTAGGGATTCCACAAGGTACGATTTAAAGGTATTGTACAAATTCCATTGCCATAGTGGCCTTTTAAAGTGATCAGATATATTCTTAAGTGTCTTTATTGCTCCTAAGGAGACAATGTTATATGGATCTTACATTTAGAAATTGTAATAAACATGCACAATTCAGCCACTGTCAAGAAATAATCAAAGATGCAAAATAAAAATGTGTGTACACACAAAGGCATCCACACCCAAATATGTACTACACCTATTTCATATTCCCCATCATTTAATTTTTTTTGCCAGAGACAAAAGCAGATTTTTCTTAACCACAATTTAGCTTTTTGACCTATTATTGACCTGTAGTATCTATATACTGATCGTACTCATAGAGACGACGTAGCCGACTGGTTTAAGCACTTGACTTGAAATGCAAAGGTCATGGGCTTAATACTCGACATGGCAATAATATCCTTTGGCAAGGCATTACTCTACATTTGCCATTACATACCTAAGAGAGAAATGGGGACCTCGTAGGATAACAAAAGCATTTGTCTTTTTTGCCCTCGAGGTGACCATATGGTAGAAACGCACCCCAGGGAGTGGAGATGATGCACATTGTGCATGAATGAATCCCATGACCCGGCTAATATGATATCAGTACAGTGCTTAGAGACAGTGTTTCGTATTCAGCATTATATAAATCCAGATTATTATATTATAAAGTTAGAATCTGCAAGAGTAAATGTCATCCATGACCAGGGTCGTAGAAAACTGATGTTGTTGGATGCAAATCTGTTATCAACCCCCCCCCCCCCCTTGATCCCTTCTTCCTCCTTGTTCCCCATCCCATATTCAGAAGAGACAAGTAAAGCTCTCACTACCACAATACGATCTATCAAGTGTGACCTTAGGTGCCTTTCTGACAAACCTTTGGCATTCTAGAAAGTCACTAGAGTAATAAGATTCAGAAGCCAGCTTCTTACAAGAGCCACGCTCAAGGGTTAGTGGGACTTCTATGCTTACACAAGGTGGGTTTGCACTACTCTGAGTTTTGGAAAAACATATATATATATATATATATATATATATATATATATACATATATATTTATAAACTAACTTGTATCCCTTGTATCTATTTAAAGAAAAAAACACTAAAGCCATCTAATGGAGTGAAATTTAAGTTTTAGAAGATAATGTTCTCATTAAAGATAAAGTTGAGTTCTGGTCATGCGATTGCATTGTGAAAGAAAAGGTGTGGAATGGATCAGAAAAAGTTGATCATATAGCATGTTAGTATTGGTGTGTACTGCAAGGTTCTGGAGTCATCAAAATCATAATAAATTTGACCCAGTCTTGGTAAAGTAACAAGCACTGTACACAGAAAGATGTACATTGTATATGGGACTACTGAAATGGTGTCAGGGCTACTTGCCTTGATTTCCTTATCTTTCTATGCTCATTACTCAGCCAGTATACATTTTCAACCAAAATTGGTTGGCAAATGACATTTATTTGTAATCTTGAACATTCAATGTAAGTTTTGTTTGATTCTTTGAGAGTTCATTTTCTTTTTTTACCAGAACTCAAGTTTATCTTTAATATCATGTTAAAGTTCTAGGACACACATCGTCTGGAAAAGTATCCCTCTCCTTCCTGGCCCCCTTCCATTCCCCTTCCCCTGACCACAACCCTTCCCCTTCCCCTTCCCCTGACCCCAACCCTTCCCCTTCCCCTGACCCCAACCCTTCATCCTACATGCATTCATATTTGTATATTTGGTGATACTATACCGGAATTACAGAATTATAATTTGACCTCCCTGTTTGAAAATAGATGTAGAACACATGACATGAAGCTGATAATTTTCTACCTCTTTTGTAGAGACATTCACTGGGGGTTTGTGTTATAAAACTTCAGGCTAATTCAGTGTAATTAGATTTGCAAACTCAAGTAGAACCTTTAATAGCAAAACGAATAGATCACTTCACCTGCAAGCATCCTCTCTCCCCAGACCTCTAGGGACCAGCTGATAAATCGTCTCACTTCAATTTCAACTTCCAGTGGCTGTTACCATGGCAACAAAACTAGTAAGTAGAATGACATTTGTTTGAGGCTGTTTCAATCCTTGGAAGTGATCAAAGGAAATGCTTCCTATCACCTTCCATTAACTTGATTTATTTTATAGAAAAAATAATGGCAGATCCTCAGTGACACCGATTACAGAGAAAGTTGAGATATTCATAATTGTGTTGATATGTAATCTGCGAATGACAGTCAAAGAGCAGAAAAGAATAGTCTGATTAAACTATCGTGTTGATGTATGATCCTGCCAAATTCTAAAGAATGATAGTTGGTTTGAAAGAAAGCAAGGAAGAAAAGAAGGACCAGAATTACAATCCAGCAGAAAAAATGAAAGATTAAAAAGAAGAAACCTGGGAGAGAGAAATCTAAAAGAAATGGGGGGGGGGAGAAAATAAAATAAGGAGAGAGAAAACTTAAGGTAGAGAGGTTGATTTAAAGTGGGGAACACAAAGAGAGGAGTGAAAGTGTAACACAGAATGAAAGGAAGAGATGAAGGGATGGAGTAGGAAAGGGAAAAGTAAAATGATAAATAATACTTTGATAAATAACCCTTGAAATTAACTCAAGCACACAACTATACTAGACCATGCAAAGAGCACCAACTGGTAATAATTGAAAACCAAAGCTGCAACAATAGTTTTTATAAAACGGGGACAATTCCTAGACAGATGCCTGTTTGACTACAACTCTAATTTAATATTCTCCAATCCTGTCTTCCAGATGCCGTCTTGGCTGTCTGATATCATCAATTCATGCCAAATGGTGTTCGGAAGCAAAATATAATTGACGATCAGTATTCAATTCAGTTCATCGTGGTCTGGACATGGTTTGAAAATTTGACTGAATTTGGTAAATCTTGAATATAAACTTATTAGAATCACATGATCTATTTCAATGCAATGACAGCTACATAATTCATCTATTTGAGCTGACATGTAATGCATTTTTCTGAGTTCTTGATCAATATGAGGTACTATCTTATTTCAAGGTCATGGGTATAAAATGTCTATGCAATCACATCTTGTTCTACTTTTCTTGTGTGGCATTAGTTCTTGTAATAAATTCAACCATTAAAAATGAATTGAAGAGCTCTTTCCATCCTTTAGTTTGAGCCCAGGCTCAATAAGCTACTGAAAGAGTGGCATTTAAATGGCTGAGATTAGATTTGTCATAGAAATTTAGTATTTGCTATAGAGAACAAGTTTCATGAAACAACCTAGAAGTGGGACAATTATGGGACACATTGCATGAAAACTTTTATTCAATTTCACATCAACACGCCAAATTTTTCATGATTTAAATTATGACCTATGGGTAAACCATTTGGTGACTTTCAACAAGCAAGATGTAAATGCCTCTAACAATCTATGGCAAACTCTTCATGCCAAAAACTTCTAATGCCCCAAATTTATTAGGTTATAAATGGTCTTCTTGTTTTGTCCAGATGTTAAATGAAAGATTGTTTTCAAAATCCTTCTCTCAGGTCTTGTAATTGTGAGATGAATTCATGCTCATCGATCAAGTTCTATTAGAAACGCCATGACCATGAAGACAAGCACCTGCATGATCCTGCTTACAGCTGAGGGCTAAACACGGACGCTAAACGACCTTCATATTAAGAGAAGAGCTTGCAAAATGGCTTATAATCAAATAAAGATATACACGTAGCTCAAATAAAGGAAATTGAATTTGGAATTTAAGCATGCTTGTACAATTCTTTTTGTTCCGACAGTGTTGGCTAAGTAAAAACTTAAATTTTCAAAATTGTAACGGGGTTAAATTTGTTTTGATTTTAAATTACATTCAAGATCATGCATCTGTACTGTCATAACTGTGTATGAAAAGAACTACTTGTACTTATAACAATACCATTATGAAAAATCCTCTGTATACTATCACTTTTCCTCCTTTTTCTATAATACTATAGTACTAATAATATAAAACATTTATGAGCCACTTAGTACAATGTTTCTAAGTGCATACAATGACAAAAAAGAAATGAAATGAATTAGCAAGAGAGAGCAAGAGAGAGAGAAAGAGACAGAGAACGAAAATGTCACTACTACTACTACTATAGCTACAAATACTATTGCTACTACATCACTACTGCTACTCATTTCTACATGGACAAAATAAAATTATAATATCAATAATAATAATCACTAATAACTTTTAGTTCTAACAATGATGGATTGCTTGGCTGTCTAGCTGTTATAATTTTGGTCTGTTGTGAACTTGTCATTGTTAGCACATTATCCTTTATAATTTCTAGGGTTCGCTAACTTCCACCATGAAGATGCATGCAAACGTAGCTAATAACAGGAACAATACTAAAAATGCTAATGTTGATAAATTATTCACAAAGGGCCATATCCATTCCACAAAAATGCTCATGGCACTGTAAAATATATGATCCAACACTAAAATTGCTTGTGTTCACACGCATTCATTTCTTCTGGTTTTCTCTTATGATAGCAAGCTGAAGTGCACACCATCCATTCCAGTTAAGAACGTTATAATCTGAGAGCTTGGGCTGTAGAGGGCAGCATTGTGGTATTGATGAAAAAGAGAGATGGAGTGCTGAACGGTCATAGCATATAAACTCATTCGAACAGAGAGAGACATTTAATAGACCATTCTCGTAATGTCACCAAATCTAATGCATGTATATTTGTGAATTGCCTCAATACATATTATTTCATTCATCTATTAGGAACAATTATATTTTAATAGTCAAAATGCCTGGTAGGACAAACATTATGTTTTTTCATGCCTAACAACACACTATATGTGCATTTTGCATTCTGTCTATTGAAAAACAATTACAGGTGAATGAAATATTTGTATTGAAGCACTTCATAAAGACGTATGCATTAAATTTGGTAACATTAAGAATATGGTCTATTCAAATTGACTTGGATTCGGTATCATAATGTTCAACATCAATGTCTGTAGTGCTGTATACTAGGTACTTTAAACTGCCCAAATTTATTTTTATTGGATATTAGTTTTTCACAATATATTGTGGAATACATATTTCTTTTGGAAATTCCAAACAGGTTGATTGATAACATGGGAACACTCTTTGTACTAGACATCCTGTAACCATCATATGGAGTAACATCATATAAAGACACTACTTCTTGACTCAATCTATAATGATGCAAAGAGAGAGAGTGTGTGTGTGTGTGAGAGAGAGAGAGAGAGAGTGAGAGAGAGAGAGAGAGAGAGTGTGTGTGTGTGTGTGAGAGAGAGAGAGAGAGAGAGAGAGTGAGAGAGAGAGAGAGAGAGAGAGTGTGTGTGTGAGAGAGAGAGAGAGAGTGAGAGAGAGAATATGTGTGTGTGTGTGTGTGTGAGAGAGAGAGAGAGAGAGAGAGAGAGAGAGAGAGAGACAAAGAGAAACAAAGATAAAGACATAATGAAAAACCAAATGAAAAAGGAAGAGAAGAAGTGGATAATAAGTAATCAGAGAGTGTCACTTAGGAAAGAGAAAAAAAGTGGGGAAGTTGGAGGTGGAAAACAATAAGAAATTCAAAAAAAGACATAAGGCCCTCAAATTTTTAAGCAATTGCACCCTTCTACTGTTTCACTATTATGCAGCCTTTATTCATCAAACTGCTGTAAACAGCAAGCAATTCAACAATGTTCAACAGGAAGTCATTTACAAAAATGGAAAATGTGAATATTGATTCGTATTAATATTTTAACAAGGCTTATCCATATCTTACATTGTAAAATTGATCAAAACAGATTTTTGTCTGCATTTTTATTTCTAAACAAGAAATACCTGAAAAATTGTGCCTTCTTGTGGTTGCCTTCCTTTGCTGTGTTAGAACAGGATGATTATCCCTTTAAACTCCATGTACATATGTGACCCGGCACCACAAAACCAACAAAAAGTCGCAACCAGCGATTCTCCGTAATCAGCTAAAATGTCAATTTAGGTGAAAAATATAGATTTTTGTTTTTTTGCATTTTCTGAAAGAGTGGTCTTTTCTGTACCTAGTATCAAAATTTGGAAGTCTAAAACATAGTAGAAGATGTGTTTTAAACGGTTTTTCTAGACCAGTTTTTTTCGCACAGCCTTCGGTCTCTTCCAAAATTTGATCACTTTTCCCGAGCGAAATTATCGTAGTCCGGAAATGGTCGGTCGTTGCTAACGGGTCGTGCTACGCGGGCTGTGATTGGTCCGTTATAGCAATCAGTGCGGCGCGCCATTTTGTTTGTATCCGCTTTCACATCCGAGTTCCAGATTTGCGTTCGTCTTATATTCTCCGTTAACGACTTCGAGTAGCTTGAGTTGTTGCATTTTCAAACTTGTGATAAAGGATGAGAAAGAGTTGTTGCATTTTAAACTTGTGATACAGGATGAGAAAGAGTTGTTGCATTTTTAACCTTGTGATAAAGGATGAGAAAGAGTTGTTGCATTTTAAACTTGTGATACAGGATGAGAAAGAGTTGTTGCATTTTCAAACTTGTGATAAAGGATGAGAAAGAGTTGTTGCATTTTCAAACTTGTGATAAAAGATGAGAAAGAGTTGTTGCATTTTTAAACTTGTGATAAAGGATGAGAAAGAGTTGTTGCATTTTAAACTTGTGATACAGGATGAGAAAGAGTTGTTGCATTTTCAAACTTGTCATAAAGGATGAGAGAGAATTGTTGCATTTTTAAACTTGTGATACAGGATGAGAAAGAGTTGTGACATTCCCTAAATAATTTTGTTTTCATTTCTGTGCTTCCAAATTTATTCTCCCATAAGAGTTTTGAAATCAAGTTCTTATTGTAAACACACATTCACACTCTTGATATCATCATTTTGCTTACAGCTATCATAATTCTCCCCCTTCTTTTCCCTCTCTGTCTCTCTCTCTCTCATTCTTTCTATTTTTCGTTATTCTATGTTGGTGTCTTTACTGTGTGTCTCCTGCCTTTCTTTATTTTTATACCACTTTCTGGCTGGTATTTATGAATTGCTTCCATTAATTATCATCAGGATGGCTACTGGAAATGAAAGAGCAAGTCATAGTAAAAATACTTTGAACCTCCTGTGAGAAAGAAAACAGTATGGGAATTAAGTATAAAGCAAGTTCATAATGTGGTTACAAATAATTGCCCAGATGTATACAAAACAAGATAGGTGACAAGCAGTGTTATGTAAGGGGGAACAAAAAGACTCCGGGTCCACCATGAATAGGCATTGTCTAGTGCAGGTGTCTCGGCACTATGTTGCAGTTCACTTAATCTGTCCAATTACAACTCTATACATTTACAACATAATAACTTTTGAAAGACTCAAAGTCCACACATTGAAACCTCAGAAACATAATGAACAGACTATGTTTGACCATCAGGCCAAATTTCAGCCTAATCTGAAAATCTCTTCATAGTGGTTGCTATGGCCTTTTGATTCACCCTTCTATTGATTTCCCTGTGGTTTGCTTGCTCCGCATGCTTGAATAGCCCCAAACTTTAAAGCTCTCTTTCTCACAATTTAATACCAGTAACCTCCCTCACCGGCTCTTTTCATTCACTAAATTGAAAGGGTTAGGAAGCTTCAATTTGGACAAATAATATACCATTTTAATGAGGAGAACTTCTTCTTTCATAATCAGATGAAATCAGGAAAATAATTTTTTACGACTTTTTGTTGGTTTTGTGGTGCCGGGTCACATATCGATATGAGGAATGGGCATTCAAACAGGATGATTATCCCTTTAAACTCCATGTACATATCGATATGAGGAATGGGCATTCAAACAGGATGATTATCCCTTTAAACTCCATGTACATATCGATATAAGGAATGGGCATACAAACAGGATGATTATCCCTTTAAACTCCATGTACATATCGATATGAGGAATGGGCATACAAACAGGATGATTATCCCTTTAAACTCCATGTACATACCGATATGAGGAATGGGCATACAAACAGGATGATTATCCCTTTAAACTCCATGTACATATCGATATGAGGAATGGGCATACAAACAGGGTGATTATTCCTTTAAACTCCATGTACATATCGATATGAGGAATGGGCATACAAACAGGATGATTATTCCTTTAAACTCCATGTACATATCGATATGAGGAATATGCATACAAAATGAAACGCACGTTATTGTACTTTGCATCAAGCAAGAGCCTTGCTCCTTATGGATGCAATTTTCTGTGTCCAGGCATTTGACGTAATGATGATAGCTAGAAGGGCGTATAACAATACGTTCAGTTTCTTTGGATAAATTTTGTTTGTGTGCACTAGCTCCCAATATGTCATCTATAATGGCAGTTAGTCAATCCTATGAAGCATAAATTGTAAGTGTCCTAGTTTCTTACCATCACTATAAGAATACTTTATAACCTCTGCCACTCCTGACATAGCACCTCAATACTCTTTTGGAAGACAGCATTGACATCAATGTATACAAATAACTTAATATTATTACATGTATCATTATTTTCATAATGTTTGTTTATATTTTGTAAAATAAATTTAAATGAAGCATCTTTCTAGTTACTTGTAAATGAAAAATAAATGGATAAAAATCTATGTAGGCCCTACGAGTGAGCCATTTGATTCTACAATACGCTGGGCATGTCATTTTCTCAATATTATATACACCACTCATTTCGATTACCCAAAAGAGGCTGTTTACTATGGCCTGTCTCATTGGCTTGAGTTTTCAAAGTAGCTCACTACAACTAGCCTAAACTGCAGTGAAGCAAGTCACACGGGACATTTGCTCAAGCTATCATCTGAAGTAAATTAAAGTTTGTTCTTAAAATATCTTGCTATTCATAGGCCAATGAGTGGGCTAATTCGGCAGTGAAGACAGTTAGACACACTCAGATAATGTAATGCTCTGGGCTTAAGCTAATTCCTTGAACGAGCGAAGCATTGCTCAACTGAGGCTAATGGATCTAGGGAAATTCAATCTCTGATTCTGATCGTGCAATTGTGATACCTTCAAGCTCAAGCTTTTTTACGCTAATGGAAATGCACATACAGAGTTATATATTTGATGAGATTCACAAAGCAACAGGTGAGACTATGAATGTAAAAAGATTTTCATTTTTCTCTCCTCAAGGACAGTAGGTCTGTCCTCATCAGCTTGAGCTTGCCAAATAACCCGCTGTTTTAACTATCCTGATCGCAAATTAACCAGTTAATTTGCGTCTTCATCAAGCCTGAAACTGCAAGTAGCGGGATATTTGGTCTTGTTTCCAAAATATCCTGTTATTTGGGAAATAGGGGGCTAAATTGTGCCCGTCCAAGCTAGTTTGTGATGAGTGTACCAGTATCAGTCTGGTGATGACGCAATTTAGAGCTTTGAGATAATCCCGAGGCTGAAAATGGTTGGTTATCAGGCAAACTTAAGTTGATGAAGATAGGCCTAATATTCTTAAAACCTATCTGCACTAGTTTGGCCAGGAGGGATTAGACCTCGCTTTGTGGCTATACGTGGTTATCTCATCAAATCAGCTCTCAATTAACATAAGATAAAGGGGACCGTGGGGAACCAACAGGTGCCGCTTAGGCATTGTTTGCTATATAGAGGGCACAAGTAGCTACAAGTAGTGCAGTCCCGCTGTAAAGACTGTTGAGAAGAAATAATGATTCATCATACAACGTTTCTTCATACAACGTTTCTTAATATAAATTTTGTTTAAATTTCCTCTCGTCTAAACAGGCTACAGCTAGGATCTGGTAAATGTCAGGGTCAGATTAGCTTGGTGGTAAGAAGCTCAGAGAGGCCTAAATCTCTTTCTCTTTAAACCCCCACAGTTTCTCCAATTCACATGTCTCACATGGAAGTTTTAAGATACATCTTTAATTACAATTCCTTTTTTGTTATCCCCTGCACCTTCCTTAAAAGAGGGTTTAATGGGCAGGTTTTAGGTGCATTGATGAAATTGTTTCAAGTTCCTCAAATGGCAGTCTGTTAAACCATCTACAATATAGCATACAGGTAGAACAGGTAGTTTTTTTACAGGGAGGGGGGGGGTTCAAATTTATTGCCACTAGTGCAACATATGTTATTGAACAATCTTTGTCATTGTATGCTTCCATTTCATTTTTCACAAACCTCAGTCAATTTTTGTTGTTTTCCCAAACCATCTGATGCAATATAGAAATTTGGTGGATTTCTGCAACACTGGAATGGTATTGATACAGAATCACAGAGTGAGGCTGGTAAATAGGTTCCGCATCACATTCACTTACGCTTCATTTTTGCGGGGAAGAATGCAAATAGGCCCTAATGGGTGACATCCATCAAATGTCATCTAACTGAACAAAAAAGTACAACTGAATTTTTCAATATAACAAACAAATATTGCAAAGAGAGCAAGATTTATCAGTATGTTTGATCAGAAGTCCCATCTAGCAGTAGAGCCTAGCCTGTATGAGCTAGCACACATGTATAGAGAGAAGTTGTACTTTAACCAGAAGGACATATTTTCTTAAGAGGGAACAGAGGGTGTACTTACTATTTTACAATTCCATTATTTCTTAGAGGGTTTTTTCACAGTGGTCACAACACATGACATCACCTTTAATTAAACACACTATTAGCAAAATGAACCCCAAACACACTATGTAATTGTTATTAATGTTATCATAGTTAGTATTAAAAAGAAATATGTAACAGAGCCAGATGTCAAAACAGGAATGAAGGCTAGGAACTGGAAACTATTTGACTTAACCTGACTTGTAAGACCACAAGAAGCATGAGTATATTTATGTAAGCTATTGGAAGAAGAAAAAAAACACTTGCAAAGCTAGGAAAAGGGAAATTTGGGGAAACAAGGCCTTGTCAAGATCATAATGCTTTGCCTATCCAATAAATAGTTAGAATTTTTGTTTGTTTGTTTGTTTTTATTTCTGTGTTTTCAAAATAGAACATACATAAAGTAACAATTTTTTCTTCATTTTACATAATTATACAATTTTAAGTATATTAAATAAGATGCATACTAACACAAATATTTTTCAATGAAAAAAGATGATGAACAGAAAACGCAGGAGACCGCCATCATGAGCGGTAAGCTTGAATTCGATGGCGGCCTCGAGAGAATAGCGGCAAACTCTTAAATTATATAATTGTACACACAAAATTGATCAAGGGGGTGCAGTGAAAGTGCATGTGCAAGTGCGAATGGGGTTCTGGTACGTAATTTTTGTAAATCCAATACTAGTTTATTTTAAGAATTAATAAATTAAAAATATATTCAAATTCAGAGACAAAGTTAAATGAGAAATTTCATGATGACGCAATGTAACGTTTTAGTGTCGCTTTAAAAGAATAAAGGGTCGAGCATGATTTAATTATTTTGGATAAATTGTTCCATAAATCGGGGCCATGATGTCTGATTGATTTATCTGGGGTTAGTTAAATGAAAATTCTCAGAAAGACGAGTTGGATAAGAATGAATTGTATTATTATGAACAAAAAATTATCGAATGAAGGTTTTGATTCCATAACCTCAACCAATTTATCATGGAATGCATGCAGAACTTCTTATTGCACCTTCAAATTACAGCCATGCCCCACAATAATTCAGATCAATGAATGCAAGATGGATTTTCGAGTGATTAACATTAAGCCAGCTCCTAGCACCAAGAAAACTTGCTATGGCATTTAAGACCTGATTTGCATTGTAGGATCTATAAATCATATATTCCAAGGTGTTCTTAGGAGCGGCCTCTCTCTTGTAGTCCCGCTTATAATATATTGGTGTTGGCGTATCACAACAAGCCATATTGATCTAGAGAGGGCTGAAATGCCTGCACAAGAGAGGCCTGCTGGAGATGGGAGGTACTTTGACCTTCTTGGGAAAGGAATCTGGTATGGAAAAACATCACAGGTAGATCCAGGATGTTTTTATGAGAGCTTAAAGGGATTGGTTATCTTTGTCTCAGATTCTGAAACAAAATCTTGGATTTGAGCTCATGTTGCAATGAAAATTATAAACGTTTAGGGCAGCCAGGAACCCCATGACTTTTAAAAGCCAATCGCCTATCCGATTATCAAGATATTAATGATTGGAAATCAGTTTTTATAACACTAAAGTCTATTGGGGGAAATGAGTATGGTAAAACAGGTCACTCAAAGATTTTTATTTTTTCAAGTGAGGCACTTTATGATAATTTTGAAGCTCAATTATATATTTTGGGCTTCAATATTACACCATATCACAGACACCTGATAACACATAGGGCCATGCATGCATCTCAAATTCAACATTGTTAAACAATGCCCTTAATTACAGTGTACAAAAAGTACCAATAAAAGAGTTATGAATGTTTGAAACATGGAATCACTATACACCAGTGCAAATCTCATATTGGCAGGTTGGTCAGTGGATTTGTGACACCGTCATCGTCACCTTTCCCATTTTTCATATACGAAAATATCATTGATTTCTGTTTTTCTCCTACGTGCCTTCACCCTTGGGGCACTACTCAAAATATATTACGGATCGAGTGCATATTATCATAGGTCCTGTAGAGAGGAAAAGAACTTTTAGAGTCACATATTTTGAAAAACTGGCATTTCAGTAATTCTGTGTGCTGTAAAGAATGGGAGGGTTGTCTGCTACTACATCACAGTGACATTATGCACTTTGTATCTTTCAAAAGGCACTCTATAAATGACATTATGTGATCTTTGAAGGCTTCCATGGTGCCACTACGTTTTGCTATGAAGCTACTTAAAGGTAATGCAAAGTTTTGGGAAATTTTGAAATTTGGATGGATAGTAATTCTTTGAATTTTTTATATACTTGGATGCCCCTGTGGATGTATTATAAGCACCAGAAAATTGAGCCCTTAAAACACTTCTGCTTTCAAGAAAATAGAATAATCCAAATTTACTGGTGCTCCCAGTAAATTTCAAATATTTCAAATAGCGCCTAAGGCCAATCCATGGTAGCTGAGACCATGACAATTTCAGAATATGCAGTTCTGATATATAATTTCCAAACGGGAATAGCAAATTGATCGATTGTAGTCAAGAAAAATTGTTTTAAAGCTAAAGTAATATCAGTCTTGAGAGGGAGCTTTACAACATAACAAGTTTATTATTTACAATTTCATCACTTCAGACTTGATTTCAACTGCGATCATTGAAGATTGTAAAATCGCATCTGCTTCCAATATGTTCATTTGAACCAAATTCATGACCCCATACCAAAACTTTGTATTATCTTTAAGGGCTGCACTAACTCGTCCCCCATGCCCCCTGGCCCATCCATGTTGTATAACCCACTAAATGGGACATGTTGTGGTCGATAACAGCAAGACAGCTAGATGCTATCGTGAGACATGGAAAGCTGCACAAAATGATATCCCAGTCTAAAACGTACATCCATAGGAGTTTTGACCTATATTCAATATTACATTGCATCTTCTACATAGAGCTGTATGCATGTTGTAAATAATGTGTGTGGTGTATGTACTGTTGTGTATTCTGCTCTGGATTTTTCATTATTTTAAAGTTGTTTCAAATAGCTGTCATGACACTCTAGGGATGGGGCAGTAATGAATAAGAAACCTGATATGAGAGGAGATACATGTGTAATAATAATTACACAATAGGTCTGTTTTCATCAGCCCGAGTTGGCCAAATAAAACCACTATTTTGTGATCCGAGAAATTAGCCCGAAGTTACAAATTGCGTCTTCATCAGCTCAAAACTCGAGCTAGAGAATTTTGCTCAGTGCAGACTAGCCCAAGATATCTCGGGAAGATTACCTGAGCAAATAGCCCACTATTCGCATCTTCACCTGCCAAACAGCCCGCTATTTCGTGATTGACTAATATCCCAGTTCAGAAATAGCGGGCTTTTTAGCCAACTCGGGCTGATGAGGACAGGCCTGAATTCTCAATATATAATTCAACATAAAGGAAAATGATGATTTGTAAAATATCATGAGCACATATATCTCTTCTCAAAGAAGACGTGGGAGGCAAGTATTATTGGATGCATTGTTCCCCTGTAGGATAATATTTAATTGGATAGAGTGGGTGTCAAGAGTATTCAGATATTGATGTAATGAAGGTGAAGAAATCTGTCTACAGGTCCCTTCGACTACAGAGAATGCTTCAGCTTGTGTATGTATAGAGTGGTTGTATGTTTACAAGCAAGAGAGAGAGAGAGAGAGAGAGAGAGAGAGAGTGATAGAGCGTGGAGATGGAAGAACATCGAGATGGACGTAGAAATACACAGACATAGAGCAGAGGAAGTGTTGGAGAGAAAGAAAAAGAGAGAAAGAGAAAGAGAAAGGGGGAGAAAGAGAAAGAGAAAGGGGGAGAAAGAATGAAAGAAAGAGAGAGAGAGGGGGGAGAGAGAAATGAGGAGGGACACACAGCAAGAAAGAGAGAGACGGAGGAAATAGAAAAAAAACCTATAATGCACAAGAGGAGAAACACAGAGAGAAAGAGAGAGAGAGAGAGATAGACTTATAAGGAGATGACAATCCTGAGCAAAAAATCAAACAGAGTGTGAAGGCATAATAAAGAGAGAGAGAGAGGTGGAGTAAGTGATAAGTAGAGAATAGGATGGAGGCAGAGGGTCATAGGGAGGAAGACAACTTAAAATATAACAAATAGAATACCTACATTTACATGTTTGACCTTGAAATATCATGAAAAGATCATATTATATCATACACAATAAGTTGGGGAGAAACGAAGACACCTTAAACCATCAGAATGTTGACAGCCTGCTTGATAGACAGACATGCCCCGGCTTTAATCAAATCTCTCTCATCCAATTTTGCGAGTAATTATGTTTTCAATATTGACCCGCTCATGTCCCTACCCAGTAGAAACATCTTGCTCCCAGATGCAATTAAATTGCTGCAAACCTTCAATGCTTTCGTAATCACACATCTGTTTCTCCTTCAAAGATTACTGGCCGTAAAAAGTCATTCAATATGAATAATTACTTAGCTCATAGTCGTGTTAATCCTCCCTCATCTCTCCCTCCCCCTCTCCTCTCCCATCTCTCTCTCTCTCTCTCTCTCTCTCCCTCTCTCTTGTTTCTGTGCTACATCATCATGTTTAATAAGCTTTGATTAGCAGCATATTGTTCACTGTATGTTTTCAGAAGGCATTTATTTGATTACTATCTTATGTAGATATGAACATAGCAAATTGTAGAAGTCCTCTTCATGGGTGCTTCGTACCTTCGTAAAGAAGAAGATGTCCAACCATTATAGCTTATGGTGATCCTTACTCTGACATCTAACTGATCAAAGCACTTTACACTTTTTACAGTATATTATTACCCCATTTGATACAATGATGCTTGTACGGAGCAAAGTCTCTGTTCCACTAGAGATCATTGTAGCTAGGTACGGTTTGCTGGCATACATATAGTTTGTTCTTATATAGCACTTTTCAGGACCGTAGACCCTCTCAAAGCGCTTTACAGAGATATGTTATTACCCTGGTCATCGGACTCAGGCTTATCCACACACAATGTATGCACATTCTCCACTCCCTGGGAAGTATTCCAGTCAGGCGTCATTTTTACAAACGCACACTTGCTCATCTAAACCACATTGACTTTCACATTCTACCAGGTACCCATTTAACACCTGGGTGGAGGGTGGCAAATGTAGATCAATGTCTTGCCAAAGGACATTAGTGCCGCAGTGGGACCTGAACCACGGACCTTGTGATCCACAATCCGGTGACATATCCACTCGACCATGACACCTATACATAATGCTGAACAAACCACAATGTCATTCACATCCAAAGAAGTACATATTCAACACCTGGGTTAACAGCAGCAAGGAAGATAAAATGCCATGTTTAAGGGTATGGGTGGTGTGCTATAGGAATTCAAACCAAAAGTTTTGCACCTCATGAAAAGTGTTTAAAGGTATTACCAAATTTTGGTATGGGGTCATGAATTTGGTTCAAATGAACATATTGGAAGCATGTGCGTTCCTACAATATTCAGTGATCGTTGTCGGGGTTGAAATTGAGTCTAAAGTTATGATATTGTAAATAATAAACTCTTTATCTTGTATAGCTCCCTCTCAAGGTCAAGATATTAAATAGGCTATAAAACAATGTTTCTCGACTAAAATCGAGCGATTAGCTATTCCCGTTCGGAAATTATATATCACAACTAAATATTCTGAGATTTTCATGGTCGCAGCTACCATTGTACGGCCGTAGGCACTATTTGAAATTTATCAACATTTACCGGGAGCACCGGTAAACTTTTATATTCAATTTTTCTTGAAAGCAGAAGTGGCCAAAATTTCTACTGCTTATGATACATCCACGGGGGCATCCAAATATATCCAAATTGTAAAGAATCACTATCCACCTTATATTCAAAATTTCCGCAAACTTTGTATTACCTTTAAACCACTCAACTGCCAAGACAGGTACTGTAATGTATCATCAACATTGTTAAACATTCATTAAATCAGGGATAATTGGGATTATATTTATAAAGAACAATCTTATAACATAACTCATATCTCAATGATAGTGGCATATTGGATAACACATACAGTCATAACTGTAGAATTTGTCATTTATCTTCTTTTGTTGTTAATTGTTCTCGATTTGGATAACAAATATTCTGTGTTAAAGCATGAATAGTCTACAGAAAGTGCAGTTAACACAGAATTCAGAAAGGTTATTCTATTTCAAATGTCAACATATAGCTTTACATTCACATCAACGGTCAATTGGGTATTTTTTCTTTGACTTAAGATGTAATGCGACACATTCAACGTCGATTTGTGCGGGGTTGACTGTACATTCTTTTTTTCAGCAATGCGGCCCATGACATTTCTTACATCAATTTATCTGTTAGGAGCCAGAGAGAGACATTGAATTATGGCTTTTTGCAGAGAGTTGATCCACTTCTGTCTCTCAGCAGATAAATTGCCATCTAAGCATAAAATGAACAAGCCAATAACATGTCCTGTATGATTTGTAATGTGAACAGAACACAGAGCTTAGCCGAATGTAGTGGCACTAGGAGATGTGTCCAGAACACAAGAGGCAGAATACACTCCGCTATTGATATTTGTTACAAGTAATTATGGGTTCTTTTCTGTCATATCTGAATGTCAGTTTGATTTGATTTGATTTGATTTTATTTATTCATCATCAATAACATCAGTGATTAAACATTTGAATACATCGTGAATGGTACATGTTCATAAATGAATATTATAGATCATATTAAAGAAAAACCTAACAAAGTATTGATATGCTAGACATATGTCTTTTCTCATAGAATATAGAAGGTGATGAAAAGGAGCCAAATAATAGCACATGTGCTAGTCGAGTCTGGCCCCTGTTCTTAGCACACACTTGGCAAAAATAAATATATCATTATCAAAAAATAAAACTTGACAGTAGAAGTATACATGTTGAGTAATACCGTAGCACAATTTCTACACTCCAAATATAATTATGAAGAGGATATACCAGGTTAAAAAGTCATAGATACATGTATCTACAGATTATTTATACAAAAAATTGCATTTTTTTGACAAAAAAAAACAACAAAAATGTAATATGGAGATTATTTACAATATATACATGTGTACTTGCATAATTCAATCACTTATTCAAGAAAACATTAAACCTTATTAAGATAGTGCATGTATTAACCGGCTACATATGTTAAGAAAATGTTTCAACCTCAGTGTGATAAAAAATAGTTTTCAAAACAATTATGCATTTTGCATTCCACAAAATTTCGCTAAGCTAAATTAGCATTATCTTGTCTATGCTTCCTCTGTGAGAGACTGTTTTATATTTCTATTTCTGTGTCATAAACACCAAACAAAACACTTATATTCAGTCACATGTAACCTGTGACCTTTGACATCTAAAGCTGATGTGAACAGAACACTTATATTCAGCTACATGTAGCCTGTGACCTTTGACATCTAAGGCTGATGTGAACAGAACACTTATTTTCAGCTACATATAGCCTGTGACCATTGACATCTAAGGCTGATGAGAACAGAACACTTATTTTCAGCTACATGTAGTCTGTGACCTTAGACATCTAAGGCTGATGTGAACAGAACACTTATATTCAGCTTCATGTAGCCTGTGACCTTTGACATCTAAGGCTGATGTGAACAGAACACTTATTTTCAGCTACATGTAGCCTGTGATGTTTGACATCTAAGGCTGATGTGAACAGAACACTTATATTCAGCTACATGTAGCATGTGACCTTTGACATCTAAGGCTGATGTGAACAGAACACTTATTTTCAGCTACATGTAGCCTGTGATGTTTGACATCTAAGGCTGATGTGAACAGAACACTTATATTCAACTACATGTAGCATGTGACCTTTGACATCTAAGGCTGATGTGAACAGAACACTTATATTCAGCTACATGTAACCTTTGACCTGAGACATCTAAGGCTGATGTGAACATAGCCCTGGAATGCATACTCCTAAAAAAAGTTCTGAAATTCAAGTTTGAGCGATGATATAGCTCTCGTTACTTTATTATCATACTTGATGCCGGGATCATGAAAAGCCTTTTTATTGCAATGATTTTGTATTCATGGAAAGCGCAGTCTACCTGAATATGAGGCCAAATCAAGAGCGAAATGTTGAAAAATGCTATTGTCAAAAGTGAATTCTTCATTGGTTTGGAGGATGGATTGTGTTTGGAATGATGATATGGCTGCCGTGCATGAATGCCAATGCCAATGCTAATTTTGTCATGATTGTGTAGATAGTGATTTGCACTGTTGTGGATGGAATTGTTTTCTCAGTACTTATAGGCGATATAATGTTTCTTGGAGTGAACAAATAATTAACTTGTAATAACATGTATCAAACTCAAACACAATGATAATCTCACAAACAGTTGATTAAAACACATTTCATCTTTTTTTTAAACAGGTGAAAACAAAAGAATTGGACAAAACACCATTGGCATTTATACATGACCACCTTGATATCATTTCACACAATCTATCCTCCAAACAAATGAAGAAATCACTGTTAACGATAACACTTATTTTGCAACATTTCACTTTTGACTTGGCCTCATATTCAGGTGTACTGCTACACTCAATTTATATTATTATACATAAAGTAATTAATTTTAAATAGGATCAGTATAATAGGCATAAAGATAAGAGCATCTTCATCATATATGGTATTCTGAGAACAAAAAACAAAACATATTACCTCCCAAAAGTGCTTGGTTTCCTTGATCCTCTATTAATAATCTTATTGATTATTGTATAGTGGAAATGAACATTCTCACTTAAGTCAAAACAGACCACTCCGTGACAAATTTGAGGTCCTTGGTTGAGTGAATTCTACTTTTTTCAACAAACTAAGTTAAAAAAGAATGGCAGTTATAAGCTCTTTGCTAATAATCGCTCTCAAAGTTGATAGTTAAATCAACAATGATGATAGTAATGACAATGATAACAATAGTAATAATAAACATAACTTCTAGATTGATGAAGTAACAGCCATAAAACAGCGTTTCTTGATATTATCAAATGAATTTGATAGTCAGGTTTGGGGCTTGGAAATATTAGAAGCCTATGTGTGTTATTAAAGGTAATGCAAAGTTTTGGTATGGGGTCATGAATTCGGTTCAAATGAACATGTAGGAAGCATATATGCGATCCTATAATATTCAGTGATCGTTGTCGCGGTTGAAATTGAGTTTAAAGTTATCATGAAATTGTAATTAATAAACTCTTTATGTTGTATAGCTCCCTCTCAAGGTCAAGATATTAATTGAGCTATAAAACAATGTTTCTTGACTAAAATTGACCGATTAGCTATCCCATTTGGATATTATTTATCACAACTACATATTCTGAGATTTTTATGGTCGCAGCTACCATTGCACGACCGTATGCACTATTTGAAAGTCATCAAAATTTACTGGGAGCACCGGTAAATTTTTATATTCAATTTTTCTCGAAAGCAGAAGTGTTTTAGGGGCTAAATTTTCTAGTGCTTATAATACATCCACAGGGGTATCCAATTATATCGAAATTGTAAAGAATCATTATCCACCCAATTTTCAAAATTTCCCAAAACTTTGTATTACCTTTAAGCAAGCAGTTCTGTCGGAATTGCAATTTTAGTTTTCCTGTAGATATATATATAGCTGGGGAAAAAGCGTTGGGTATATAATGTTAATAGTAGAAGTTTCAAGGTTGAAATCACAGATACTAAATATATACATTGATCTTACAGAGTATGACATATTCTAAATCAATATATACAAAAATGTGTGGAGCTCTATATATGCTTTAGCTCTGTTGGAGGGGCCCCATATAAAATATAATCTACCACTGCATATACATAGTGAAACATGCAGCATACTCTTAGAAAAGTGTGTATTTTCTGACGATAGTTTCAAACAACAGACTTGAGGATATATGTGTTCAACATGAAGTTCTAATCCAGTTTATTCACTGAGGACATGTTTTATGTAAATAGCTGAGGTTTAGTCACAGAACAATAGGGCCAAACCGATCACTACTAACATAAATAGATGAAAACAATTGAACAGGTATTCAACAAGACAGTAAATCACAGCTAGATGTTAGCTGTAAGAGGGCACATCTCCCTGCTACTACCCATTTGTTTGCTTAATTATTAAAAAAAGCTTTCGGATGATCAGATCTGCGTCCTTGATGAAGTGTACATCAAAGAAGAACAAGAAATGCAGATAGGAGTGGAAGATAGAAGACATACAGGAAAACAGATAGAAAGAGTATGTACCTGTGTCCATTTCACTTTAAAATGCAACATTTTTGCACTCTAAAGGGGAAAGGAGTATATCATCATAAAACCTAGGCATGCTATTAAAGTCTGCTGCTGAATAACATGGTCACAGATATGGGAAGGACTGTTTGAGCCTAATGAAGTAGCAGATTTAAGAAGCACCTCAGAACCTTTGACAATTCTTGCACCGATTGTCTACTATATGACATTGTATTCTTTTTCCTTGATTATTATCATCTACGATCTAATGTTGACCTTCTCTCTTTTTATCTCTTCACTGCTCTATCCACCTCCCCAGCACTCTTACCATTGGTCCTCTCTCACTCTGTTGGCATCCTCTTTGTAATCATATTTCAAGTACCTTATCCTACTAAAGCTACTATTAATTTAGTCTACCAAGTACCATTACTGAAACTCTCTATGATTATGATTATATTTCTTTTGTAAATTGATAATTTCATTTAATTTCAAGTGTATTTATATCAGATGAAAAAAACACTTCAACTGTCTTCTGATAGGTGCTCACATATATGAAATCTCCTCTGTAGAAATCATGCACTTTCTCTCAGGCGTTATTGGAACATTGATTTCAAGATATATATTTCAGGAATTATCAACGAAAACAATGCTTTTTTAATGAAATCTTACATTTCCATAATTTCTACTTCTGTTTATCATCTTATTCCCATCCCCTTTCTCCAAACCTTTCTCTCTCTCCCTCTCTCTCTCCCCCATTCTCTAAACCTTTCTCTCGCTTTCTCTCTCTCCCTCTCCCCCTTTACCTAAATCTTTCTCTCTCTCTCTCTCTTTCTCTCTCTCCAACTCTGCTTTTTCAAATCATGATACAAACAATTTCATGTCAAAGTGCTGGAGGCGACACAGATTTCCAAGTTCAACCAACTCACTTTGATAAAAGGAAAGCCCTCAAACAAATTATAAGTTTGCATGACAAAGTTCTTCAGCATGGAGAAATGACAAAAAATATTGAATCTCTCAAGAAATTACTTTTTCCAATCTCTCGGCTTTCTGCACAGGTAAGTACATCTCCGTTCTTTCCAGTCATGCCGAGCTAATTTTCCCCCAACTACATGGCTTATTAGTCCATAGATACATTAGCATTCTCATTAGCATTCGATCTAGAAACCTATCCTTCAGATTAGTGGGGGGTGAAATGGTAAAAAGGGTCACCCCGGTGATTTGCGGACATCTGGCGGCTGTGTAGAGTTATTGAAATTGAGATTGAGGGCAAAGATTCCTCCGACCAGATCCAATTATACAAATGACTGACCTGGAGCAAACTCTGTCTTTGCCTTGATAGTACGGTTGAAATAACAAGATAAAGCAAAAGCACACAAGAAAAGAAGAAGAAAGTAGATGTATGAAGAAGTAGAAAGTATAGATGACAGGTCATTTACACACCTGATTTAGGGGGCTTTGTTTCCATCATCATCACCATCATTTTTGTTAATATCATTATTATTAATACTATCATTATGATTATTATTGTTGTTTTTATTGTTATCATTATTTATACTATAATGTTCTCTCTCCATCTCTCTCTCTTTTCCCCTCTCCCCCCCCCCCCCCCCCCCCCATCACACATGCACACCTACAAACACACTACATTCACCAACGTGTATATTTCCAATTGAACAAAGCAAAACTTTTTAAATGCTACATGAAGCTGCAATAGGAATGCCAAAGGCACACATCTTAAAGTGTAATCCAATGAGGAATTATATCTTGAAAATCTAAATCAATTTAATTCTCCTTATAACAATTCTCTCAAGTAACTAATCGAAAACATTGTCTCTGTTGGACGAGTTTGCCTTGTGATGCCGTTAAAATCTATATAATGTATTCATTACCTTTTTAAGGACATAGTTAGTTTGGGTGTGACGACGTTTACCACAGATTACGAACTGATGTATCATTGACATGGTTAATAACAAACATTGAGAGACTGCTTTAACCATGTTATCATCAATTTAAATCAAACCACAGAAACAAAGTCAGCGGTATGAAGGAGGATTATTGGAAAAAAAGATCTTGATAACAATCATTTAACAACCGCTAGGAATTTGCAATTGGTAATTTTAAAATGTTAATTGGCTGCAAGATGCAATCATAATTAAATCATTAAGAACAGAAGAAGAAGAAAAAATCTGCATTTGAACAAACATCACTATTATGGCAGCTTTAATCAGTACCAATTTCTTAAATTATGCAAAAAGCTACGTTTCACATAAATTGAGGATGACATATATCTCTCTTGTATGAATAAACTCTTTTGTACTTCTGTCATTATTTGTTATTATTTTAAAAAACGACACTCTCTGTAACATAGAATAAAGAATCTTAAATGAACGAGGGTATATTACAGGTAATTCCTTTCTGGTTCTTAGCACTAATGGCAGATAATGGCTTTGTGAAAATCTTAGACCAAGACACTCAACATTTTAGTTATTCACATATTTGGGGACAAGACCTATTGAGACCTGACATTCACAAAATACTTTTTGCTAAAATCAAGCTAGTTAGATCCTGGAAAGATGTGCCTACAGGTTTCACTTAATTTATCAAGATATGATTATTACATCAAATGAACAAATCTCAATGAAGAAAGATATTTTATTATGCAGAATATAATACTTTTGAGATTCATTTTCAATTCAAGTAAAAGGACAAACAAATTACTTTGATAGAACAATCAACTGAAAGCTGTCTACAACATTAAATTATGCACCTACACCATTTGGGATTATAAACACAACAACAAATAAGAACTGAAACAAACAAATAACAAATAGGTCAGTATTCATTATTCCTTGAATAAAATGCAGATTGCCCAAACTAGCAACAGCTGTCATACAACCCCACACCCACATACTCCCACCTCCATGCCTGATGGTTGGTTTATACTTCTCCCTTGAGGTACGCCACACTCTCCAATACCCATCTAATCTAAACATATCGTATGTATGCGCAAGACCAGAGCAACATTTTCAAGAAGCTGACAGGTTTGTTGACAGGGACTTTGACAAAGTGAAGACATTTCAACCTGTTTTGCTTACTGATGAGCAGATTCTTAAGAGGAATCCTGCCACGTAGTCTACGTTCTTTCAGCCTGTTCCTGGTAGTATGGGTGAAAACCAGGATGATCTGCTTGACAAGATGTTGTACAGAATGATCTCTCATCACAACTTCTTTGTTGTATCTGTCTGTCCTTAAAGCGGTCATTCTCTTTCTTCTGGGTCCCACCTGAGCGGGAATTCCACCACCTGTCTTCTTGAGTTTCTGAATGATATGTACTGCATTGTATTGTGCTTTATGTTAAACCTGACTGCAATATCACGAGCAGAAAGACCATCCTAATGGAGCTTTACAACCTTTAGGGCGGCCATTTTTAAAGTCACTTACCTTCTGGCTGTTAAACCTGCCAAGCAACTTTTATATTGTTGTACCCATGCATATTCATGTATTCTATTCTTTTTATGTAACAATGTATAGTTTCAATGGTTAATTCTATATCTTAATTGCTTTGGTGATATACAATTGAATTAAATTGAATTATTCCCTCAAGGAATTGGGCATTTCAGCAGTCTTACCCATGACCGATCATTCCAATAAAAAATACCACTAATTAAAATAAGTGTATCAAAACATCTTCCTTCATATAGTAATCAAATGATTGCAAAAAATCAGTAGAAAAATGTTGCTAGTTCAGTTGTATTCCTAGGTGTTTTGAGGCTCTAAAATCAAACGGAATCTAGTTGACATTCATGCTGTATTGTATATGTGCAGGATGATCCATATTTTGATGGAGAATCCTTCTATTGTTACAAATTGGATGGACAACATGAAAAAGGACTTGAAAATGCAAGGTGTACAAATGATTTTTTGTTGTTTTGTTTTGTTCTACCCTCTCTTAGAGGCATGTACTGCATTAGAATCCACAATTTTGATTGATTTGCAAAGAAAATCTATGCCGATCACCAATTATTATTTTTGGGGTTCATAGCAAACATGTAGATTTTAAAATGTAGGAAGTTTTCTGAAGATAATTTTTCATAATGTTTCATTTTATTTATAATAATAATAATAATCATAACAATAGGTCTTTTTAAATAACTTGCAGCTAGCCAGCTACTATAAGAATAAACTTTACTATGCGTTATACAGAGTATCGTATCATTACTCTGACTAAAATTGAGCTGCAATAATAAGGCACTAAAGCATTTAAGTAAGTTCTTTCTACCAGGTCCCTGGTTACTTTACCTGGGTGGAGAGTGGCAAATGTAGATTAATGGCTTGCCAAAGGACATTATAGTGCTCTGAAATGGATTTGAACCCAGGACCTTGTGGTTCACAGTCAGGAGACTTATCCACTGGACCACAACACCTCTATAATTGTTTAATTCACTGTAGCAAAGAGTGAAAATCATTGAAAAAATGACCTTTCACCATTTCAGCTATATGAAATTATATGTATTTGAAAAGGATAAGAATGAGAAAGAATGAGAAAGAATGAGAAAAAATGAGAAAGGAGCAACTAAGAAAAACTCACTTTTCGACCAGTTCTACACTGTCCGAGGATGTCAGTATCCTGTGCTGAGGCATGGCAAGCATACATGTAAATTCCAGCACTTAGTATTACAGAACCCCTGGATAAAGCCTTACTCATGCACTCATGTGTGGCTTGGTAATCACCACCTGCATGGAACATCCAAGACACAATCTGGCAACTAGATAATATCATCCTTCTATTATATAGGGCAATTTCTGTGATTGGACTAGTGTCTATCTATTAGAAGCAAACTAAGAGTAACTGGGTCTCATTACCCCTCACCCCCCCCCCCCCCCCAGGTTTGATCTTCTCATCATGCAATCTTTCCATAGGGTCAATTCACAATGAACAGCGCCCCCACCGGCAAGCTGTGAAAGGCCAATTTTTCAACTCGTGGGTCAACATCCAATATGACCTAAACGTTGCAAGAAGGGTCAATAAGAAGATTTTTGGAATCCGTGTGAAATTTTCCTTTCCAAAAACTATGATTGAATCCCTCTATCAAACAAAACCACAGCTGACAATTTTGTCAATTTTTCCCCATAATGCATCACATGAAATCAGCTTAAACGGATAGTTGAGTTCTGTTGCAGAGGGCGCTACACAAAATAATTTTGTTGTGAGATAATGAAAAACTGAGTGTCAAATTTGAAAGAATATAATATTTAAATGATAAAATCATCTTTGTTTGATCAAAATCAATTCAGAGACGGCTGAAATATAATGATTTCTAATACTTTTGTATTACCACAAATATTAGATATTTTGAAAAATTTGAAAAAACAGTTGAAAAAAATGAAATAACGCTTTTTATGTCGTATTTCAGCCAATGCCAATGTTGGCTTTTTTGTTGGCATTTTCGTGTTGCTCATATTACCCACAATTAGCCGGCTCATGTATTGTTATTTTTTATTAAATAATTAATTAACAGTCACCTTGTTTTTTTTAAAGTGGAGCTGAATTGGTATGATCGTATTGACTTAATTTCACACATTTTGGGGTCTAAAATTACCTTCATAGGAATTTTAGGTTCTAAAAGGGCACTATATGTCATTGTTAATGCCATATGGCCCTGTGGGAATACTTGTAGTTGGGTCTAAATAATATCTGACATAGACAGTGACTAGTCTTCATCCTAGACTACTGTAGTGTATTACTGTGTAGGTTATGTCGTCTGCTACTGTGTAAATTCATTTTACACCTTTCTATCACTGTCACTCATCACTTCAGTGTAACTGCTTAACTTCGTTAGACTAGGCTACTCGTTCCAAACACTCCACATGCAGCTCTTCTTTGCTCTCTTCATCGCTCTTTCAAGTCTCTGCTCATTTAATGTGCACACATACTTAATGACATACCTATGCCATCCCTTGCAATGATCTCGATGCGATTGTCGTCACATGTTCCACATACCGACATTCGTGTAGCACAAATTGACTCAGTCTGAAAATGTCCAATTGTTTCCATTATAGTTATAATATCATAATCACATGAAGACTTCCGATGAACATATTCAAGCGATGATTATAACAGAGGTCATAGTATAGAGTTCACTTTCTGCCTGTTATGGAGCTTATAAGCTTATGAAGGAGGTTGAAAACTGGTAGGCCTTCCGACATTCTTCCAACAACTACAAATTCGTTTCCCTAGCTACCACGTTCTTCTAACCTGCCGCAGAGGGCCTAAATTCAATTTCTGCCAATAACATCCCGGCCCCTTAATTGTACTTCTTGATACAATTACAATCCACACTTATGCATACATGCACCTTTAATAGTGTAGCTTACCGGATACCACCAACAACTGAGTTACATACGTGCACCTAAATATGAAACAGATTTCCTATCAAACTGACTACAACCTTGTAATCCTTACATAACTGCATTTCCTTTATCATTACGCATATGTAGCTGTTAATGCCCGAGGGCGACACAATTTCTATACCCTGTTTGCTCACTTACATAAAGCTATGCTGTCCAAAATTTACCTGAACCTCTTGCGTTTGAGCTAATCTGTCACATTGATCAGATATTCTGTTAAAATAAACTACAACCTCCATTTGCAAGTTACCTGTACAAGATGAACCTGAATTAGAATATGCCTGCTTCTGTCCATTTTGATTTTTTAAACAACAAAGCAAATTAACATTATAACAACCAACTGGCTGTAACAAAAAACTCAAAACCTTTGTCTTATCATCAAACAAACATATTTCAAAGTAATACACTGTATTCTTTGATAGCCCACACTTTATCGTTTCTATTTGTTTACATTATAAACTCCTTTGAACTAATGCAACTTCCTGTAAAAGGCAAACTAATCGAATCAAAGATGAATGACTCTTGTCATCAATCTGTTTAACCAAAACTGCTTCATATAAAATGTGTTTGCTAGAAATCATCACTCAACATCTTCATAAAACCTACCGGTATAAACAATCTAATAATGTAGACATACAGTGGATTCTTGCTACACCTGCATATGAGTTCCAATCAACAAACAATAATTTGCATTTTAATCCAATATCAGGTCTCCTTTTCCTGTGCATTTTAAAATATATTAACACTAAATTAGTTTTGACCTTGCAAGTTGCATACTGATTCCACTGTAGGTCTGTGTTATAACCTTAACTCTATGACCTTCAAATAAACATAATGGCAAGCGATATTTTTATAATAGCAACTAAACAAACATTAATCAGCTATATTTACTTATTAACCTACTCGTTACTTATGCAGATTTTTCCCTTGAAACGTTATAAATACAAGCTCTGCACTCATCAAACCAATGCTATACTTTGCCATTGGTAGTTCTTCAAACGACAACATTTAACTGTGTCTCAAAACCAAAAAACTGATTTCCTTACAACTGCATTCCAGTCAAAATAACAAACATTCAATTAACCATGCAATATCTTCACAATTAACAATAAGATACGAGTCTTGGAGTTATCATAATCTTTGTTTACTCCCAAACTATTAGAAACATTAACCAATTAACCCAAAGTATCAGTTTTTAACCTGAAACTGAAATCAATAATACCTTACAAAGCCATTCAAAATCATGAGCCTTTGATCATAATAAACATAATACATAAACTCCCATGGCTATAATAATGTGTTCTGATCCCAGTGTTTGCTTAAACAGGGATTGACGGTACTTTCGTCATATATTCTCAACTCTTTCTATGTTCACATGGTACTGTATACAAACTACCGTATGATGTAATGTCAACAAACATTATGCTGAGCAAACTATGACTTTAAAACAAACTCATCATTTAAGAAATCTTTGTTATTAAAGTTCGTACAATTATTAATTGATATACAATCTGTGTTACAAATGTTTGAAAAACATATGACAATGTCTTTTTGTCAGGTATTCAAAAAATATAACAATCTAACGATAATTCACATCACCAAATTGTACATGTATGTGCACTTCTTTCTAGTGATTACTTTAATGGTCTTTTTATCCCAACAAATTCACAAAACAAGTTCAACTTTATCCAGCTTTGGTGTGACATGGAATCCAACCTAAATTAGAGCGTCATGTACATATATTGTCTTGTATTACAACCTGTAAGTAACACTAATTCGAATTGAACAATTCAGCCATTGTTCCTGCACAAAATGCATATCTACCTTTGGAAATCTAAAACTTTCTCCAAACTGATAATTCCAAATCTGAATTATATAAATTCTTTGCCTATGAAATCGAGGTGGCTGATCAAACAAATAGTGTCACTGCACCACTTGTGCTTTAATATCTGCCAAAATACAAAACATAATTTTGCAATTTTATCAAACGTTTAAAAAACATTGTTTAGTCTGACAAAACATCAAATAAAAAACTTATTCAATTTTACAAAATCTTAAATACTCATGCAATGCAAACATTTAATATAATGTCCTCCTGTCTTGTTGCTATTCTCTGAAAGTCTGAAAGTTTATGGAACATGGACATCACAAATTGTTCTTCATATGTCTTGTTTTTTGTTCGAAGTTTGCAGTTAGTGAGATTCTTCTGAAATTACTTTATCAGCTGATCATTTATCACGCTTCAAACACTTGAATCTGCATCCAACTTGTTTATCTGATGGAGTAAATTATTCTCCATCACAGAAGAAACTCGACTCGCGATTTATAAATTGCTTTCAACACACGGTGCTTTCATGTTGCTGGAAATGCTCTTGATCCAAAATAAATTGACGTTGATCACAAAATAATTTTCATTGGCGGCGCTTGGCTCGCACCAATTTAAAAAAGGTATTTTATCACAATCCAAATCATTCTCTGTCAAGGAAAAAACTTGACTCGCGATTGATGAATTGCTTTTAACACTCGGTGCTTCATAGTTGCTGAAAATGCTCTTGATCCAAATAAATTCACGTTGATCACAGAATAATTTTCATTGGCGGCGCTTGGCTCGCACCAATTTCTCTTTTTGATCCAAATTAAATTCACAGTGATCGATCCAAACTTCACAAAAAACATGCTATCACATTCCAAATGATACGAGTTGAGCACTATTCTGCTTCCAGGAGCGAACACAGCTTTATCACTGGCCTCGTGAGTGTTGTGGATTTTGTCTTTATCCTTGCACTGCGAACTAGACCATCTTTACCCGGATATACTTCCTCCACTCGTCCCATCTGCCAGGAACATCTAGGCGCGTCCTTATCAGCAATCAAGACGACGTCTCCCACTTGTAGACTGCGATTTGGTTGGGCCCACTTCTGCCGTTGCTGCAAGGTAGGAAGGTACTCACGTACCCATCTCCGCCAGAAGGTATCTGCTAGTAACTGCATCTGCCGCCATCTTTTCTTAGAGTATACATCCTTCTCTGAGAAGCGCCCTGGGGGTGGACTTGTAGTCATCTTGGCCTGTAGTAGATGATTAGGTGTAATGACATCCAGGTCACTGGGGTCATTTGAAGCTCTGGTTAGGGGCCGACTGTTTATAACTGCCTCTATCTCACACATTAAGGTGTGAAGCTGTTCATCACTCTGGGCAGTTTTCAAGTACTGCTCATGTAGTATGGCATGAAGGATTTTTCTGATAGTTCTTATTTGTCGTTCCCATACTCCTCCAAAATGTGATGCAGCAGGTGGATTGAAATTCCACTGAATTCCACGATTACAGCAAAAGTTCATGATCTGCTCCTGACTCCATTCCTGTAGAGCCTGCTTCAATGCACTACAGGCACCCACCAAATTTGTGCCATTGTCTGAATACATTGTCTTGACAGAACCTCTTCGACTAACAAATCGTCTTATGGCATCTATGGCAGAACTGGTGTCCAAGCTACTTGCCACTTCTATGTGTATCGCTCGGCTGGTCATACAGGTGAACACAACACCATAACGTTTCTGCATGCTTCGACCACGCCTCGTCTCGAAAGGTCCGAAATAGTCCATGCCTGTATATGTGAAGGGTGGTTCACATGCTGCAACCCTAGGCCTTGGAAGATCTGCCATCTTTTGTGTGTTTGTTTTGGCTTGGTACCTTCTGCATGTAACACATTTTCTGATGATTGTCTTTGTCAGCACACCTGCTCCAATTATCCAATACTTCTGAAGAAGTTCTGCTAGCACATGGTTTTGACCTTGGTGTGCTACACTTTGATGAACATGTCTTACTATCAAGGTAGACACATGGTGCTTTTTGGGCAAGATCACCTGATGTTTTGCATTTCCATCAATCTCGGCATTCCTTAGTCGTCCGCCAACCCTCAGTACATTGTCATGCATTTCTGGATCTAGCTTTATGATGCTGCTGCTCTTGCGTATGGCCTTTCCTGGCTGATTTCCTTTCTGATTCAAGGCTTCTACTTCTTCTTGGAAGGACTCAGACTGCACCCACCGAACGATAGCCAATTCTGCACCATTCACTTCTGCTACTGTAAGGGTGTCAGAACACACTTTATCCGAGGACAACTTGGCCCTTTCTTTCAGTTTTCCTTTGAGCCTTAGCCACCAAGCAACAGCCCTTCGTAACCTTGTCCAATCTGAGAAATATGTGATCAACTTGTGTACTGTTGAAACTTCTCCTCCAGGCCTTGTTAAACCCACCATGCAGGTTTTCTTGATCTCAAGCTGCTCATCCTTTCCATCACGAGACATGTCAGGTGTCTTAGGCCATTCTTCTTCAGACTTCAGAAGAAACTCTGGGCCACTTTTCCATTCTTCATTCAACAGTAATTCTTGTACTTTCAACCCCCTTGAGCCTGCGTCTGCTGGATTGAGACTTGATTTGACATAATGCCACTGGTCCGGACTAGAGCCATCTTGAATCACTGCTAGCCTATTAGCTACGAATGTCTGGAATCTTGCTGTTGAGTTGTGAATGTAGCGCAATACAGTCTGGCTGTCGGTCCAAAAGTAGGTCCTCTTGACTGGTATCTCTAACTCCCTTTTGATCACCTGATCTATCTTCACCGCCACGCTTGCAGCAGTCAATTCCATTCTCGGGATAGATACTTGCTTAAGGGGTGCTACTCTTGATTTACTCAGCAGGAATGAACACCTGGTCTCTCCTTCATTATTTTCCATTCTGAGGTAGGAGACCGTCCCATATCCAACCTCGCTGGCATCTGCAAAATGATGGAGGGAGATAGATTCTGCTTGCTCATATGAGGCTGGCCTCAGACATCTTTCTATCTTGTACTCTGACAACATCGGAAGTTCCTCTAACCAGCCTTGCCACAATTTCATCTGTTTGGCTGGTATCTCATCATCCCATCCTATCTTGAGTCTACATAGGTCTTGTAGTAGTTGTTTTGCTGTTAAGATCACAGGAGACACAAAACCCAATGGGTCATACACTGAGCTGATGATTGATAGCATGCCCCTTTTTGTTGGCGGCCGATCCTTGATCTTGATGCTGTAGCCGAATGAGTCTGTTTCAGCATTCCAAAGTATCCCAAGAGCTCTTTCCTGTGGAAGCTTGTCCTTTTCAAAGTTTAGCTGTTGAACGCTGCTGGCTCTCTCGTCCTTTGGTATTGCGTGCAAAACTGCCCTATGGTTACTGTTCCATTTGGTGAGGTGGAAACCTCCTCTTCCACATGTGGCTTGTAGCCCTTTTGAGAGCTCTACAGCCTTCTCAACAGTAGAGGATGAGTATAGACAATCGTCTACATAGAAGTCGTGTTGTATGATATGTGCAACTTCTTCGTGTTCACACTGTTCTGCTGTCTGTTTCAAAGCATAGTTGGCACACGCTGGTGAGGAGGTGGCCCCAAATACATGGACATTCATGCGATACTCCTTGATTGGTCGTTCGATATTGCCATCAGGCCACCACAAAAACCTGTGGAGATCCTTGTCTTCTTTCCGTAGTCTTACTTGAGAAAACATCGCCTCAATATCTGCCATGACTGCAATGTGGTCTTGACGGAATCTGGTCAGAACACCCAACAGGCTATTTGTCAGGTCCGGCCCCTGTAGAAGATTTTGGTTTAGGGACTGCCCCCTGTAGGCAGCTGCACAGTCATATACAACTCGTAGTTTCCTTTTCTGAGGATGGTAGACACCATGGTGTGGGATGTACCAGACTTCACCATTCTTTTTCTGAAGTTCCTTGTCTGGCACCATTTCAGCATAGTTCTTATCTATTACCTTGTGCATGAAGTCCTTGTATTCTCTGTGAAATTGTGGCTGACGCATGAACTTCCTCTGTAGATGTGCTAAACGCTGTTCAGCCTGAGGTTTATTGTTAGGCATCTTCATACTTTGGCTTTTTAGAGGCAGACCAATCTCATAATGCCCATCTACATGCTGAATAGATCCTTCAACTGAGTCTATAAACTGCCTATCCTGTCTTGACTTCTCAGGTTTATCATTTATCACCCTTTCACTGAAGTCTTGGTTGAACATATCTACCAGCTGCTGATTAATATCTGCTTGAACCGAAACATGATGAGCTGAGATCCTTTGTGACTCGTCAGACTTAGATAAACCACACACTGCCCAACCTAACAAGGTTCTAAATGCAAAAGGACCATCATGTTCACTGTGGATAACTTCCAGCGGTTCTGACGCTTTTGGAATGTTATTTCCAATTAGTATGCCCACATCCTCATCAATTTCTGGCAACTGAATATGGTGGAGGTATGGAAACTGCCTCAACTTGGCTTGTGTTGGAACTTCCTCTTTCCCGACTGGAATAGACTGCTGGACAAATGCTTCTCTGATTTGAAGGTTGTTCTCCTGCTTTAAGTCTAGAACCTCTATATCGTTGATTACTTCACAGTTTACGGCCTTACTCTGTGTCAAGGTTTGCAATTGTATGTTTTTCCTTTTTCCAGATAGCTGGAGCCTGTCCTTCATGTCTTGGCTAACAAAAACTGCATTGCTTCCATTGTCCAGAAATGCATATGTCTGTATTTGCTTTCCACTTTCCCTTGAGCGCACCACTACGGGAATCGCAACAGGGAGGCTGCCGGATCCACTGCTGAAACTTGACAATGTGCGTTTTACACCATTCTCTGATTTGTCTGTAGCGGGGGTTCCACTGTTAGTAGAAGTAGCATCAGTGTCTTCATGTACTGTGTCCTTATGTACTGGAACTTCTTTCTGAGACTTTGGAACACCATCTTGGTTTGGAATTGAGGTTCCCTTTTGAAATTGTCTGTGCAGTACTGATGGATGCGTCCTTTGGCACAATGTACACTTCAGCCTACTCTTGCACTCCTTTGCAAAATGTGATGCTTTCTTGAGACAGGAGAAACATAAGCCCTGTGATCTGCAAAACTCGATGCGTTCTTCATGTGGTTTGGCTCCCAAATTTCTACAAGTCTCCAAATCGTGCGTTGATACCCTGCAATAAAGACAGTATTTGTCAGAACTTGACCTTTGACTAGAAATGCTTGTAGCAAAGCCTTGTCTTTCATTCCTTTTTCCGGGCTGGCTAACATTGGAATGCGTAGTGTCACTTCTTCTTTGTGGCCCTTTAATGTCTCCGTACACAGGGTTAGATATCACACGAGCTGCCTTGGCCACAAACGTCACCACATCTTCAAACTGGATACACTTTCCCTTTTCTTCCTGAATGTAATCAGCAGTATGGCGCCATTTTTCCCTTAGGCGATATGGCAACTTGGAGATAGCTATCTTGACATTGTTAGAATGATCTATCTCATTGCACTGTTTCAAATCCTTGGCAGTGTTCAGGAGCTCGGTCAAGCAATGCGAAAAGTTATTGAGCTTCTCTGCATCATCGGTCTTTATTTCTGGCCACTCCTCCATACGCTTGATTATGGCATTTGTAATCCTGTATTTGTTGCCATAATTCTTCTGAAGAACTTCCTTGGCCTGCTTGTAGGCTATCTCAGGATCTGCATTGTACATGCAACTTCGGACCATGGTGTTAGCTTCACCCCTCGTGAATTGTTCTAAATAACATAACTTGTCTCTAGGATTCGAAGTCTTCTCCTCAACACTATGTTGAAATGCTCTCATAAAGGAATTGTATTGCAACGGGTCTCCATTGAATGGTAACAAAGTTCTCTGAGGCAATGATGCTCTTTGGTGGCATTCCACTAGAACCTTGGTGAGGTCATTTTGTCTTTGAATTACATTAGTTTGTTGCATTAAATATGCTGAAAGGTCAAACACTGGCTGATTCTCACCTTGTACATTATCAGCACGTTGAGTTGTTCTCTCATGAGCTACAGATGAAGGAGGAATGTATCCTGGCTGTCTTTGTGAAGTTTCACTTGCAAGCTGTCTTTGAACTTGACCTTGACCTTGGTATTGTGAAGCTTCCACCTGTTGAATAGCTTCCAATCTTGCACTTGCTGCAGCTACTTCTGCTTCTAATTCTAACTGCTCCTTCCTTCTCTGCAGTAATTGTATCTCACTTTCTAGTTCATGTTTCTTTCTGAGAACTTCTGCCTTTACTTTGAGTTCTGCATGGCTTGCTGCTGCTTCGACTTTAGCCCGAGATGCAGCACTCCAGTTGCTTGCCCCACTGACAACCGAGTGTGACTCATAACTCTTCATCTTGGGTGCAAATCTTGGTGCACCAACATTTGAAATACTATCACTTGGTTCAATTAGTGGTACATTCCCAACATCATCTTTAGTACCTCTGGCTTCTTCCAGATCCAATCCAAATTCAAATAGTCCCTGGTCATCATCCAGATTACCACTAAATAGTGGATCATACGTCGCACTATTCATGACTGACTTAATTCAACTGAACTTCTGAAGTGAAGCAATAACTATATGGCTAGTATTCTTCATAAACTAAAGCCCCAGTTTTCAACTAATGTTAATGCCATATGGCCCTGTGGGAATACTTGTAGTTGGGTCTAAATAATATCTGACATAGACAGTGACTAGTCTTCATCCTAGACTACTGTAGTGTATTACTGTGTAGGTTATGTCGTCTGCTACTGTGTAAATTCATTTTACACCTTTCTATCACTGTCACTCATCACTTCAGTGTAACTGCTTAACTTCGTTAGACTAGGCTACTCGTTCCAAACACTCCACATGCAGCTCTTCTTTGCTCTCTTCATCGCTCTTTCAAGTCTCTGCTCATTTAATGTGCACACATACTTAATGACATACCTATGCCATCCCTTGCAATGATCTCGATGCGATTGTCGTCACATGTTCCACATACCGACATTCGTGTAGCACAAATTGACTCAGTCTGAAAATGTCCAATTGTTTCCATTATAGTTATAATATCATAATCACATGAAGACTTCCGATGAACATATTCAAGCGATGATTAACAGAGGTCATAGTATAGAGTTCACTTTCTGCCTGTTATGGAGCTTATAAGCTTATGAAGGAGGTTGAAAACTGGTAGGCCTTCCGACATTCTTCCAACAACTACAAATTCGTTTCCCTAGCTACCACGTTCTTCTAACCTGCCGCAGAGGGCCTAAATTCAATTTCTGCCAATAACAGTCATAGATAACAATAAGAGCAATAACCATGCATTTTGAAGGCATTTGCGATCTGAAAACAGAACTCAACTATTCCTTTAACACTAGTGTAGCTATATGGCGCTGTGAATTGTGGATCCATCGTATTGCAGAGACCAATTATTTTCTCGATACATAAGTCATGTTGTAAGTATTAGTGTTGATAACATCGATTTAAAGGGGGACGTCCACCCTGATATTAAATTGGTTTTAAAAACAGGAGAAGAATGAGAGGAAAAGGTTAGTGAAAGTTTGAGCAATACATCCAATTAAAACTAGGAAAGTTATGAATTTTTAAAGTTGTCATCAGTGAAACACAAATTGGCAACACTGTGACATATCTTGTAATCTCCTCTCCAATTTGCTCTTTACAGAAAAGTTCATAAACTTTTATTTTCTTAGTCATTGATGACGGAATAGAATTTGTTTCATACAGGAGTTGTATAGAAACAATTTGCAATAATTATATTTAGGGTGAATGTATGTATGAAAATATAGGTAAAATAGAGATTATTTTTTTCTTCTTTAGTACATGGTAAATGATGGGGACCTCGTAAGATACATCACAGTGTTGCCAATTTGTGTATGATTGATGGTACCTTAAAAAATAGACAACTTTCTTATTTGTAATTGATTTTTGCTCAAACTTTCACTGACCCGTTTCTTTTACTTTTCTGCTTTTATTCAAACCAACTTGATAATAGAGTGGATTTCTCATTTAATTTCAATAATGCTGTTGCAATGCTTTGTTGTTTCTTTGGGATCTTCAGTGCGAACTTGCTAAAAGCCCATGAACAACTCTTTAACAGAAAAAGGCTATCAATCAATTTTCCCAGATTTGTTAGCACAAACCCTTGTCATTCAGCATAAGGTATGAGCTAGGTAACTATGAACAGACCACAGTTCACAGACCTTGTATTGTAGCTGCTCCTGACAGAGTCAGAGATTGACAGAGATAGGCTCAGTTCAAGACTTTATGGAAAATGTTAAAGTGACAAATTAGAGTCTGCGTCTACAGACTAAGCTATCAGTCGTACAGTATTCAGTATCAAACTTGTCTGCCTAATAACTATTTCATCAGAGATTTATGGCAAGCTGTCAATCCCACAAATCACTGTCTGATCAACTCTTGTTTTATCATATATTTTTGATCCATTTAAGGCTGGGTGACATTGATTGAACAGCTAGGCTCCATCAGCCATCGCGCACTAAACGCATCACATGTATTATGCATGCATGCACATCCCAGTTCACTCACTCACTCACGCACTCACAAGACGTGTGTTAATTCCTTGCTATTTGTGATCTAGCTTTCTCCTCTCAATTTCCTCATACCACTGAAATTATTTTCATCTTTCTTTCCTCATGATTCAATATTCATATTGCTGGATCAGAATCAATTACTTAAAAAATTGCATTCAGCATGAAACGATTCAATTATGTATATATATGTATCTGCCATTTTGAAAACACTAGCTGTCACCCATTGGCCATTTTAATGACCAAATTTACATGTAACATTTCGAAGTAAACAAAATTCTAAATGCTTAATGCTAAATTCTCAGTATCCTATAGAGCTTTATCCAATTTTCCATCATATGAAATCAAACATGCAAGGTATTCTTTGTACCACCTCTCCATGCAGTTACTTATCAGTTGATCAATATCTTCCTCCAATACAACAAACAATATAAACATAAGTGGTTTTAAACTTTTTAAATAGTGCTCACTGGCAACCAAGTTATTGCATACATGTAGACATATCAATTCCTCAAATGTTTGGAGTAAAAACATGCAATTTATGATGAGGGTGCTTCTATCAAAGGAGGTCTAAATCAAGCCGACATTGTTTCCTCTTCATATATCACTGATAGACTCTTACGTTTACATCAGAGAGCTTTGTTGTATAGGAGAGCTTACGGAGCTTACCTCATGAGTCTGGAAAAGATAAGCTTGCAAAACAAATGCAACCCTTTCAAAATTGCCTGTCACTTGATCTTTACCACGACATGTGTACATGCAGTCATTCTCAATCAACTGACAACTTCATTGAACAAATCTTAAATTGATTGGATATAATGAAGAGTTGAGGGCTACGATCCATTCCTTATTCCTTTTTTTTATTGACAGTACTTGGCATATTAAATAGAAAGTCATGTTCTTTGTTATAATCCCTTCTCATAACATTAAAAGGAATATTCTAGAGATTTTCAGGTTCAATAGATTAAAGGTAAAGACCAGTTTTGGAAATGCCCCCCCCCCCTATCAAAAAATGAAATGGAAGCTCTTATTACCAATCATGTGAAAGAATATGTTTTGACTAATACGTGATCATACAAATTTCGTTACTAGAAAACAACCTCAAAAAATACACAAACTGAATGAAAGAGTTCTTTTTTAACACACACTCTTTACTTTTGTTTGACTTTACCAATATTATTTACCCTTAAGACATGGAAGTAAGGCAGAATAAAGCTGTCATCTGTAGATAATTTTACACATTTTTATTGTCATCATTGGGCCCTTGAAAGGTTACTTCATGTTAATGCGAGGGATAACCTTTTTGGCTGTTCATTTTGATATCATTCATTACTTTTAACTTAATTTTCAAATGTCACAATTCCATTTTGAAAGAGAAAGACATCCTACCTTAGCTTTGTCACAAAAAATCCAAACCGATTCTAATATCAGTTTTGTACAAAATGGATTTTATAAGTGTCAAAATAGAAAAAGGAAACAACTGCATCTAATGTTGTATTCAAAATTTGAACTATATACAACAAATAATATCTACCCCAACCTTTTATAGATTTCATTTATATCTTCAAAAGCAAGCAAGAAACAAGCAAATGTCTTGCAAGAAAGGAGAGATAATACTCCTGGGAGTCCTTGCGATCAAGACTAACAGCGTAATGTCTCCTCTCCTTCCAACCTTCCGATCCCATTCTTATCTGTGGTTAATTGAATTATTCCTACCTCTCACTTGGCCCAATCATACCATATCTATATCATCCCCTATCTCTCTTCTATACAGGAGATGATGACGCCAGCAACTCATTGCCATTATAGAAAACAATTTCATCACAGCACTTACTACTTTTCATAAACAAGACAAAGATTGCTTCTTGCATCCATCAAAGCTAGTATATAATCCTGCATGTATAGCATGATGTTGATTGACCACCCACTTTAGGAATTGAATATCACAGTGGAGCTGAATTAAAGCACCATGTTTTTAATAACATGCCCGTAGCATGGCTCAGTTTTACTTTCTATTTAATATATATTTCTAGAACAATTTTTTTCTGTTTGCTTCCAAAATTTGTGCCCTTCTGGGTATCAAATCCCATATTTGCTAATTAATGTTTGCAATTTTACCACCTGTTTTTCTAATGAACACAGATAGATCAAACTTAATTTTATGGCGTACACGTATTATAACGGTTAATTCTTAGAAAATCATCAATTTTTGTATTCATTACATATGACAGTAACCACATACATTATATAGAAGTTCATTTTGTTTTCTGGCAAACACAAGGGTAAAAAAAAGCTACTAAGTATCAATGATAGTGTACTAAGATATTTATATTTTGTCTACATTTTCATGGTTTTAATGAATTTGCTCTTCTTGTACCATTCCAGACATTTAAGTGTTGAAAGATTTGTAAAAGCCTGTTTTATGTCTTATTTTCATGGAAAAACGGTTGGGAAAATACAAAGATGGTTGGGAGAATTTACTGTTAGAGGGTGTCGCACAGTGGCGCCTTCAAAGAAAAACAAAAATATCTTTGTGGTTTGTCCATTTTTTCAGGATTTTTTGCATGTTGGAGGGGTAGTACAGAAGAAGGAATAAAATAAGCAACATTTCATACAAAAATTACACAGTTTTTTCATCAACCTTCATAAATGTTACTGAGTGCCTTTAAGGCAATCAGTGTCCAATTTCAAAGAGTATTTGAAATTTAATAGTCCCATCCCCCAAGTACCATAAATATAGATGTCCCCATTTGCAATGTATCCTTCAAAATCAAACATTTAATGAAAGTTGTTTTCAAGCACAAGCGTAGCTACACTGACAGGATTAAAACTATTTTGGCTATGATATTTAGCTACATGTATATGTCCTGTCATAAAGCTGTTCAAGGACATCTATCTACATGTTTTAACTTGAATTGTGATGTGCATAATTTTAATACTAGAAATGCCCTAAATTATCACCTCCCCAAGATTAGAACGACTTGTATGAAAAATTCACTATTTTTTAAAGGACCATTAATATGGAATAGTATACCTCAGGAAATTAAAAAATGCAAAACTCTCAATCTTTTTAAAATCAAATATAAACAATTTCTGTTAAAAAAGTATAATAATCAGTATCAATAGTATCGGCCAATTTTTGACATTTTTTTTTATATACTCTGATCGTGCATGATAGTAAGTTTTAATATGTTCTTTGTTTTTTGTTCTGTTCTTTTGTTCTGTTCTTTTGTTCTCGTTTTCATGTATGTGTGTTTTTAGGGGTAGGCTTTTATATAAGGAACTTCCCTCCTTTCTGCCTATCCCAAATGCTCTTATAAATTGCCATTGTATTTGTTATCACTTTTTTGTGTCTTTTTATATTTATAACTCCATTCTGTATTTGTATGTTTTAAATGTTTTTATGAAGAGTATTGAATAAACTTTGAATTTGAAAAAAAGGACATAACAATATTAAAAGGATTTACATTTTACACAAGAGTGTGGCACAACTTCACAAGCCACACCAAATTCATTTCAAACGTCATATAATTGCAGTCTGTACTTGAGACTAGCATGGAAGGGATATACCATGGCATTCTGCTGTATCTGTTATTGTCATTCATTTCATTGAAAACAGTTTAATTATGTACCCTTATATCTACTCTGTGGCGTCACAGCATCCCAATTTCTTGCTAATATTTTGACCAAACCTATTGTTAGCATATGTGGGGATTTCTCAAATATCTTTTACTGTGAAAGTCTCATTGGAAGGATTGGTGGAGATGTAATAAGGCAAGAATGTATACAAACTCTATTACATTTACAAGAAGGTCTGCATGTATGTTTGCAAGGAAGGGGATACAGAGAGAAAGAAGGGGAGGAAAGGGAGATGGGAACATGGAAATAATAAGATAGGGAAAGAGAGAGAGAGAGAGAGAGAGAGAGAGAGAGAGAGAGAACGAGAGAGAGAGATATAGAAAGAGAGAGAGAGAGAGAAAGATAGAAAGAGAGAGAGAGATATAGAAAGAGAGAGAGATAGAAAAAAAAGAGAGAGAGAGAGAGAGAGAGAGACTGAGAGAAAGAGATAAAGAGGAAAGGGGGATTAAAGAGAAGTACATGTATATGTAGAGGAAATGCATGGAAGTAAAACAAATAAACAAAACATAATGGGGAGAGGAGTGGAAACCTTCACAAACATTTACTATTCATTTACTTTACAGACATAATGTCTCCTCAATGGCAATAGTGCTATGCCTTTCCATTGCTTATACTAGAATGATACTCCTTCCATTTATGCCTTCAACATTTATGGAATTACATGGCAACAGATGAGAGCATCTTTTCTCTAGTGTATATTTAGTAACGTGGTAGAGTTCTTCACGCAGATGTGTGACAGCCACCCATTCTTTGAAAGTACATGATGTCCAGAATTTAAAGTAATTTAAAGCCTTTTGTATACCCTTTGTTTACATTGCTTACAAAGTATTGTAGAGTTCAATATTTATTATGCACCTAATATTTAGAGTTATATTAAAGGTATATGTACAGTTAGCAACTCAATAATTCATACCTGTGATTTTTTTTTTCCTAACTGAAGAATGAGATATGGACTGGTTGATTTAGGGCCTTTGTTGAATCCATTATTAGACATTATCTTTAATATGTCACATTCTCAATAAACAGATTCAGGTTAGTGTTAGAGTTAGTTGAAGTTAGCAGTTTGACTACTGCCAGGATCAAGTGCAGAGCCTTTACTGCTGGTGCACAAACCAATAATTTCAATTTATTCTTTTTATTCACAAAGAATATATCTCTTAACAGAAATCATTAAGTCCTAACAGTCAAAAGTGTTAAACATCACTAAAACGATCTTTAAAAAGCTGCGCTTAATACATCATTACAGTACAAGCAACTTCATCAATAGCGACTGAGAAAAGATACAACCTCACAAACAACATAAACATCACATCCCACAACACCACCACCACCACCAATAACAACAACAACAATTTCAATCTCAGCAACACCAGGAACATGAGTGAGAGTGAAGGATCTTACCTAGTTCCTGGTCCCTGTTTGGACCTGCTGTCTGCATCCACTCCATTGGATTTGTCTTGGTCCTGGAATGAACTATTGGTCTCTCCTCCTTCTGTTGCCATGGCGCCTGATATTCAATATCCAAAGGCTAAGCAATTGATGTTTCTAAGTCTTATGCTAAGTTCAGTTTGAGATTTCGGCTCCTTTCTCTCTCCGTCTATCTTTCTTGGATTCAGTCTCCTTCAAATGTTTATTTCTCTTAGTAGATGTAATCAATGCTTTAGTATGAAATTATACTATCAGTCGTTGTTAAAATTCCACTAGAAGCTATCCTCTCCTGTGATTTCTTATCAAGTAGCTGTATCCAGGGCAAGATAAGTGGCTCTTATGCAGTAATAATAAGGTAAAAATCCCAGTCCATAGATGCTTTCTTACGTATCCTTCCAACCTTGTTTACCCTGGAGAATATTAGAGTTTGACAGCAAGATGAGAGGTTATTGGTTTATCAAATCTCTTGGGTGGTTCTTAGTGTATCCTGCTTGCCTCACTCTGAGGTGTAGCCCTTCTCCTTGTTAACGATGAGGATGCGTAGAGTGCACACGGGAGCTGGATAACACTCACAGCACAGCGGCCTGCAGACAATATTAAACGATAACAGTCAACGGTGACATCACAGGCACACGGGTTCTACACCACACAGAGAGACTGAGAAAGAGAGCAGACTGCCTTACGTGGGAAAGAAAGGGAGGGTGATTGCCTGCGTGGGTGTGTGTGTCCGTGTGTGTGTGTGTGTGTGCAAGAGAAGATGGCTAAATCAAGGAGCATGTGTTTGAATCTCCTTGGGTAAATGTTTTGCATCTGGGATTATGTTCAGTTTGCGGATTAGATTCAGTCTTCTTCCTCTTTCCTTGGATGGAGATGGTAATCGAAGGGGTACTATAGCTCTCCAAAAATACCCTTGTCAAGGTCAAGATGACTGTCTCCAAAGAAAACAAACAAAAAAACCCAGAGGTGCTCTAGACAGGATGACAGACAGAATGACAGACGGAATGACAGACGGGTGCAAACATCGGTCCTTCTCTACTCTTCTCCTCGGCTCTGTGATGGAGAAAGAAGAAAGGAAGAAGAAAATATACAAAATAATGTTCAAAGTTATATTTGGGAACAAACTCTTCTCTTTACACTAACATATCAGTATGCAGTGTTCTAGTAAGTACATTGGGGCAATACAAACATTATATTACAGGTATTCCTGTGAAGGAAAAAAAGTCATGTTGAGTGTTGGAAAATAGGAATTTTTCTGCCTCCACATCAGTGTCACTCATGATTTGTCCAACTAGAAATTCATAATTCTATAGTGATAATAACTTCCAAAATTAATAGTTTTGTGATATTTTGTGCAATATGTTTTACCTATTGGTGATTTAAGCTAAAGCTTGACATATGGATGTTTCTGTAGATTTTGTGGGGTTTTGCGGGTATCACAGTAATTAATAGCGACAGGCAGTCTGCACATTTTAAAGTCATCTTTCACTCTCACTATCACTCTCTCTCTCTTCCTCTCCCTCTAACCCCTCCCCTCTCTCCTCTCTTAATCTCTCTAACGCCTACCCTTCTCTATCTCTTTCTTCCTCTCCCTCTAACCCCTCCCCTCTCTCCTCTCTTAATCTCTCTAACGCCTACCCTTCTCTATCTCTTTCTTCCTCTCCCTCCAACCCCTCCCCTCTCTCCTCTCTTAATCTCTCTAACGCCTACCCTTCTCTATCTCTTTCTTCCTCTCCCTCTAACCCCTCCCCTCTCTCCTCTCTTAATCTCTCTAACGCCTACCCTTCTCTATCTCTCTCTTCCTCTCCCTCTAACCCCTCCCCTCTCTTAAACTATCTCTCTATCACCTCCCCTTCTCTATCCCTCCCCGTCTCTCCCTTCCTCACCCTCTCTCATGGCTCTCTCCTTCTTCCTCTCCCTCTAACCCCCACCAATCCCGCTCTCTCTATCTCTCTCTATCGCTCTCTCTCTCTCTCTCTCTCTCTCTGTCTCTCCCCTCCTCCTCTCTATCTCTTCCCCCTCTCTACCCCTCCCTCACCCTCTCTCATGGCTCTCTCCTTCTTCCTCTCCCTCTAATCCCCACCAATCCCGCTCTCTCTCTCTCTCTATCACACTCTCTCTCTCTCTCTCTCTCTCTCTATCTCTTCCCCCTCTCTACCCCTCCCTCACCCTCTCTCATGGCTCTCTCCTTCTTCCTCTCCCTCTAATCCCCACCAATCCCCCCTCTCTCTCTCTCTCTCTCTCTCTCTCTCTATCGCTCTCTCTCTCTGTGTCTCTGTCTCTGTCTCTCTCCCCTTCTCCTCTCTATCTCTTCCCCCTCTCTACCCCTCCCTCACCCTCTCTCATGGCTCTTTGTCTTTCCCTCTATATTCCTCGTCTGTTTACCCCCTTCTCTCTATACCACTCCCCCTTCTCTCCCTTCCTCGTTGCTCTCTGTCTTTCCCTCTCCATCTCTCCCTATATATCCTTCCTTCTCTCTCTCTGTGTCTCTGTCTGTCTGTCTCTCTCTCTCTCTCTCTCTCTCTCTCTCTCTCTCTTTCTCAGCCAATGACCCTTATTCTTTGATTCCATTTCAAGCTTTTTGCTAACCCTTTACTTTTTTCTCCCACATTTAATCTTACATGTACATATCATTGATATTGTATGGCATTCTTTTTATGAACATAAAGCTGTTTGTTTTAAACTGGATGGTAATCTTCACATTTTTATTTTATTTCAAAGTCTTCATGACACCCTCCCTAAGATAACATGTACATAACCCAAAATATACAATGTTCCTACGTCTACAACCAATACATGTATTTTATAAATATGACAGCACATTACGCTGTATAACTATGAGCAAACTCATATTTTACAGATTAAGTACACTCTCTCCAATATTCCCTCTGAGAAAAAGGCTTTGCGAGTCTCTTAACGGGGAAGTCCATCCTGAAATTGAGTTGGTTTGAATAGGAGCAGGTCAATGAGAGAAACATGTCAGTGAAAGTTTGAGCAAAATCCTATCATAAATATGAAAGTTATGCATTTTTTAAGGTGCGATTGATCGAACACAAATTGGCAAATTTGTGATTTATCTTATGAGCTCCCCTTTCATTTGCCCTGTAATAAAAAACTTCAAAAATGTATATTTTCCCTAAAGAAAATATTCACTCATACATACACCCTAATTACAATTATTGCAAATATGTTTTTATAAAACCCTGTATAAAACAAATCTATTCCGTCATAAGTAACTAAGAAAAATGAGAAATTAAGACAATTTCTGTATAGGGCAAACAGGGAGGAGCTCGCAAGCAAGATACATCACAGTGTTTGTGTTTCACTGAAGACAACATCCAAAATTCATACGTTTCCTATTTCACATTGCTCAAACATTCATTAATTTGTTTCTCTTATTTTTGTTGCTTATATTAAAATCAAGAGTGGACTGCCCCTTTAAATCTTGTGAATGCCAAGTGCATGATGGGCTTTTATGGGACTAGGGAACTAGAGAGCCCTCCCACTCATAACACCTGCTTCATGAAGATTGATTGATATGTGACAGGAGATACTAAAATAACGATTAAAGGGGGTAGTATTCATTCTAAATCATAGCCCTCAAAAACAAGGCTCAATTCAGGGGGGGGGGGGCATTCTTGAAAAGAATGATAGAATTAGTCAATTAATTTGATAGAAGTGTTACATCATGAAACCGTTTTTCCATTAATAAATAATCAATATGCTTTATACATATATATAAAGGACATACACATCAGAATGTAAAAATGATATGGCCAATTTCTAATTAAATAACATGTGTGTTTTTATGTATTCTATTTCTGGATCATACTAATAAAATTATACTATGAACAGAATTAGCATATTTATATGCAGGAGTTAGGAAGAATAGATATGACCTGCATTTATAATCATTTCAAGAAAAAACAAAACAGGGCATCCATGAAGATGAGTTAAGGAGAAACAGTGAATTAAGCAATAAAATATCATATGCTGAAGACAGAAGTCCATGTTACAACGGAAAAACAATTTACTGATCCATTCAATGACAAGGTCCTATGGGCATACCTGTCGATAGTTGGTAATTTCACTGTCTTCTGAATAACAGTCTGAGGGTTTATGTTTGTATGAATAATGTATTTATTCTTTCTCACAGTATTTCATGATGATGAAAACAAGAAAATGATAATGGAGAAGAGCTTGCCTGTTCAGAGACTGAAGGCATGAGCTCTGTGTGTTAAAGTAATATGACTTAATGCACATCTGGCTCCAAACAGAGAAGAAGAAGAAAAGAAGAAGAAGAAGAAGAAGAAGAAGAAGAAGAAGAAGAAGAAGAAGAAGAAGAAGAAGAAGAAGAAGAAGATAAGAAGAAGAAGAAGAAGAAGAAGAAGAAGAAGAAGAAGAAGAAGATAAGAAGAAGAAGAAGAAGAAGAAGAAGAAGAAGAAGAAGAAGAAGTAGAAGAAGAAGAAGAAGGAGAAGAAAAAGAAGAAGGAGAAGGAGAAACAGAAGGAGAAGAAGAAGAAGAAGAAGAAGAAGAAGAAGAAGAAGAAGAAGAAGAAATGCAGAGATGAATGTTAAACAAATACAATTGTACAATGTACAGTTTTGGATTTTAATTTCAGAAGGAAGACAACGAAATGCAAAATGGATAAAAGTGAAGAATAATACAGAAAATATCAGGGAGGAGAAAAGTAAGAGCTGAGGAAATGTAGAACAGAAAAAGAGCTTAAAAATATAAAGTTGTGGTATGGTCATAATTGCAATGTGAAAGAATCTGCATGTGTGGAAGCAACAGGAAAGGTTGATCATGTAGCTTTTGGTGTATAGGAGAGGTATTGGAATCATTACAATGATAAGAAATTGGCTGAGTCATTTTAAGAGTCACCTGCACTGTGATATGACTGTACACGTAAACAAAAATTATTTACAAAATGGGGAAGTATTTTAAGTTGTGGTTTACAACCTTCAGCTTTTACTTGTAATATTTCAAATATGAGGGCATTTCAAAGGCATCCTTTACAGGGGATATTTTTTTCTATGAAACTCTTCCACACTAACATAAAAAGAATGAAAACTGAAAAGGCTCACAAGTTCCTTGTATTGTAACCTTTCCCAGAACTCAACCTTCTTTGGTAGAAGAAAAAGAGAATCCTCAATTTACAATTTCTTACTTCTAAATATCCAAGTTGTACAGTTTTCTACAAGTCTGGCACTTTAATAACTGAAGAAAAAATGTGTTAGTTGTATGACTTGCTTATCACTAAATTAACCTCTTTGTTGATGCCTTTTGGCCTGACATTCTATCACCTATGTGAATCCAGTAATTTCCAGTTCTCCACTGGATATGGAGAGACCATAAAAGAAGGTGAAATAGAAGAGGATGAGAGTAAGGAGAATGGGAGGAAAGAGGATGGTATAAAGAAAGAACAAAGGAAAAGGATGAAAGGGGAAAACAAGATAAGAAAACTGGGTCAGAGGAAGGAAGCAAAGTAATTAGAGGTATTGTAGAGGTGTTGTGGATGAGTGGATACGTCGCCGGACTGTCGATAACAAGGTCCGCGGTTCGAGTCCCGCCGCCGCACTAATGTCCTTTGGCAAGACATTGATCTACATTTGCCACACTCCACCCAGGTGAAGTAAATGGGTACCTGGTAGGAATTTATTCCTTGAAATGCTAAAGCGCCGTATGGCAGCCGTGCTAAAGCCAGGGTAATAATCAGGAGCGCCAGGAGGGTCAAATCTGACTGACATGAGCACTATACAAGAACCCATTATTATTATTATTATTAAGTTAAAGGCATCGTTTAACAATGTAAAATCTGAGATGCATAGCCCTACGTGCTATCAGTGTCTGTGATATGGTGTAATATTGTAGCCCTAAAAAAAGTTGCGCTTCAAAATGATCATGAAGTGCCTCAAAAAAGTAACAATCTTTGAGTTACTGGTTTTACCATACTCGTTTTCCCCAATAGACTGTAGTGTTATGGAAACCATTTGGATTTCAATTTCCAATCATAAATATCTTGATAATCAGACAAGCGATTGGATTGTAAAACTAGTCATGGGGTTCCTGACTGACCTAAAGGTTTATAATTATCATCGCAGCATGAGCCAATTAAATCCAAGATTTTGTTTCAAAATCTGAGACAAAGTTACCCAATCCCTTTTAAACGAGAGAAGACCAGAATATAAAGAACCAGATCTGGTTCTCCATATTCTGAAGAATATGAAAAAAAGACAAGTGAAGCAGATTTAGAAAAAAACAGAAAAACAGACAAAAGCAGAAAAAGCAGAAAAAAGCAGAAGAAAGATAAAAGGACAGAAAAGGAAGAGGAAAGGGGATGATGAGATAAGAAAACTGGGTCAGAAGGAGGAAGCAAAGTAATTTAAGAGTCGCTGAAATGAGAGAAGAACTGAGTACAGAGAACCAGATGGTTGACCATAATGAAAAAGAAGCAGGAGAAGAAAAAAAAGCAGATTCAGAACAAAGCAGAAGAAAGAGAAAAGGAAAAAGGAAAATAGTTGAGACAGACAGACATGTACAAGGAGAAAGATAAACAGGAATCGAAAGACAGCCACGGACAAATGAGAATCAGAATGGGACAGAGATGACAAGGATGAAATAAAATCAGAAACAGAGAGGTTGTGAAGGAAAAGCAGAGGAAATAATATTAAGCAATCTGGGGGGGGGGGGGGAAAGACAAGAGAGACCAAATTTGAAAAAGAAACAAAATATATTTTAAAAAAGAGGTATACATAAGAATAACATGAAGTCAGTGTATTAGAATCAGGAAGATAACATATTTTGTTTAAACAAGAGGTTTGGATGTCATAGGAAAACAAAAGAGAAAAGCGACCAGCACAAAAGTGACCAGCACAAAAGGCATTCTAGGAACAGATATAATACTTGAAGCTCACTCATATGGGTTGTAAGAAACCTCAATATTATGCATTTTATTGTGCATGCCTGCATGAAATACAGACTTATTCAGTGCTTGATGTAAAGAATTATGTACTTTGGATAATTTGATAAACCAACAGTAATTGTTTTCATACTCTTTAGTGAGAAATTGAGGAACTGACTCAATTGCAAAACAAATTGTCGGCAATTATTGGATCAAAGTGTTATTTGATCTTCCAAGAAGTAATTATTATTAATGTTAATTGTTTGAAACACTTTTCTTTTCTTTTCCATGTCATGGGTAACAAAACCTGCCCAAGAATATAAGTAAATACTCTGGAATTTAGATTACTTTTATATCCACAACTGCATTACAAAGCAATCAACAAATAATTTAGCCCAGACCTTGCTGCAAGTAGCTGAGCTAAAATTTTGAACACTGGGCAATTTTTGCCTTGCAAAATGGTCTTTATTTTTATTTTATTTATTTATTTTCCCCACATGCAAAGAATCACCTTTTTCAGCTAAAAGCTGGCCTTCAAAGAGGTCCATCCACAAGGTAAAACTACATCTCTTATTGATCATTAAAAGAGGATTGGTTCAGAGTTCATACCATATTTCATGGATTATTATATTTTCATAAATTCAAGAGTGGACAGCATTGTCACCCCCCCCCCCTCAAAGAAATGAAGGATTATTCTTGGTTCACATTTCGAGAATCCTTGTCTTCCTGATTTTCATACATTTTTACCAAAGCCTAACCATTCACTAGATGGGCAGCGCCAGGAGTGTCACAATGTGACAGACATGTCCGCTATATAACAAGCCACCATTAATATTATTATTATTTCTGACAATTCAGAATCAATCTCAGTCTCTATCGCCTGTTTGGCTCGCAACTTGCCCTAAAAAGTTCAATGAATCCCAGCATAAATGCCTCACTTTTAAACAATGAAATGAATGTCAGGACTTTGCACATGTAGAACCTAAAACAATGTTTTTCACATAAAATTGGATTAGTTTGATAAAATTCGTATCAATATTAACTATTTCTAACAGTTGAATCACTACACACCAGTCTAAACTATAGTTAATGTACAACTGTGATGCATGTATGATGCACTATGTACAGGTTGTTGCAAATCACATTATACCCCGCATAGCTATGGTGTATAAGAGATTATGGTGTATAAGAGACCATATAAGCTATGGTGTATAATTGGCTCATTACTATAGTCTCTGTGTGTATTAGCCCAAACAAAGCCCCAAAGTTGGTACAGATATATATATATGAAGAAAGGAACATTTTATTTCATTTTCAACTATATAGGTAACCCCAAATTTGCTGCACAGTATAGTTGAGGAGTCCCTATATATAGTGGGGTATTTTTTAAAGTAAGATTACAGACTAACAATTAATCAAAGTCATCATCATGTACACAAAACAAAATAGCGTTTACCAGTATATGTCAAGCTAATTCTTACATTTAGAATTCACAATCAAAAGGTCATTTTACATACAGACATAGACATTATACTCACCTTGACGTAGCTGCTTTATAGCTCCTCCTTTTTCTGGGCTGGGCCCGCGCCTGGGTCAGATCGAGTCCTGGTTCTTTTCATCCGATTAAAGACCTCGGCACAACTATCTGTTCATGTAGCAGAAGTGAATGCAGCATGCAGTGTTGTTTTGACAGAAATAAGCGTCCAGTATGGTTAATTTTTAATAAAACTCACATTTGTCAACCTTTTTTCCCATCAGTGGAGCCAGGTGTAGTCTTAGCGGAACGACCGTTGATATCAGAGACTGAAGCTTTCAGTCTGATTAGTGTTAATTGTTATATTCTTACAACATGTAGCTGTAGTAATTAGTAGTGAAACGCATGCAGCCGACACACAACATAGCTAGCAGACTCGGTAGACACATACAAGATTAGAAGTACTACTACTTGTATTGCCCGTATATCAAACGCAGCAAATCACATGATAACAATTTTACTTTCGCTGCTTCAAGTGGACGTGCGGCTTCCCAGGGTCTCGTGCATGTACAAATATTGAAATTAAACACGCAGTCATCGAAACGAGTCGCAGCTGGTCAAGGGGAATCCCCTTGCCCGAGCTCTCCGTGCCACGCCCCTTTATTGAAGTTTGTTAAACATAATTATAGAGGGGTAGCTAAATGATTTGAAAATGTATTTAATTATTGATTCGTTACTAACTCCCTCGACCCCACTGCAATGACTATTTGTGTCTTCTGACTTGTTTCAGCAATGAACGAGGAATCAAAAATCTATGGGAAGCAGTTGCGTAATGAGCCAAAAACATTTAAAGGGGGCTGGGACAAGAAGAATTGAAGTATTTCGTATGCGCCAGGATGGCAAGCGATTAGGGTAGTAATCTGTTGAATCGGAGGAGGGGGAGGGGGGGGGGGGGGGGCTTTACAATTTACTGTATGAAATTATATTTCTTATTTTATGTAGGTCGCGTTTTGCGAGGTGCCGGTAGGGGTAATAGAGGTAATAGAGGGGCAATATTTAATCATACCGTGTAATTTAGGCTTGTACCATGGGCCATGCTTCTACCAACCTCAATTACTTAACTATTATAAACTACTTATAAGTTATATCATTACTACTACTATTACTACTACTACTACTACTACTGATGCTGCTGCTGCTGCTAGCTACTACTACTACTACTACTTATATTACTCCTACCACCACTACTACCTCGCCCCCATCATACTCCTCTTTTCTCCGTGAACCACCAACTTTTCTCTCTCTTTCTCTCTCTTTCTCTCTCTCTCTCTCTCTCTCTCTTTCTCTTTCTCTCTTTTTCTTTCTCTCTCTCTCTCACTCTCTCTCTCTCTCCTCTCTCTCTCTCTCTCTCTCTCTCTCTCTCTCTCTCTCTCTCTTTCTATCTCTTTCTCAACCTCTTTTCTACCCTCCTTATCTCTTGTTTATGTAACTCTCCCTTCCCTTCGTTTCCGGACACGTTCCTCTCGCAGTGATCGCATTGGGCAGTTTCTCTATCTTCCTGACAAGCGGAAGGGTATGTCAGGCAACTACAATTATTCGTAGCATGGACAAGATCGGGAAGTTCCAGGCTACCGAAGAAAGCATGAATTTGCAATCAGACTAAGATTACAGTTAGTGTAGAGCCCAGTAAATGGTAATACGTAGCATTTATCAATTGCATACATGCAGGAATCGATTAAAGAGTGCATGGGGAGGAGGAGTAGGAGTAGGATTTATTTTCTTTCTTTTTTATTGTATGGTATTGTTTTGTTTTTCTCTGGGCCTACATAAATTACGAGAGCTTAACTATTTAACTATTGTCAGGAATCCATATTACCTCGAAACTCACTGCGAAATAATTTCTGAACCACATTCGTTTTGAAGACAAGTACCAAACATGAATATATAGTAGAATGTAACCGTTTAATAAATCACACGTCAATCACAGAATAAAAGCCATTTTAAAATCCGTTTGCTATACAAAAGATAAAATCTCTGAATAATAGTGCGATATAAGAATTTTAGATAAAAACTAGTTAATATTCGTTATGTTCGATAAACGAAATAGTTTTAAATGACTACTAATGATCCACCTCTAACAATAAAATCTGGAATGCCTTGTTCACAGTTTGACATGGATACTATTGCACTTGTAGAATTAATGGTACCCTCAAAAGTTCAAATGAAATGCAAGAGGTTTATTTGACATAATATTTATAAATAATCACGCCGAGTTCCATGTTATTATTTGAAGTCCCCTTGGTAATAGTGGGTAAACGAATATTTGAGTAGGAACGCTCAAACAAGCGTTTTGCTATGCTACGCTTCGTTATAGCTACACCACGATTATCCTATAGCTAAATGGCGAATTATGGTAGCCTGGATGGAGGGAGAGTCTAACCATCACTTTATTGAATATATTTTGTTCATTGCGGCATTGTATGCAGAAACGGAATAGAAGGGTTTTATGCCTCATGAATAAAACTTCAATTTGTGTTTGTTTGTTTGTTTGTTATTGTACATATCAACAAAACATGGCGAAATTAATTCATCGTAGCGTGATTATTTATACATGTATCATAGTGGCAAGTAAAGATACCAATTATTGCATTCGAACCTGAGAATAAAAATTTCCCAACATAGTGGACAGAGCAACAAACTTCTCTCAATAAATTTCAAAATATGTTATGCCCAACGTCCTCTTCAAAATTCAATTGTTGTATTATAGAATGAACATTGACATGTTCGAAAATATACGACAATATTTATTCAACCAATAATCTATAAAATGTTCATAAACATAACATGACCATTGCATGATAAGCCATGTTTCTTGTATCTATTTCTTTCAATAAGCATAAACATTCTAAAATATATATCACTTCTGGATATACTCGTATGCTTACATAAAGAAGAGGGTGAAGAGAGGAGCATTCAAAAATCTTTTCTTAGTATCACACTGTGCAGATAATATCCATAAAATCTTTAATCTACGAAACTATGCACACAAATCTATTGCCATTTCCAACTTGAATATTAACGTTAAGACAGTAAAAAGTTTTTTTTTGTTATGTACATATTTCTTGTTCAGTTGCCTTGCATTGTGACGTACGTCAAGTCATTGCTTTATAAGCAATGACCTTCGCGGGTCATGACATTGATCATATACGTCATTACCCGCTAAGGCACCCGGATGCTTATCATAATAAATGTCAACGTTCTGGCTTTAGACATAGCCAAGGTATTTGCCAGCCTAAAATATTTGTTCATGACAAAAAAATAATAAGTGAGACTGAGCGTAAATCTACATACATACATAAGGTGCTGTGTCGCGAATTCAGGATTATGTTAAAGATGGGGCGGAAAAATATGGGTGCATAATTATATGATACACCCCTCCCCCTCAAAACAAAAATTAATTTCACGCCTCTCAAGCACAACTTTATCCGCCATTGTGTTGTTAGATCAATAATCAAATAATCAACATAAACCAAGACATTTCAGTGTTATCGTACTCGAATCTTGCCTATTAAAGGGATCCGGTTACTTTGTCTTAGATCCTTTAGAAATAATCCTTGATTTAGCTCATGCTGCAATGATAATTATAAACCTTTAGGTAAGTCAGGAACCCCATGAATTTTACAAGCCAATCGCCAGTCTGATTATCAAGATATTAATGATTTCATAACACTACAGTCTATTGGGAAAACGGGTATGGTAAAACCGGTCACTCAAAGATTTTTACTTTTTTTGAGTCACTTCTTGATCATTTTGAAGCTCGATTTTGTTAGGGCTTCAATATTACACCATATCACAGGCACTGGTAACATGTATTAGGACCGTGTATCTCAGACATTGTTAAACGATCCCTTTAAAGAAACTATGTCACTTTTGCAGCCAATATCAAATTCTGTAGAACTTTGCAGGAATTATGAATATGTCATGTATGTCCTATCTGTGAAATTGAAACGTTAGCAGTGTCCTTATATTCAAAGTATGCAAGGAAACCCGTTTACTTGCTAGACTTCACTGTCAGTACTGACTGGCTTTTCTTCTTCTTTAGTAATATAATACATAAAATGAGCTGTAAAGGGTACAAGAGCATTTTTGTCTACATCAATAACTCACTTCTTGTAATGGCCAAAATTAAACTGATTGAATCTTTGCACAGCATCAAACGTACGACCATTCAGTACAATGGTCTGAAAATCAGACTATTACTTACTGGCTATATAGCTCTCAACTCGATTCGACAACTAATAGTCGTTATTTTCCCTCTTAAAGACATTTTCAAGCCCCCTTTTTTAGGGAAGTTCGAAATCAGTATTATCTTTCAAATACCGTTGGAATTTAATCTTTTCATTTTAGCCTGCAAATGGGACATAGTAATTTTAACACACATGTTCTACTTCTTCGTATTATTATTATAATTATTAAGTATTTAGCATGAACTAAATAAATGTTGCCCTCGGGTCTCTCCTCACAGTATGTTCAGGTGGACCACTACACCGGGGTCTCGGAATCCATGCGTTTTAAGAAATTACATGTCCAACGTTGCCTTTGCAGAAACTTTCTATGATCGATGTAATAAACGTCTATTGCTATGGATTCTTTGTTTGTTTGCGGTCATCACACATATGCAAGTGCTTAAATAGACATTATTTACAGATACATGTAAGGTTAAATAAATCATAAAGCAATTAAATTCGGGAAATCGATGTATTTAAAGTGTCCAACGAATTGGTCGCACCAAAGAGAAAATAGCACGAAGTTTTTGTTTTTTGTTTTCTTCAAAAAAGCTCTCAGAAAAAACAGAATAAGAACAAAATATCAGCAGTCTAAAGTGCCCCGAATAGATAACCAATTTTCTAATAAATCCATGGCCTTCAGCAACACTGGGAATCATCTTTGAAGTCTGTTATGCTAATTAATTCAAAAGTCCTTTTGAAGTCAAACATTTTCGGGACATGGGTTTTGGCACACAGGCTCATTATTCTTACAATTAAGTTAATTGATAATAATGAGTAAAGTGAACCAAGTTTAAATTGGTTTCTTGTTTTATAGTGTAGCTTACAGCATTTCTGAACAATTCTGATTAATAAAATAAATATCCATATTATTCAGTATAATTATACATGTACATTATGTATGTGATGTTTGAAAAAGAATATCTTAATTTGTAACTTCTTCAATATCTTGACGATGATGAACGTTTTTAACCATGTTTAACTGAGAAATCCGATTAAATTTCGAATGTAAGTGGGTCTTGTATGGCCTCCGTTATGAATGTGTTTATCTATGTCTCCGTGTCCTTTCCTTCGGTCCCCTTCACACACATCCGATGAAAGTCTTCAAAAAGCAGGTCATCATCAGCGTAATTTGGGGCAGCTCCTCTGTAAAGAGATAAATTCAATATGATAAAGTTAATGTTCTACCAACGCTCTCACCCCCTTCTGTGATCGAAATACAAAGGCCCGGTGTGTAATGGCCTCTGTGGACTCAGCACTGCCAAGGCCTGTCATTCCGATGACCCCCCCCCCCCCTCCCCTTCGCGACTGTTGAAGGAGTTCGCTTATGAACTTTCTGAACCTTTGACCACTCTCTTTAATCTTTGCCTTGGTCAAGGTTGCTTCCCTGACATGTGGAAACATGCATCTATTCCCAAAACTAATCCTGTACCAACTTTGATCAGCTCTGGCCAATCGCCTTAACGTCCACGTTAGCGCGTATCTTTGAAGGTTTCCTCGCGGACTGGATCATGAGCAGCATCCGCCCGTTCGTTGACCACCGCCAGTTTGGTAATCTTCGTGGATCGTCGGTTACGCACTACTTGGTCAGCCTGCTTGACATCCACAGAGGGCTTGACAAGGGTGGCACTCTCGCTAACGTTTGCGTTTTGGATTTTTCTAAGGCTTTTGATCATGTCAACCACACCATCGTTATGAACCAGTTGATTGACCTAGGTGTTAACCACTCTACCATCCCTACCATCTGCAGCATCCGTTCATAACAGAAAACAGACTGTACGCTACTATGGGAATTCCTCACACTAACCAGCCATTTCCTGTGGGGTACCCCAAGGTACTCGCCTCGGACCGGTCCTGTTTCTGTTCTTATCAATGGTGCAGCAGTTGACAGTGTTAACAGATGGAAATATGTGGACGACTTGACAATCGTGGAGGGTTTGAAGAAAACGCATCCATCTGAGTTGCAGTCGCATCTAGACTCCTTGGTCCAATGGTGCAAAGACAACGACGTTGTTCCGAGTTCTTCTAAGTGCAAAGCTATGCAGATTTAATTTTTTCGCCAACCTTCGCCACTCGTCGTTCTTGACATCAACTCTACCACGCTGGAAGCTGTCTCATTCCTTAAGCTCCTAGGTGTCTTTCCTCAGGATGATCTCAAATGGGATGGGCAGGTCAGCCGTTTGATCTCTAAGGCTTCCAGAAGACTTTATCTCCTGACTAAGCTTCGGAGGAATGGTGTATACCACCAGGATCTTGCTACTATCTACATGCTGTACACCAGGCCAGTGCTAGAATTTGCAGCACCTGTTTGGACATCAGGGATTAAAAACACCCACTCTGACGGCATTGAGCGAGTTCAGAGGAGAGCTCTTAGGATTATTACCTACCCTGACACTAGAACGTATGATGAACTGCAATCCCACCTTGGTGTCTCCTCTCTTAAAAGGAGACGTGCATCCGCTTCTCTCAGATTCGGACATCTCCTGTCTAAGCCTGAGAGCATGCAGGGTCAGTGACTGTACAAAATGCACTTGATTTGTCCTTGCCTATTATGAGGTACTCTTTCATTCGATCCTTGAATAATAATAGAGGCTTTTGTAATTATCAGTATGTTATATATTATGTACATTTATTTCAGCAAAATAATTATGTGCAATATTTGCCGTCATGATGATTAACATCGCAGGCTCTTCCATTAATTCTTCCACCTCTTTCTGTTCTGGAGATGTTTTACCGTACAACTTCCTTTAATTTTCTGCTATTCTTATTGTGACCAACAATACCTAAATACTTCCAATTTCTTCTTGTGCAATGCGTTTATACATAACCTGTATTCATGTCACATTTGTGATTAACACTACCAAGACTCCAATTTCAATATCTTTTAATACTTTTTAGCACTTTTTATGTCACCTGAATGGAATTTGTATTGCTTTTTATTGCAGTTTTTCCTATGTTACAGTTAATTGAGTTCACGTATCTGTATACATTTCATTTGCCTAGGACATTTATTCTTTCAGTAACAAAACAGGAGGCAATGCCTGACATGCTAGCAATATACTGTTTTTGTATTTTGTTTGTTAATGCTTTTGATGTTTTGATATATTTTCACCATTTTCTATTTTTTTTCTTTATATGAATGCTTTTAAAAAAAAATATAATTGTATGTATGATGTAAACTCGCATTTTTAGTCTTTGGACTTTTTAACGGGATTAATTGAAACCTAATTTAAATCTTGAATCTTAAAAAAGTTCTAAATGTTAAAAAAAAAATGTTAACAAGTTATATGTGTTATTAATATTTGTATGGTTAATACTCCATGTCCAATTTACGTTTTAAATTTACCGCCAAATGCTTCGAAATGTGAGTAATTTGTTGTTAGATTGCCGTTAGATATATGCTTCAGTATAGTATAGTATAGAGCACTGATCATGAAAGGAAATAATTAAATATTTCTTTGTTAATATCATAATGCGATTGTGTTGATATGTGCATGAGCCACAAACACGAGAATAGATGGTCAATGAATTTGAAAATAATTAAGCAATTTATCTATCATGTATATTGTGTGGTGAGTTCTTGAAACCGGAATTTATGGACCAATTATAACAATTATAGCTATCTAACATTGATATTCTGATGTGAATATAGACGGTTTCTGTAGATTGAAGAAAGTACTTACGATGTATCAAACTTGATAAGGTTGGGATCAAGGACTTCTCCTTGTTCATTGTCTAAAGAAAATGGAAAAAGAAGCATGGGTAAAATAGAGATAAATAAAAGAAGAACTAGAAAAACAAATGACCTTTGTCATTGTATAGGAGTAGAAGCTATTACATAGACATTGAGCTATACTTGTCATATATAATGCATCGACATAGGCCGGTCGAGGGGAGGGGGTCAGCTCTTCACTTGAGCCTGCCAACATACATTACCCCCCCCCCCCCCCCTCTTCCCCTTCCTGTTCTTGGAATTAGTCCGACGCCTATTTATTATTTCGCTACTCGACGCATTATGTTTTAGGCTAATGATAATATGTATACTTTAAAATCAAATATAAGATTGTGGCATCAAATAACATGCCAGCTAGTTTTGACCGGGGGCATTACTATATTGATTATTTTCTATTATGTATTTGAAACAACGATGTTCGCCAGAAACGTCTAGTTTTATTCCTGTTTGTCTTTTTTCTCTTTAATATCTATTGTATATTTCTTTTATTTATTTCACGATATACACTTGATTCTACCTGATTTGATAATATCACATGTTATGAGAAAAGCTGGAATATAAACTTAGATGAATTTGCATTCTTTAATTAAACATTGTGGCTTGTCCTACCTAACAACACGGAACGTATGCAATTTCACATTCTGACTACTGAAATACATTTTTTAAACAGGTGAATGAAATCATTTCTAACAAGGCACTTAACACAGATTTGTGCATTAAATTTGATCACAATCATTACGAAAATGGGCAATTTACGCATGTACTAGAATAACTAGATGATGAACCATTGCTATAGTTGCTTCCAGACAATTTCTTTCGCAATGTAATCGCCTGCCCAGGGCCCCGACTTAAAAAGAGTTGCGATGGAGCCGAATAAATCGAGAGTCCTCTGATCAATCGCAAGTTTGTAATCCCCTATGTCTTATGTACATAGTTGCGATTGATACCAAACGCAAATAAGTTGCGATTAATTTCAACTCTTTATAAGACAATCTCCTGTACTCATATTAATATGTAACATGTATGGGGTTTGTTTTTCATCCAAAAGGAATGAAGGAAAACAACCTACTTGATTCTGATGTCATGGCTGGTTCTGGTGCCGGCGGTGGAGGATGAGATAGAATGAACGGCATCTCAACGGTTAGGTCCCTGGAAGGAAAGACAATAGGGGTGCCATATATACAACTGCAAGATTCAGTGACATTTACATTGCTCCTGTTAATTCGTGCGATGATGTAAAATGACAACAAATTATGTTTTTTCATATAAAGTACACCAGGGGAGTGTTTCATAAAGACTAAGATAGACTTTTATTTGGACTTAACAATGACAGGCCGTTCATGCCACTGTTTTCTCTCACCATTTACTGACATTGGTCTGTCAATGGACATACAATCATGGTCACATATCTACAGAATTTACATTTTTTGATAATTTATTATTGACGGAAAAAATATTATCTAAAGATCATAAAGTTGAGAGCAAATAGCGGCATGAACGGCCTGCCATAGTTAAGTCCAACTTAAAGTCGATCTTAGTCTTTGTGAAACACCCCCTGATCCAGTTTCGCCGCTAAATATTTTCTCACGAATTGGTCCCCCTCCCCTGCCGCAGGCTGGATCCGCCCCTGCCCTGATCACATCATATTCAGACGGTGATAGATATAAAAATAAGGAATACTAAATTGTTGTGTTCAATTTCAAGGCTTTTTAATACAGGTACCGACCGAGGCGCGGAGTCTTTGAGTAGACTTGCATGTTTCCCGATCGATAAAACCTCTTAGATTATATCAGCACCTTGAAAGTTGAATGCTGAATTACTCCAAACAGTCACGTTTAACAACTTTATATGCGTGCTGACTATGTGCGGGTAGTATGGATTTCTAGAATTAATTTTGTATAGAACCGTTGGTTATCAGTGTAAAGCAACGAACACTACTTTCTTTATTTTCTACAAAAATATAATGTGTAGAATACTCACGACGCAAAGATATCTCCTACAAGCCTGACCTCAACCTTGTATTTGACTGTGATGCCAAGATCCTCCTTCTTCATCACGTCATTTCGGAAACTACAAGAAATAAGATATACAACTTAGATTGTATTCTGCATCTTACATGAAAATCCCTTAAACCTATACTTATTATATGAATAAAAGAATAAACATAGATGCATTTCAAAATTATCAAAATTTATAAACCATGTAGTTACATATTCTCAGATGAAATTGACTCAGAATTCTCAGATCAAAAAAGAACATTTAGTACAACCACATTTATGTTCAAATCAGTGATTGCATTTTACCTGCACGTCGTAAGAGAGCAGTGATTGAAATGCCATTAACATTATTTGGGAAAGTATTACAATTCTTTCTGACTCTACTGGTCTCTTACCTATTCGCTTTCTCTACCCATCTTTCTGCCCTTCTCTCTCTCTCTCTCTCTCTCTCTCTCCCCCTCTATCCCTCTCTCTCTCCCCTCTCTCCCCCTCTCCCTCTCCCCTCTCTCTTTCTCTCTCTCTCTCCCTTTCTCTCTCCCCTCTCTTTCTTTCTCTCTCTCTCTCTCTCTCTATCTCTATCTCTCTCTGTAAAATTGTATTCTTCTCTACACCCACTTTTTGTGAACCAACTTACAATGTAGATGAGGCGAGGTTTGTGTCCTCATGTTTCAGTTTCCCATCCAAGGCCAGACCTCGCTTGTCTCGATTGTTTTCTAGCAGCGGTGTGACCTTGAACACTTTGGTTAGAACCTGACTTGGTTTGATTGGCATTCCCTCAAGTTCCGTTCTGTTAATCAAAACAAATCAAAATATAATGAGTAATATGAACTAAGTTTTTTTGGTCTAGTGAATACCTCGCCGGAATGTGAATCACATGGTTCGCGATTCGAGTCCAACCATGACACTGGCAAGACAATAATCTACATTTGCCACTCTTCATCCAGGTGTAGTAAATGAGTTGGTAGGCAGAAAAAGAAATCCTTAAATACTTGAACGCCTCTGCTGGGTTCCTCGGCTACTACAATTTCAGGGCCCTCAGGGATAACGGTATTAATACTGATGAGACTATTTTTGGTAAATAAGTCATATATTATCATACATTATTAACTATTCCAAGCATTAAGTATTTGCTTTCTTACATATACAGACTCGGTAACCTTATTCAGAAGAAAATGCATTTATCAATATTGATATATTAATACCCATAGGAAAGAAATGAGCCTGCCGCATACTCCTGCGGCAGACTTGCCGCAGATCTGCAGCAGACCTGCAGCAGACCTGCCGCAGACAGTCATCTTTTTCACATGTAAATTAGTTTTGCCGCAGACTTGCCGCAGACTTGCCGCATACTCTTTCAGTATGATGAAGATTCTGCGGCAGGTCTGCCGCAGACTTGCTGCAGACTTGCCGCATACTCTTTCAGTATGATGAAGAGTCTGCGGCAGGTCTGCCGCAGACTTGCTGCAGACCTGCCGCATACTCTTTCAGTATGATGAAGAGTCTGCGGCAGGTCTGCCGCAGACTTGCTGCAGACCTGCCGCATACTCTTTCAGTATGATGAAGAGTCTGCGGCAGGTCTGCCGCAGACTTGCCGCATACTCTTTCAGTATGATGAAGAGTCTGCGGCAAGTCTGCGGCAGACCTGCCGCAGACTTGCTGCAGACCTGCCGCAGACTCTTCGTCATGAATATTCATATCTCATATAGACCTGCTGCAGACCTGCCGCATACTCTTTCATATCCAGTACGTGGCAATAAAGTATGCATGTAGAAGAACCAGTAATAAACTGATTGATACTTCATAATCAATATTGGCAATATCGATATTACCAATTAGGTAATACCAATATATATCGATATTACCAATTAGGTATATTCTATTCTCAATTGTATTAACTTCATCACATTGATCATTTGAAGTGTATTCAAGAGTAACATTTAAATTTTTAAAGTGATACAGGCTCATACACATATATATATACTAAATATGTATATTGTTTCTTGGTTAGTAATCATAGTTTCTTGGTTAGTAATCAATATATCTATTGCTTAAACGTGAATGTAATTGTAACATGATCAGACAAAATAATCTATTGGTTAATAATGGCAAAAGGAAAATAGAAATCACAAAAATGATGTGCATTGTCTTAATTTGCTTAACAAAGCATGATAAATGTATTTTTCTGTCACACGTGTAAAGTAATAATGAATATGCATGAGATGATTGGTTTCAATTGGCCCTATTAGACTTTAATGGGATTTCCTGTGGCAGACCTGCCGCAGACTGTTCCTGTGGCGTACTGGTATGCGGCAAGTCTGGAGCAAAGTTTCGCCCTGCCGCAGACTGTTCCTGTGGCATACTAGTATGCGGCAAGTCTGGAGCAAAGTTTCATCCTGCCGCAGATCTGCCGCAGACTGTTCCTGTGGCATACTAGTATGCGGCAAGTCTGGAGCAAAGTTTCATCCTGCCGCAGATCTGCCGCAGACTGTTCCTGTGGCATACTAGTATGCGGCAAGTCTGCTGCAAAATTTCATCCTGCCGCAGATCTGCCGCAGACTGTTCCTGTGGCATACTGGTATGCGGCAAGTCTGCAGCAAAATTTCTTTCTGCCGCATACTTCGGCATACTTCGGCATACTCTTTGGCAGATCTGCGGCAGGTCTGCGGCAGGTCTGCGGCAGGTCTGCGGCATACTTTTCACTTTCCTATGGGTAGACAGTCTAATCATCGAGAAAACTAGAGACCATCAAACTATGTTATAGATACAACAATAAGAATAATTGATGAGATGGTAGCCCATGATTATGTACATGTCGATGTGTCATACCTAGCAGCACATGGGAAAAACATAAAGAGAGAGAGAGAGAGAGAGAGAGAGAAATGAGAGAACGAGGTAGGGGATAAAGTGAGGAAGAAAATAACTTTGAAAGATATTTTCCTCTTGCAGGAGTTGGGGAAACCCCTCCCTTGCAGACCACCCCGTCATTATCAACGCTCCCTCATATCTAGTCAACCTCTCAAATCAACTCCCATCTCTACTAAACCGAGTCTACGCTACAACGCGTTTGTAAAATTATAAGACCAACTTACGAGGCTTCGTATTTATCCACCTCACATTTGAAAGATCCGGTCTCAAAGAGCTGAATGTCTGCGAGTTGGAAGGCGGTGACGATCACCTTCTTGACGCTCTTTGATGACTGATTCGAGACATGGACATTGACGGATATGGTTTCACCATGGTGGTATACCTATCATGAGAAGAAAAAAAAGAGACGAATCCAAGATAAATACTAACTGTGTCCATACTAAAAAAAAATGTAAGCATTACTTGATTTGTTAATCAAAAGGGGTTATTTTGGTTGTAAATATCCCTTATGTTAAGATGGTGTCTCGAATATAAAGTGTATATTTGTTTTATACCCCCCGTCTTTGGAAAATTAGGTTGGCTGCGCTTTGTGTAGCAAGAGATGCGTTTTCAAAGAAGAATAATTACGTAATCAAGTTACGTCACGAAATGGTGACGTTTTCAGCCAGCAGATGTGTAAAACACAACTGATCGCCCAAAATAAGACAAACCGATAAAAATAGAAATAAAAGAACTTCAAGAAGAGATGCTCCGAAAATAAGAAGGTGATAATATTGTTTTCTCCCTATTCTGACGTCAAAGATATACAAACAGTAAAGTAAAGGAGTTGATGAATGCATGGTCATGAGGCTGTTGACTATCCATCCTTTTCAATAAGGGATATATATATATATATATATATATATATATATATATATATATATATATATGTATGAATATTTTATATTTATATAATCGCCATATCAATGAAATATCATTGTTTCATGTAACCAAAAAGAAACTCGAGTTCAAAAGTTTAGTACGATCCCCTACCGTCAAGATACTGTTCTTACATCACCTACCTCTTTATCTAAGGTTGCCTCCAGACGTAGCGGTGCCTTACTGAAGAGGAATTCTTTGGAGTCTTCTCCGCTTGGTTGTATCCCCTGTCGTCTAGGCGCGTAGGCCACCTTGCGGATAGCTAGCTCCACTGATCGCCTCTTACTCGGGACCTCGTTAATATCATCTAGATTCATATTTAACAAAAGAATCATTTAAAAGAATTCTGCTGGATCAACCTCCCCCAAAAATAAGAGTCACAGTTTAAAATGAGTCCCTCTATAAATATTCTAGCGGAGTATCTTTATGAAGCTTTGTTACTATCAGTCAGTAACATCTGAATTATCACCATCATCATCATCATCATCACCATCATCATCATCATCACAATCATCATCATCATCATCATCATCACCATCACCATCACCATCATCATCATCATCATCACCATCATCATCACCATCATCATCATCATCATCATCATCATCTCCATCATCATCATCATCATCATCACCATCATCATCATCATCATCATCACCATCACCATCATCATCATCATCATCATGACCATCACCATCACCATCATCATCATCATCACCATCATCATCATCATCACCATCACCATCATCATCATCATCATCAACATCACCGTCATCATCATCATCATCATCATCACCATCATCATCATCACCATCATCATCATCATCATCACCATCATCACCATCATCACCATCATCATCACCATCATCATCATCATCATCACCATCACCATCACCATCATCATCATCATCATCACCATCATCATCACCATCATCATCATCATCATCATTATTATCTCCATCATCATCATCATCATCATCACCATCATCATCATCATCTCCATCATCATCATCATCATCATCACCATCATCATCATCATCATCACCATCACCATCATCATCATCATCATCATGATGACCATCACCATCACCATCATCATCATCATCATCATCACCATCATCATCATCATCATCACCATCATCATCATCATCATCATCTCCATCACCATCATCATCATCAACATCACCGTCATCATCATCATCATCATCACCATCATCATCATCACCATCATCATCATCATCATCACCATCATCACCATCATCACCATCATCATCACCATCATCATCATCATCATCATCATCATCATTTTCAAGTGTCAGGTCTGTTACAGACATCGGCGGGCATGACCCTCCATTTCTGTTTATTATCTGCTATGCTTAAAAAAGCTGGTATTGCTAATTGTATTCTTGGTTCCCAATTTGTTCACATTAAAAAATATATCTGACAAGCAACAACAAAAGTCATTAAATTTCTAAAGTTCCTGTTACTCAACAAAACGAAAAATGAAATTTGTATTGCACCGCCCTTCCCCTCCCCGTTTTATATATAAGATATGAGGGCTCCACAGTTGGGTGCTTTGAGGCACACTCGCAGGGACATTTACCAGCTCCTTTCCCGACAGCTAACTCAATCACCCCCATCGACATAACTCATAGTACGCCATCTACGACAAGCTAACTATACAATCCTGCAACTATCATAAGATATGAGGGCTCCACAGTTGGGTGCTTTGAGGCACACTCGCAGGGACATTTACCAGCTCCTTTCCCGACAGCTAACTCAATCACCCCCATCGACATAACTCATAGTACGCCATCTACGACAAGCTAACTATACAATCCTGCAACTATCATAAGATATGAGGGCTCCACAGTTGGGTGCTTTGAGGCACACTCGCAGGGACATTTACCAGCTCCTTTCCCGACAGCTAACTCAATCACCCCCATCGACATAACTCATAGTACGCCATCTACGACAAACTAACTATACAATCCTGCAACTAAATGATTATGACGGTCTAGTTTTACACCCGTTATATTGTAGAGTATTATAGCATGGACCTATGGCATTCATTATCTTTTGAAAAGAGTCCTGTTGAAAGAGCCTAGAAGATGGCGAAAAAATAATGTCATATGGATGTAGACAAGGAGATAGATGGGGACTGAAACTTGGTTAGGCATTTCTATGCGACCGGCCCGCTCAATCTCTAAGATTTACTTGTATGTCTATAATTATATACCGGCCCTTGGAGGACCACACATTCTGAGCTGCCCATAGGAGAAATCCCCCCCCCCCCAAATGACAATGGAATGATATTTCTTGGCAATTATATCTGTATAGTTTGAGGTTAGGCCTGTTTTTAACCTGTGAATTTCATTAATGTTGAGAACGAGAATCCATTTTCTATTTATATATACAGTCAGTTTTCATGAAAGGTATGCTTTTTTTTAAACGATATAAAGAATTAATTTTATGAAATATTTCAACTACTCGTGGCTTTACACCTCTGTCGAAAGTGTTGAATATTAACTTTAATAAGCCAGAACGCCGGTATATTTTCAATCAAAATATGAAAGTGGAGTCGAGAGTAGGTAAAGTGATCTATAAATATTGACATCCAGGCCAGTTTTTATTGACAGCAATAAAATCCCGCGCTAAGAGGAAGTAGGCGAAAGTTTACAGCCCACGCTCATTTCTATGCAGCCATACAGGTCTTATATTGTGAAAGTAGACATATAACGCTACAGCGAGTGCATTTATTTTTGCTTCTTTTGTTTGATCTTAATGGAAGTGTAAGATGAGGTGTCGTGTTTGAATTGATAAGTCACCAGACTATACAGTTTATGACACACAGGGTCTGGTGTTCCTATGGCAATGCCTGCTACGGCACTAATGTCCCTTTGCAAGACATTTATCTATATAATATAGGGGCTTCCGGTTAGAAGAAATTCTCTGAATGCTTAAGGACCGTATTGTGGTAGCCAGGCTAAAGCCCTGGTAATAACATAAATACGGAGCCCTCAGGGAGAACATAATTAATACTGATGAGGTTATACTGGGTAATTGAGACTATATTATCATCAATATCATGAACTCAAATCGATTTTGCTTGTCACACTTACCGCCAATGTAAGTATGAAGTGCATATTCTACTCCGCACGGCTTTTTCTCGTCGTTTTGAGCTGGTTGAAGGCAAACTGAGAAAGGCGAATTCTTGGTGAGCTAGAAAAGTAAAAAAGACAATAATTGCAAGATAATGATATCTTAGTATTATAACAATTTATTTATTTTATTCATTCATAGCAACCAAGGGTTGGATTGATAATAATACATACATTTTCAACATAATTATGAACATTATTAAATTCAGTACAATGAAATTGATAAATTATGAATAGAAATACATGTAGATCATTAATACAAAAAACATTACAAATCATTCAGGTAAATTATTCGCTCTCACGCTACTTCAAGTGTCCTTGACAGTCCTCATTGATATCGGGTTGTTCTCCTTCACAAGTCATGCACAGTACATTCACAGAAAATGTAAAAATACGATTAAAACAACAAAATTCTGTGAGCTAAAAATAAGAGCTGGCTGCCTGTAAGGCGCTAACACATTCTCGATATTTCATTTCACTATCTTGATATTTCATTTCACATTTTATAATCAGGTTCAACTAATTTGATATGCACGATCTACTTTGCCATAAAGAAAGAAGAAAAAAGCAAATAAACAAATAGGCATCATGATTTGTCGCAACTTTTCAATACTGAATAATGCCAATCGGAGCCTGCCTGCATGCAAGCACGCAACACCAATGTATTGTAAAATTGTCGTTTTTATGTAGGTTACTTTTGTACGATTTTATTTTGTTGTCTTAACAGAATACCGTAAAGTGTACTGTGCGAAGCAATTAACCTTAGGGAAACCATAGTAAACAATTAAGCTTTGTACCAACTCCTCTGCATGATCATCATACATCAAGTTGTTTCTTGACTCAACTGAAATGATTTACTTGAGTTTGGCATAACGTCAATTATGCGATGTCGAATGTTTTTGTGACTGTGATAATAATGATAATACTAATAATAATAATAATAATAATAATAATAATAATAATAATAATCATAATAATAATAATAATAATAATAATAATAATAATAATAATAATAATAATAATAATAATAATAATAATAATAATAATAATAATAATAATAATAATAATAATAATAATAATAATAATAATAATAATAATAATAATAATAATAATAATAATATAATAATAATAATAATAATAATAATAATAATAATAATAATAATAATAATAATAATAATAATAATAATAATAATCAGCTTTTATATAGCGGTTAATACATCTTGGACGTCTCTAAGCGCTTTACAGATATACTACAGATATAGAAACTCATAACAACTAGAAACAAACAAAGGAAAGACTTCGACCCCTATACTCCGGCCGACCCTCTCAGATTAATTATCCTCCGCTCCGAGACAAAACATGACAATGAGTTATGTTGCAAAGCGATGGATAATATGATGGCCTCTTCTATCATATATACTTCTCATATAAATAGTATTTCATGTCTACTTCTGATATAAAGAATATTTCATGTCTACTTCTGATAATTATAAAGAGTATTTCAATATCTACTTATGATATAAATAGTATCTCATGTCTACTTATGATATAAATATAATTTCTATACCTTCTTCTGATATAAGTAGTATTGCAATATCTACTTCTGATATAAATAGTATTTCATGTCTACTTCTGATATAAAGAGTATTTCAATATCTACTTATGATATAAATATAATTTCTATGCCTTCTTCTCATATATATATAGTATTTCAATATCTACTTCTGATATAACAATTATTGTTTCAATATCTCCTTTTGTCTAACCATGATATATCTGGCATTTCAGTATTTGTTTCAATCTTATTTTATTGCTTCATATTTCACATGTTTGCATTTTAAAATGTTTACACAAAATAAATGGTATTAAACAAACAAAAGAAGAATTCTATGTCAAATCTAAGCAGAGAAAATATGTAACTCATATCTTCCTGTTACATGGAGTGTTAACTGAAAGAATTGTACTTCACGAGTTAAAACAAAATAGGGAGGGCCAATAGTGAAAGCAGCGTCCTCAAAGAACGTAATGTCTACTGCTACTGCTACCACTTTTCCTCCTCCTCCTCCTCCTCCTCCTCCTCCTCCTCCTCCTCCTCCTTCTCCTCCTCCTCTCCCTCCTCCTCCTCCCTCCCCCTTCTACTCCTTCCCCCTCCTCCTCCATGTCCTCCTACTGCTACTAATGCCTCAGCTGTTGCTACAACTTAAATTTCCATTCATTACATAAATTGTACTTCTGCTTTTAAATACGCTATGATAGTTTACCTCGAAGGAGAATGGGTACGCCTTGTTGCCCAGTTTCTTGCTTAGACTGGTCTGAAGACGGGTCAAAGGTCGCTCGTTTTCTGGTAGAGGTGGATAGACCTGTCTCTGGGCTAGGAACAGTTCTTTGCGGAATGAGAGACCTAGAACATCAAGCTCCTCTCGACCATAGCGAAAGATGGCGACTAGTCGTGCGAACACCTTGCGATCCTTGAGGTAGTCTGGATCCAGTAAGACCACTCCATCTAGGGGCAAACAGAACGTACAGTTTAAAGGCATCATTTAACAATGTTAAATCTGAGATTCATAGCCCTACGTGTTATCAATGTCTGTGATATGGTGTAATATCGATGCCCCCCCAAAAAAAATCGCGCTTCAAAATGATCATGAAGTTCCTAAAAAAAAGTAAAAATCTTTGAGTGACCGGTTTTACGTTCTCATTTTTCCCAATAGACTATAGTGTTATGAAAACTCGTTAGGAAAATTTTATTTCGTTTTCCTATCATAAATAGCTTGATAATCAGACAGGCGATCGGCTTGTAAAAGTCATGGGGTTCCTGACAGACCTACAGGTTTATAATTATCATTGCAGCATGAGCTAAATCCAGGATTTTGTTCAATAACATGAGACAAAGTTACCCAATCCCTTTAGTAGCACAGATATTCATCCATATTAAAGCGACAAACTATGTTGATTCTCTATGAAGTATACCGTTCAACACCTTAAATACCAGGCCACAGTGGTAACATATACGACCATCTCAGCTATGAGAACAGTACAACGTATAACTGGCAGTATTCTACATAAAATACCCAGTCTGTATGAGAAAAAGTTTAACGAATCATATACGAGTAATAAATTTAAATTAGGATATCAATGCGTAATAAAACGAGTTAAAAATTTCAAAGAAACGTAAATTATAGAAATATCTTTCTTTAACCTTCCTGTATGATATTTCATTTTTTTCGCGTTTAAAATATCCCAATGTATATTTTCAATGTCTTTTTCCTGAAAGTTATACCATAGCTGGTGTGTATTTACCGATCGGGTCAATATGTGTTGAATGATCCACATAATCACGCTTTCCTAGATACGTTGTGATCTGCGAAAAGAAACAAAAGGAAAGCAATGAATAAAAAGACAATGCTAAATAAAACTGAGTATTCAACAAATGCAAATAACTGATATCAGACAGAAGAAATTAAGAGAAACTATACAACTCTTTAACAAAAAGGAAGGAATAATTATGAAATTGTATAGCAAACAAAATTATGAAACATAATAAAGCAGATGTTTTCTTTCTCGGTATCTTTAAGCGTTAATTATACCCGCTGTTGATGTGCTTTATAAACACGCTAATTTATTGATTCGTTAACAATAACACACGGACACGGAATGCCGTCACAGCTATACTTCTAATTAACCGCTATTACGTAATATGTTTTCCTAAAGGTGACTCGTTCAACATCTAGTCTTTTTCTTATGAGATGTATTCTTCATTGTCCCATAATCATTTGAATAGAGTCCAAGTGCTATGTTGCTATTACCAATCTATGGGAAATCTCTGAAGCATGATTATCTGACTAACTTTTTAATAAATCTGCTCAACATTTGAAACAAGTAGAATAGCTCGCTAAATATTAAAAAAAAATTGTTTCGAACGTGTCAGCGTTTTTTTTTGAGTTTTTGCATTCTATGTTGCTGTATTTTGCTTTGTTGTTCTTATTTTTTTTAATATTATTGTTTTGTTTTGGTTTTGTTGTTGCTTTTTATAAATTATGTTGTGTTTGTTTGTTTGATTTGGGTATTTTCGAATAATTGTATTTCAATAGTCAGAATGCGGATTGCATACATTACGTGTTGTTATGTATGACAATCCGTATGTGCTTCCTGCATTAAATTTGATTTCATTACGAAAATGGTTAATTAAGGAGGCACGAGTTCCGGAACTACTTTCTTGGGTATGAACGTTTGTGTAAATTATTAGCGAGTGACTGACTATTTTATTAGAATAAAGTGCAAACATTGATGTACTGTACAGGGTGTATGTACTATGTATTTATGAATACTCGAAAACATTAATGAGCTAAGTCAGTAATATTGTCACTAAATTATTGCACCCATCAAATAATGAACGGAGTACATTGGCGTATTCATATACTCTTTAAAGGGAGATTCCTCCTCAATGTGGCGGCCATGCAGGGCGTAATTCATTTGTGCATGGTGAAACCATATAGTTATTGTGCTTGTCTTGAATGTTCAAGATTACAAATAAATGTCATTTGCCGAACAGTTTTGGTTGAAAATGTGAATTGGCTGAGTAATGAGCATAGAAATATAAGAAAATCAAGGTAAGTAGGCCCGACACCATTTGTGTAGTCCCATAAACATATTTCTGTGAACAGTGCTTGTTACTTTACCAAGACCAATTCATTATGATTTTGATGACTCCAGAACCTTGCAGTACACACCAATACTTAGATGCTTAGATGCTACATGATCAAGTTTTTCTGATCCATTCCACAAGTTTTTTTTCACAATGCAATCGCATGACCAGAAATCAACTTTTATCTTTATAATCTATTGCATCGTAAAGAGTACCGCTCGGTGATACTCTATTCACAAATTTTCTGATACGGATGACTGAGCATCAGGGTTTTTTAAAAATTTTGTCGAAATCTCCATGTAAATAACGTTTGGGCTGATGCACCGAGTGTGGGTTAGGCCATATTCATGTGTTAAATTCTGTTTCATGCTTCAGTGCTTCATTGTGCTTCTTTGTTTAAAGTGATCCAATGTATCTCATCTGTCACATGATCTTGTTTGAATCCACAGGATGACCTGCTATATCTTCTTGTATCGTGATATCTATGACATTGCTTCTCAATTGCTCATTGAACCATTTCACATGACTCAGGTTCATTAGGTGCATTAGACATTTTGTCTCAAACAGCACATGCAAACTCGGAAGCTCAATTAACTCCAAAGATTCAGTACATGCGAGAAAGAAGTTCATGGGGATAGCTACCAAAGATAGACTATCTGGAAAAATGACGGCATCCCAAGTAAACGATGTCCACTTGGATGACTCAATGACAATGTTTATGCCTAAAAACAAGGGGTGCAAAAGAAACTTTTTTGGATCCCCGAATCTTCAGCCCAAGAAAGGGACATAAAGCCTTATATGTATTTTTTAAATTCTATTTATTTGTATTTATTTCTAATCTGTTGACAGGGTAGCCCATTCACCAATAAGTATTGGTCTCCCATGGAACCCTGAATAAACATGAACATATTTACATCAAAGATGTTGCGCGCCTCTCCCATCCCTTCGGTTTCGCAAATAGGCTATTTTTGTAATGTAATCAATAATGCAAAAATCTTTTTTAAATGCCTCTGTACAAATTATTTCATTCAACTTTTACGAATAATTTTTATTTCATTTATTTTTATTTTTATTTTATTTTAATAGGCAGAATGAGAATTCTATACACAACGTGTCGTTAGGTAATTTGTGTAACTTGGTAATTTGGTAACGATTAATGTATGCAATTCGTATTCTGATTATCGAGGTACGATCATTTGTAACAGGTGATTGAAATAATATGTATTGTATTGTATTTTTTGTATTGTATTTATTAAAATTCATATATTCTGTTTATGAACATATAAATCAATTTACAATGCAAGGTAACACGGCACTTATCGAAGATTTCAGCAGTTAATTTAATAATGGCAATACGAAAATGGTATATAGACGCGCATGAGAGTAAATGACTGGAAGAAGAGTTGAATTGAAGTACAGAAAGAAGAATGGAATGACATCAAAATGATAATAAAATGAAGAAGAATTAAATCTAGGGATACATTGGTATTACGTACTTTGATGCTCACCAAAGCACGCTCAATGTCGACTTTTATTCGTCAATTATTATCAAATCATAAACAGTCATTGGAATTTTATTTTTTATTGCGACACTCCCACTCTCCCTCTCCATCTATATATTGACGTGAAATGAACCACGAATGTGACGACTGTGTATCGGATTCTTGCCAATTGATTAGTAATTTATAAATTTGTCAAATTTGACCGTAGAACAACTCCAGATTGTCGTAACCATGGTGACCGCCTCGCTAGGAGACTCCTGGGGCTGACATCTTGTTTATTTACTCCCTTCCCGTGTCACACAGCTAATGGACGTTGTCATATTGCTCTTTTTGCGAAAAGGGGAGAGTTGTGGCACACGTTCAAATAGCTTCACATCAATAATTGTGCCTGTCTAATCATTACCATAGCTACTCGACATATATGGATTAGTAAACCTGACATCGTCGTGTACTTTAGTGGTTTCCATCGCAGTGCGTTGCCATGACAATATAACAAGATGGGAACAAAAGAGAACATGCTCTAACAGCATGTTTCATTGAGTTGAAGAGACAGTCTGAAGAAATGCAAAATCTATTATTAACCAAGTATTCCATATTGCTGTAAAGCTAAGGCATGTGATAAGTTGTTTCATCATATTCATTTCGTCCGGGCATTGGTGGATTTTTGTCAATTACTATTATTTCTGTCAAGTATGTTTATTTCCAACAAAACAACCACATTACATATTTTCCCTCTTCATGCATCTTAACCGGTCATCAATTTGAATATTTAACTTATTTTGCCAGTTCTCCAGTTTAGATTAATTCAATTAGGATATCACTTTCTCGTATTGGACAATTCTCAAATGCATTTAGTGAAATATATGCATTTAGATACATGCTTCATCTATGTGAGTTCAATGATAATTTTCATATTTGTATTATTGTACATTTTCTCAATCCACCCACTGTATGCGATGACAACCAAATTAAACCTTCAAGTCAATTCAATTCAATTCAGTCTGCATGTCACCATCGAGAAGCAAACAAATTAATTGGTTATGGAGGGTAGAATAGAAACCATTCATGCAGGGAAGGCCGTAGTGCTACAGCAGACGTTTTCATACATTGTATAGAATCTGTCAATCCTCGACAAAAAAGTACAATTCGAAATTCTTATAATTATGTTTACCGTGTATAAAAACGTATGCTTTTTTTGTAATAATGAAATGAAGCTCTTCGTGAGTAATCAAGTCAATGAATTCCGAACTATTCGTAAGAAAAAGCACGTGTAAGACGTTCTAATAGAGAGGGTGTGTGACCCTCCCCCCCCCCCCTGCCTCCCGGATACGCCACTTATCAAAACGCCCCCTTTTGATGCAAGCGTGATGTAATGCACGTTTCCACACCACAAGTCATGATGCATATCTCTATAGATCAGCATCGCAATGCCGCAAGCTACATGTCACTGTATATCTGATTATGCAATCAGTGAGTCTTATCTTGACCATCTATCTAGAAAACGAATCGTGTTGATCTGAATTGTAATACAAAATTATTCAAAATAACATACACAATATACAAATAACCATATCGGTACATTGAGGTCAAGCAAATAACTTGAATTTAAATGATGCTAATTTCATAACTCGGTTGTTATTGTATTATACAAATAACTAAAAATGAATGGAATATATATTAGATGTTAGAATAACAAAATATGAGTTGTATGCAGCCCTGTATATCAACAGGAATCAACTTATATTTGGATGTCACCCGACTTTTAATATATAAAGTGACTCGGTAACATCGTTGAAGGTTGCTGATAAAATTGCTTATTTTTTGTCTAAAATGTTACTTATATAATTCCATCTACTGTACTAACTCTCTGACATTCAAAAAATCCTGAAAAAAAATCTCAAACCACGAAGATATCTATGGTTTTCTTTGAAGGCGTCACTGTGCAACATGGTGATTAATAGTAAACTCTCCTAACCATTTTTGAATTTTCCCAACCTTTTTTCCATGAAAAAAGACATAAAACAGGCTATTAAAAATCTGTCAACACTTAAATGTCTGGAGTGGTATGAAGAGCCAATTTATTGCTTTGTGACGATTTACGTGTACCTAAAATGTAATTAAATTATAATAATATAGTTGGGAGAATTAAGGAATCGATCAGATCAGTTTTTCCCAGTGTGTATCATTACTAATGGTCCGTTTTCACTAAAATTTTCAGGTTATCTTTAATTGTACATCTAGCATTGAAGTCACTACCTTAGCACCACTATCTCTCATCTAAACAATGTTACCAAGTCCCTTTAAGAAAGTAAATATACAAATGGACAAACAAACAACCGAGTAGACTGACAAACACGAAGCAACCTCCAGAATTGAACAATAACACGTTTACATGGTTGGTTCATACTTACTTTTCCATTGGAGCTGGATTTCTTGAATACTCTGTTGAAAACAAGAAGTAAGATGGAAAAAATGATTATTTTTCTCCTCCCCATTTTATTTTTTTTTTGGTATTTTTATCATCAAATGCAGTGAAGTACATTCCTCACAGAATATGGCAAATTAACAACTTAGTAAGAGGACGTTTAATAAGAAACATCATGTTTTCGTTCACCTTGCAATACCAATAATTATATAATCATTTTGTTTAACCCAATACGATCGTCGCAACCTATTTAATATTGCTTTTCATCATCATTTGGACTAATTTTGTTCAACCTGTCAACACGGAAGTTGAAAATGAATAGAACCTTTGATGTGACAAATGATTGTAATATGCCAACTCGCAGACCAAATTTAACTTATGCAAAATAGTGATCAAACTCTATTATAAACCGATATCAATCACAGGAATTCCCATAATATACGAGGACATTTATATGCTTACATCATTCTATATAAGTCCCAAAGTTTGGAACAAAAAACAATACATGAACAAAATAAATGTATTAATAAACTATTTTGTTGTGTCCATATCTGACAAATTTTCTAATAATACACTGAGATGATAGATAATGCAATCTAAATTAAGCTACCAAATTTAGCGATGACGTCATAAGATAGAGCGACAGATTTACAGATGATTAACCATGACGTTCAACTGCGACTTAAAAAAGACTTGTATTTATATTACCCAACGGATATTCAGCAAATTTGCAATATAAGATGAATACAGTGAGAGAAAAAAAACTTGTCTATTAAAAGTGCCATGATTCTGATACAGGCAACCGATGTGTCTTTATGAAAATATAGGAGTTGTAGGTATCAAAATATGTTTATCAAATGTAGAGAGTTGTAGGAGCATGCGATTTTTTTTCTCTTTCATTTCCTTCCAATCCTCCAGTAAAAATACGCATTATTAGCAAACTACAGAGACTTGTAAAATAACACATGTTCAATAATGACCATGAGATTTCGCTGCAAGGGATGCAGACTCGAAAACATTTCTTGGCAAAGCATTTTAGAAAAAAAACGATGACATTATTTAGATAAATAAAGTGGATTTTGGTTTTATAAATATTATATATACCGACATTTATATATCTGAGCCTTTTATGAATACTGGTTTAATTGCCACCACCAACAACGATCACCGAACATATGAGGATTATTGAATAAACGTATCAGAAATGATTATTGATTATAATAATAATAATAAAGACATTTATAACGCGCAACATATCCACCCAGAGGGTGCTCAAGGCGCTTACGATGAGCTACATAATATACTTAGATACAATTATGCTTACATTATATTATACATGGTAAAAAAGATGATATTATTTAAAGTTGGCCATTAGATAAGTTTTCAGACAGGCCTTGAAATGATCTACTGATTTACAGTCCTTAAGTATATGGATGAACAATTTGGGGTTGATGAAACTGCTCTATTGCATACTTCATTTTTGGACCCAAGTACCACTGGTTTTGCACCCTGATTGTGGCTATACCGAAGGGGAATGCTTGATGCGGGTATAGTAGACGAGACATGGGAAGATTACAATGTCTCCAGAATAAGTGTGCTCGGCTAATTTGTCAAGAACCGAAATGGTCCCATGCTACCCCCTTAGTAAATAAACTACACTGGCTGCCAGTTACTGAGGTAATATAATACAATACTGGATACTCGTTCAGACTTTCAGATCTTTGTCAACCGAATTTCTTTCCCAAATCCCGAAAACAGGCTGGCTTCACATCCGTTAATCCATTGCTCTACGCCTATGGAACAAACTCCTTGCATTTCTGAGAAATAGTACTTCCCCCTGATATTACTTTTTGTTTTGTTTTACACGTCTGCAAACATACCTCTACAATTCTTAATGCGTCCTTACACTGAGGGAACAGCGTCTTGTATGTACTGGAAAAGGCGCTATAATAATCCTATCGTTATTTTTAATACTATTATGATTATGATTATTAATATTATCACCATCATCATCAAATTCATTACTATATAATTTGTTTGATGAGTCAGCGATGTCTCGAAGCGCATCGAGAAAAAAAATACCTAGGTGATCGGATTCAGGCTTTGCCGCAAACGATGTATGCACATTCTCCATTCCCTGGGGAGCATTCTAGGCAGGCGCCATTTTACAGACGCTCACAATGCCGAGCAATCTACAATGATATTTGCATTCTACCGCGCATCCATTTAACACGTAGGTAGAGGGTGGATAAAGTGGAATAATATTTTGCCAAAGAAAAATAGTGACGGGCAGCGATTCGACCCCTCAACCCTTAGATTAAGAGTTTAGTGAATGGACCACTACACCACGACATCTTTATTTTCTTTCACTACCAGAACTGAACATAACTTTATACGAGGGGCGTTGTTTATGAGTAACAACATATTGGAGAGAGAGCGAGAGAGTGTGAGAAAGAGAGAGAGAGAGAGAGAGAGAGGACCAGCGATCCGACAATGAGTTTCATGCATTTCGCTTTACACCGTAATTGAAAACACAAAAAGCGCAAGTTAAGCATGATATTCCATTTGCCATGGATGAATATTGTGCAGCCTATCAGAATAGAGATCTGAATAAAAAATTCATCACGCCAAAAGCTAGCTACATTTAATTGTACCCAAAAATGCAAGAAGATGTTATTGAGATATTGCGCTGAATTGTTCACGTCACGCGGCGGCACGCATGATATATTTATACCTGAAGGTTAAAACACGGAGAGAAAAAAAAGAGCGCAATAAAATTATAACCATGTAGGGAATACATAGTTGCATAGTTTCGAAACCTCTAGAAGAGCAAATGAAAACTGACAATAGTTGTGAGATGGGCCTACAGGTATCTCTCTTTCCTGCACAATTTGAGTTAATTGAGTTAATCCATGTTACTTCATTCAGATCTACGTCCAGTTTTATCAAGGAGTTCCTTAGTATTTATTACTCTTCACCCAACTATTCTGCTTAAACGACGAAGATTTCTACAATCGAGATTAATAATCTCACTCTTTCATAATTCATTTCTGCATCTACTACTACTTTTATGCTACTACTACTTCTACTAATTCTAAGACAGAAATAACCGTCTGGTATGGTGAATCCCTAAATAAGGAATGACAACAAGAATAATACGCCTACAGTAGGACTACACACAAATTCTGAAAATGATATATGCAGACTGAATGTTGAAGAGTTGTTGCCGTTGTGGCTTTGTTGCATTATTGAAAAGGGCCACGTATCAAAGTCACATCGTGCGAAAGACATACTCCACACCAAGCTTTCAAAGTCCTCTCTTCCTTTTTAAAGCTTTTAATGTATTATTATTATCATTGTCTTTAATTTTTTTTTTCTTTCTGCTTTCACCTTTTCAGTCTTGATGAAATGCGTATCATTATATCAATACATCAGTCATGGAAGAGGGGCAAACTTAGGGTCCATGAAACGTCGGAGGGGGTCTGGACTCTAGAGGGGTGATGTTATCCTTTTGTCAGTCTTATTATACCCCTCTACCTTCACTTATATTGTCTCTATCCCTTTATCTCTTATATTTCAATATTTGGCATTTGAATAGGGAAGGAAACACTTGGCATGGCACCATTGAGAGTTGTTTGGCTCCCCGGAGTGATTTCACTCGAGCCTAATATCTATACTCTTTTGCTGGGATTTTAGCGATATTTCTCTGATTTTTGTTAGATTCTCCGGAAATCAGCTTAATGAACAAGTAAATTGTCTATATTTCTCCAATCATATCAGATTTCTTTTAGCTGAATTTTCTGCACAGAGGTGTGTTTGAAAAAAGATACCTCGGTGCGAAATACCCAAGGCTGCAATCGCAGTAATAAAAGTAAAATATCACAATTTTCGCATCAAACATGTTACAGTAAATACTGAATTTTCTTAGTAACTCCCCTCCAAATTTGTATAGTCTGGAAACAAGACATAATTTTTAAATATTTGTGTCCATCGAATGCAAAGGGAAATCTTCTCCTAACCTAAACAGCTGCCTATGCCTTTACCCTACATGCTATAAGCTTAAATAATATCATAACATTACGTTCAAAACTAAGGGAAGATATATACCACTGCAGACAGAAGAGCGCAATCGGGGCACTTCGGGATACTTCCCATGGAAGAGATTCAAGAGGGTCGCCCCCTCCCCATCCGAAAATTATAGGAAAAAAAATCGAAGAAAACATTTTGTTTATGGTCAATATTGAGTTAACGTTATAAGAGACACTATTTAGATTCTGAAGTGGTCTAAATTGTATAATATTTTGATATTACAAAATGTAAAGTCTTCTTACTTGCAGCCTTTTCACACACAGCTAAAATTCTATAAACATGATTAGTATAAACGTGTTTGAAACGTGTTTAAACTAATCACGAGCCTTTCACACACAGAAATTTCGTTGCGATCGTTAATCGTTTCGTGATTAACTACTGCTCGTAAAATGCGCAGTAGTGCCATTGCGCATTGAAGGTCAGGTCATATCAAACAGAGCGGTCGCTCCATCCAGTTTAAACACGTTTAAACACGAAAAACCTTTCACACACAAAATGTCAAGCTCTTTAGGTACGAACTTCGTATCGGCAGCCTGCTTTTAGGGGCGTATGCATCGCGACTTCGTATCTATCCCAACATCGTATAAACGATGTTCACACTGGGAAAATATTTCTATAAACATGTTTAAAACTGTTGAGTGATTCTAATCATCTCTGGAAACGATGATTTTTAGCTGTGTGTGAAAAGGCTGTATACGTTCTGCAGGTCCTAAACCATTATTATAATATGATCAATGAGAGGACGTTCCCTTGAGGGTCGAAAGTCGCTCCCAAACTGGTGACGTAATGCTACCACATAAACAAATAAAGGTGCCTGGACTTTGGTGTGCGTATCAAAAGTGCTATTGTATGAAAAGTACTGAAAAGTATAAACCTTATAATTTTCTGGCTCGCTCGCTATGCCATGTTAGAAATAATATATATACTTTACCAGTGGCGTTACTATGATGGGATTAACAAAAATACAAACTGTATAATATAGTCTTCTTATTTAAGGGAAGAGAGAGAGAGGTGTAGCACCCCTCCCAATACAATATGTTGATACTGGAGTTCGTTCTTGCTCTCGGTATGTCAAAGGTCACAATCTTAGGTCACAATACTCTGTCGGAGGACATAGTATGAACATATATGATCGAATCTCTTTGGCTCTACTCCTTCAACAATATTGGCTTATTACGTCACTGTTACTGAATGTCAAGTATTTGAGAAAAAAACTGATAAATGCGATGCCCGAAATCCAAGATGTTCTCAATAGATCTCAACGGATTTCATTTTGTTGATTGGTCAGCACACACGAATGGACGTAAGAGAAGATTTAAAGTTTTGCGACAGAGATACTAATACAAAATTGACACAAGAATGAGTTAAAAACTAAAGCAAATATTAGAGTCCGTCATAATTATGAACCCATGGTTATGGACATTAGACCACAAAACAATGAGCCAACACGATAAACCTGCAAAAAGCACACTGGTCAAACACGGGTCAAACCATATATTATCACGTAGCGCTTGTTTGTATGTTATGATATATACATAGTATTTTTTTTCAGGGATGTAATAGCATTATAGAGGGTGAGGAAGATAGTAAGAGAAGGAAGAGAGGAAGATAATTGAGGGAGAGAGAGAGGGGGATAGAGAGATAGAGAGAGAGAGAGAGAGAGAGGGAGGGGCTGAACGAGTGGTCGATAGATATATAGATATATAGATATATAGAAAGGGATGATTAACAAGTATTGCAATAAATAACCTAAACAGAACTGGATGGCTCCATTATATACAATCTATCCAAATAATAGTAAACTGTCAGACTTGCAGGTGCCATTATCAGACACGACGAGTTGCAGCTTCATTATTCAATTACACAGCCAGGGATATAAAGAGAGTGTGATGGACAGAGAGAGAGAGGGGAGAGAGAGAGAGAGAGAAAGAGGGGGGAGGGAGGGAGAGAGAGAGAGAGAGAGAGAGAGAGAGAGGGGGGGAGAGAGAGAGAGAGAGAGAGAGATTTATTATTTATTTATTTATTTATATATTTATTTATTAAAACATCTTTTAACAGGATAAAATTGATCAGCTCGCAGGCTGTTTTACATAGTGGTCCTGCATAAGGATGGAAAATAGAAATAGAGAAAGAGAGAGAGGAAGGAGAGATAGAGAGAGAGAGAGAGGAGAGAGGGAGAGAGAGGAGGAATGGAGAGAGAGAGAGAGAGAGAGAGATGGGATGGAGAGAGAGATAAAGAGAGAGAGAGAGAGAGAGAGAGAGAGAGAGGGGTGTGATGAACAGAGTGAGAGAGGGGAAGGCGAGAGAGAGAGAGAGAGTGGGAGAGAGAGAGAGTGTAGTGGGAGAGAGAGAGAGAATTAAACAAATTGTTAATGTTTCAGAAGACTCTGAAGCCACTCTACAATTGCTCTTTTTTTCCACAGTGGTAGTGAAAAAAACTTACAACTTTGATTGAATCCGAAATAAACATCTTTTACAGTGAGATTTCATCATTTATCTGAGGTAGATGTGAACATGTTCTATTATAGAACATTGTAGAAGAAAAGACTGTGTTTAGAGAGAGAGAGAGAGAGAGAGAGAGAGGGAGGGAGAGAGAGAGAGACAGGTAGAGAGGGGAAGAGAGAGAGAGAGAGGAAGAGAGAGGGGAAGAGAGAGAGAGAGAGAGGAAGAGAGAGATAGAGGGGAGAGAGAGAGAGAGAGAGAGGTATAGAGGGGAAGAGAGATAGGAAGAGAGAGAAAGGGAGAGAGAGGAAGAGACATAGGGAGAGAGAAAGAAAGGGAGGGAGAAAGAGAGGGACAGGGACAGGGATAGAGAGAGAGAAAGATAGAGAGCGAGAGAGAGGGAGGGAGGGAGAAAGAGAGAGAGGGAGGGAGAAAGAGAGAGAGGGAGGGAGGGAGAAAGAGAGAGAGAGAGGGAGGGAGGGAGAAAGAGAGAGAGAGAGGGAGGGAGGGAGAAAGAGAGAGAGGTGGAAATGTAGAAGACCTGAACGAGTAAGCAGACTAAAAAAAATGGTCCGCATTTAGGCTGACAGATAGGAAAATAAACTTGTTGTCATGGCCACAACCAAATGTAATCAATTTTATTTTGATGTGTATTATCGAAAGTGGTTTCAGGTAATTGAATAAAAAGACCACGATGCGAGTCGGCGGTAAAACCCATCGATTTCAAAATGCAATAGAACGGAAATTATGTTAATCAGCTTCATAACATACCACAGAGCATGTTTAAGTTTGTAGTATTTTGGGAAGTTATATAATCGTAAAGATAAGTACACATATTTCATGCTGGCTTGCTACGAACCTAAAAACAGTAACATTGGTAACATAACCACAGTCTATGTTCCATAATTATGTTGATGGTAGTGGTGGTTGTGGTAGTGGTTGTAATAATAGTGATGATGTTGATGATAATGATGATGATGAACAAATAATAATGATGGGTTCTTGTACAGCGATTGTATTTGCTCAAGGCGCTGGATCTGAAGCAAGTCTAACGAAATTGAACGGTTCTAGTCAGTGTTCAACCAAAATAGCGTTCACTTTATTTAGACAAACTATTTATGTATTCATCAAATCGCTGAAAAGGTTCATCTTCATAGGTAATTAAAGTTGAAAATTGGTTCTTTCTTCACAACCGGTAGATATTGTATTGTTGTTTATAATGTCCTTACAGCATACCATCATCACACTCATACTCCACTATACTGGCATACTCCCCAAACACTTTCTTTTAAACGTGCAGTATTAACGGTTTCCTTAGTTACCTCCCTCAGACTTTTAATCGAATCCTAAATTATTCATGTGGTACTCTGTTGAAAGGATGAATTATTTGAAGTTCATCACAGTTTTCACAACAGCTAATGGGTGTGGTTTGATTTTTTTAAAGTCGGTATTTAATTCAATATTGTCCAAACATAATCTAGGCAGAATACCATGAACACTGCTCTCAAGCTGCATGGAAAATAATCTACCATTGGTTTCTATCCTTGTCAATGATCAACGAGAGAAAGATAACATCTGTCTGGCCACATCTCTATGCCAGAGAAAGACCGTGATTTTGTCGATACATTCTTACTTGAAGGTTGATTATGCGTACTTATCTAAACATTTATTTCCATGTATTCTGCAACGGCTAAAAATCTATTTCCTCTTTGCCAAATCACTATCGTATCATAGTTATGAAACAAGATTTCTTCATTGATGCATACTTTATTATGCCCTGTCCCAACCCATAATAGGCTGCTTTCGCTCATATCTTGGAGTTATTTAAAAAAAACTTGTACTGCTAATGGTCAAATATTACTTTGGCAATCATCTTAATAACGATGATTAAAAATCAGCTTGATATTATCACAGATTTGGAAGATTTGAAATCATCATCCTATTGGCCATTTTCTTTCATTTCCATATAAAAAAAATATTCATTTCAACGTGATGACATGGCCAACTTTCTCTCTCTCTCTTTCTCTTTAAAAGTGCATGAGAGCAAACAGAAAAGGAAATTCAATGGGATGATGGATACAGAGGTAATCATCCGGGTCTATAAACTCCTCTACGCACAATCATACAATACTATTGCTTCTCTGCATGTATTTACTGATCATTCCATCATTGAATCGTTTGATCATTGCTTACAATTGATTTTATGTGAGCAAAGCCTCTTCGCCGTGTGTTTTCAAGCTCTCACCGCAGTAACGATAAGGAAGATACACACAGTGGAGGTTTCAATATGGAGGCTCAATCTTCCGCTCGAAACCAAATCAAACTCAATTTACTCAATTTTGTTTTATTAAAAGGAATAAAGAGAACTGGAGACAGGAGGTCAATACTAATAAAAAGTGATACCAAACGAATCCGTCTTAGAAAGTAAAACGAATAAAAACCAAAATAATTTTGACTTTTTCTAGTTTATCGAATATTGTATTACATGGTGGAAAATGTATTTTTGCTCATGGTACAATAATACCAGAAAGGAATATATATATATATATATCAATAGTAATATCGAGGTTTTTTTTTATTAATTTTTCATTTTGGGGTTAACTAAATAAACACTAAAGCGTTTATCGTATCGGACGCACAGATATTTCCCTAAACTGAATTGAATTGAATCGCATCTTTATTGATAAAAGTTCAAATTCACAGCTAAAAGCTGATACATCTTGATTGTACAAATAAGAATACAACATATAAAATGCATGTAATAGTACGAAGTGAAATGGAAAAAGAAAAAGATAGAGCACACAGTAATGAAAGGATATGGTCAAACGAATAGCAGGTTTCAGCACTTCCATTTGAAGTCCAGCTGACTTGATTGGGGGTATTCAACACGTTACATTCTAACACTTCTTTCAATTTCAAGGTTAAATCCTAAACACTCTTTTTAAAATGTCAACGGTGTTCATGGCCTTCCCATCTATCATTTCAACGATGTTCTCTAGCGTGGGAGTAATGAGTATTATATGAAAAACTAATAACAACACGTTGGATTCTAAAAACACTAAAGGAAATTGTTGCCGCACAAAGGGAACGTTTTAAAAACATATAAATATAGTTGAGAGGCGAATTCGTCCATATTTTAGGCTTATTCTCCGTGTTTATAGAAAGGCGTTTTATGAAGCTGGCACGCAGTCTTATTTCGTTTGATAATTTTTTTTTTTTTTTAAAGATAACCTTGTCTCAGGAGTCTGGTGAGATGCTGTGCCATGCCGTGAAATAATCACGTAGGGTTTAGATAGAGAAACCTTTCATGTTGCCAGCCAAGTCATTATTTTACTGTATGTGTTTCTGTTGAGTACAATTATATTCTGGTGTTTCCAATGACACGGCCCAATTATAATCGATGAAAAACTACACCAAACAATGAACAGACATTAATTTTTAAGCGCGTTTCTCCAGTGTACACGTCTCCTCCCTTAGAGAGAATAATAAATCTCTTGCGGGGTGAATCTAATACCCGCTCCCCTTGTGAGAATGGATGTTCAAGGCATCTTCATATAATTAAAGAAACCATATTATTAGAAAGATATGTTTTCGTTAATATGATGTCTAAAACATATAACAGGTAAGTAGTCTGAACCATGAATACAGAAATAGGCCAATTTCTTTTATCCATTCGTACACAAAAGTGAGGGAAGGGTTCCTTCTGCGATGCTTTCCCTTGCCGATGAGTTCCTGGCTACTCACACTGGCAGTGAAAGAACAGGAAATTGACAGGAAATTATAGGCATGAAATGTATCAATAGTCGACCTAAACGTCATTTTTGAGTGTATTCGAGTGCAGCTAATTCACGCCTCTCGTTTTATCACGCACTCGCTTATTTTTGTCCTCCAATTTGTCAGGTTTGTCGCTAGTGCTCTCTCTCTCTCTCTCTCTCTCTCTCCCTCTTTCTCTCTCTCTCTCCCTCTCTCCTCTCTCTCTCTCTCTCTCTCCCTCTCTCTCTCTAACTCTCTATCTATTTCTCAATATTTCGCTCATGATTGATGGTGAATGATAGTTACATGCACAGCTAATATTCTCTGATTCTCTGTTTCCCGAAATAGTCATTCCGTGTCATCCATAAGAGTTGACCCCTCAAATTTACTAAGACCCTCTAATTCAGTGACAAAAAGGTGACCAGAAGGAGGGGCAGAGGCTGCTTATCAAAGAAAACTGATTAACCTGACACAATTTACCATCGGAAAGGGGGTGTCAGACTCCCTTGAAATTCAAAATTAGTATATACTAAGGAATATTATTATCATTATTATTATTATTATTATTATTAGTATAGTAGTAGCAGCAGTATCATTATCATTTTGTAATAATAATGCGATGTCCCAAGCCTGCTTGGAAAGGGTATATTCTGCCGAAGTTCATGGATTAGTAAGGAAAGGGGGAGGCGAATTGTATTCGATTGATGATTTAAAATAAATAACTTGTTGAAATCATTAACAAAAATGGTGACCCTTAATTTCTGGATGAAGTCCAGTTCATCATTTCTCTACCAACTGAACATTAGGTAACAACACGTAATGTATGTAATTCGCAATCTGACTATTGAAATACAATTATTCGTAACAGGTGAATTAAATAATTTGTATCGAGGCACTTAACAAAGATTTGTGCATTAAACTTGATTACATTACGAAAATATCGTATTAGTATTAACCGTTCGTTTGTGTCTCCTTAGATCAAGATTACTGTAATCTTGATCTTCAGAGTAGTTGCTACAACCGGCCGTGTCAGACACGTTGCCCCGGGGAGCGAGATAGGACTCTTGTAGCGTGCCCCCATTTAAAACAATTATACAGTTCTGGATGAACCGCCTTTGCTCGACATGCAGCGCATTGTCATATCGGGTACCCATATATATATATATATATATATATATATATGGATGGTAATATTTTTGACCACTTTTGAGAACTCAGTACAATCTTTTAAAATCTAATACTTCTTTGATGGCAGAAAATTTAGCCACCGAAGTTGCCTCAAGAAAATTACAATACTAAAAATCACATTTATACATCTGAATGGAAATTATATTAAGTACTCATGAGTTTATAAAGGTGAATATTAAAGAGTGCTTTTTCTATACCATAGCATTTGGTCTAACGTTTGGTATAATGGTGTTTTTTTTCGGGATCAGATAATCCATCTTCCAATTGGAAATTGGGTCATTTTTTTATATCATCTGTGATCGACAGCTATACTTCTTTCGTGTAAATAAAATTTAGTCCTGGGTTTAAAAATGTAGTCGGAGTAGAAATTGTAGGGGCGTCGGAAAACCCCAATCTCCGGGAAAATGTAGTAGGCCTAATATCCTCTCTCTTTTTTTTTTTTTTTTTTTTTTGGGGGGGGGGGGGGCGTTTTGTAATGTACCGTCATATATAACTTCCTACCGACAAAATAGTGTATTAAGTATGCTACAGCCAGCAAGATCTACGGCCCACGAGACCAACAATGCCGGTCTAGCAAACTTTCTTAAAAGCTGTCAGGAGGTTCATAAGACCGACGGCCGGCCCACAATGTTTTCTCTCATGCGAAAGAGCTTTTCTAGATCCTTATATCTGCTATGAATTAGGTGGTGTAAGAAACGTGGACCATTCCACAGTTACTAACATCAGTTTTGCGGTAAAAACTATTTTTCAAATCTACCTATATTCAAACCATAATTGTATTGAGGTTTCTTTGATAAAAGGTGAACATCGTCAAAGACATAAGCCGATCAAATGTCTTTTTCCTGAAATGAGTACAAAACTATACGCTTTTCTTTCATTCCAAAGAAAGAAAGGGATAAATTAATTCAGTTAAAGATACTGAAATAAAAATAATATATATTCGAAAATTGAGAAATGAATATCATTATAATAATACAATGAACAAAAATAGAACTAATTGTGAATTTAAAATGACTTTGCCTACCTTGTAGCACTCTTCCCTCTTGACCCTGCAGACATGTTGCGCTGATTCCTGACCGATTGTGTGACGTAAGAAAAAGTGTTTTTCGGTGTTAGCGCGATGATAGTACTTCAGGCTCGTTCAACAATTTCGTGGAATTTCTGTAACATAGAAGAGCGCAAAACATCCTCACAGTAAACAAGATAAATACAATAGTAATGGATGTAAGATCTACAAATAAGCCTGGATTGATTAATGGATCACACAGGCTTCGGTGGATTCCCTTTATGTAAATGATTGAATAGTCAAAGCCATACAAGGCAGAGTAGGAAAAAAATAACGAGAGAGCGAAAGCAAGAGAGGGAGAGAGTGAGAGAGAGAGAGAAAGATAGAGAGAGAGAGAGAGAGGGGGGGGGAGGGAGAGAGAGAGAGCGGGATATATATATATAAATATATATATATATATATATTTAGAGGGGGAGAGAGAGAGAGGGAGAGAGAAAGAGAGAGAGAGGGGAGGCGAGATAGATAGAGAGAGAGAGAGAGAGAGAGAGAGAGAGAGAAGGAATATTTTTAGTCAATATAAATGAGCAGAGGGATTCGACATCGTTATTTGATTAATGTATAGCGGTCGATGTACCCATTAAGCGTTGCCATGCCAACTATAACCATGAACCGCCATTTCATGCAATGTAGATAACTGTGAGAATGTACATAACAGTATACAAATTAATTGGAGTATAGTCACTTTGCACAAATTCATATTCATACAATGCAGTTCTGGTGGCGCGTTTATTAACGAATTATTCATGATAGACAAGCCATGCAATGATAATCAGAGAGCGGTATATCAATGGCGCAGCCAGACCTTGGCCTCAGGAAGGGAAAACGCCAGCATCTACCGTAATGTACATAGTTTAGTGCGTTGGGTGACCCCCCCCCCCCCTCCCCCCAAAAAATAAAAAATAAATAAATAAATAAAAATATATATAGGCCTATATATCATGCAGCGTTTAACTTAAATGAGCAGTAATTTTGAAGGGAACGTGCTTCTTCGAGCGATTCCAAGAACAATTTAAATCATTATTAACTTCTCTCTTTTGTTTAAAAAAATATACATATCGGGAGGGGCAAATTGTCCCCCCCCCCCCCCTTGCTACTCTTTTGAATACGCTAGTGTGGAGTTTGTTTTCTGAGCCATCAAAGAACGTACTTCCACCGGTTAGATCTTGAATACATCACTGAGATGATTATGGAAATATTCATTCGTCGTTTTTATTGTTGATACTTTTTGTTACACAAAGACCGACCAAGGGCATGATTAAAGCGTGAGCGTGGAGTTGCTCCACGGTAGCATAATTCACCCGTATCACTTAATTCAGTATATTGGCATGGCATAAGATGAGAAGATGTAAATGATTAAAGAAATTATTATAAGGAGAATATCAACATATTAAAATATAAAACATCAAAGCGATTTAAATTGTTATATGGAGATAGCCCTAATTTGTCACATTGCAATTCGATTTTTAATGAGGAATTTGCAAAGTAATATATAGACTAAGATTAATAAAAGTGATGAAGCTAATTGGAAGTTGTAGTTTTAATTGCCACCGTATCAAACGTGAATACTCCTAACAATTTAATAAATAGATTCATGCAGCGCCTGAAACCGATTTATCTCGGTATTAACATATCAATAGGCTTTACGAACCTTTTCTTTCTGTGCGTACAATTCTGTATCTCATTATTTATGTATGGAAAGCGAAGGCAAATAAGCTGTTTCGTAATTAAATTTTCGTAAAATACCTCTATGCGAATTATTTGATTCACATATAACGAATAATTGTACCTCAAAATTCGGAATGCGAATTACATACATTAGTTGTTGCTATAGGTAGGGCAATCCATAATGTTTGTCCTACCTAGCAACAACTGATGTATGCAACCTTGAACACATTACGAAAATTGCCTATTTCTCTCACTGGAAAAGCACGTGTTAATGATGCTATTGTTTTCTTTTTAGCATATGATAGTCTATGGCTATCCTAATTGTATTATACCCTAAGACAATTGCTGAATTTGAGATATTTTCGATTGGAGACAATAATCCAGCGGACTGTTTCGATAAAAAATGAATTATTGAACCGAATAAACCACATTCAAGTAAAACCTGACGTAAAATGTTCATCAAAAGAAACAAGGAAATTGCCTTGGTTACCTTTCAATCTTATTAGAAGACATATTTAGCTACGGGAGCAGTGGGTTCTCCAATTGATTGCTACATTCTTTTTAATGAAGAAAAAAAATAGAGCAAAAATCAGGGGGAAAGAGAGAGAGAGAGAGAGAGAGAGAGAGTGTGTGTGTGTGTGTGTGTGCGTGTGTGTATGTGTGTGTGCTTTCTTTTCTTTTATTTATTTTTCAAATATTTATTTTTTAAAATTTTTATCATCATTTTTTTTCTTCTTCATCAATTGTACATTTTATGTAATGAACATGTTTTTAATTCATGTCAAGGAAAAACAACTGCATTTTATTTCTAAAATTATTCTATATTGTTTGGAATCAATAATAAAATAAAAAACTGTTGAAAAAAGTGTGTGTGTATGTGTGGGAGAGAAATATAACAAGGGGAGGAGGAAAGTAGAGAGGGAGAGAGGGAGAGAAAGAGACAGGAAAAGAGCACGTACCTGGGGAGAGAGAGAGAGAGATAGAGATAGAGAGAGAGAGAGAGAGAGAGAGAGAGAGAGAGAGAGAGAGCTGACAACACGCTCCAGACATTCCCTTTACCCATTACCCACTTTTAGAAAAAGCCCCCCCCCCCCCCCCCGCCCATCACCATGCCTACTACGCTACACCAATGGTTGTAAAGCCATGTCAATGTATCAGAGGTGTGCGCTAGTCTAATGGAGATGAGAGATCGGATGCCATTAACAAACAAACCTATTTACTCTGGCGTCTCGGGCGAGTTTACATACCATACGGAGCGGACACCCGTAGACGGATGTTAATATATTGACATCATAATATCATTCCCCTCGGTATACAAGCAATGATGGATGAGGTATTGCTTAAGATGGAGGGTCATTCATTATATGTTTCACTTCAAATTATTTCATTAAAACGAGAACTGTAGAAGAAGAAGAAAGAAAAAAAATCGTAATCGGACCATATCAAACCTTACGATATCCACTTAACTTAATTTGATTTACACAAAATTAATGTTCGAGTTGTTTGTGCATCAAAACGGCTTCCTCTTAATTAGCAGAATGCAATTTGTACCAAACCTACAATTTGTACCAAATGATAGAAATTCATTAGTGCTCCTTTGTGCACGTTTAAACGGGACAATTGTAATTCTGTTATCGACTTTTTTTGATGATATTTCAGCTTTACATGATGGCAGCATTTTGTTGTTCTTTTGTAATTCCACATGAGAGTAAGTCTATATAAAGATGCTCCTTTACGGTGGATATATCAACTGTCGAAATAAAACATTTCTACTTCATCAATACAAAAGGCTTTTTTTCAGATGTGGCTCTAGGTTATAAATGAGATACAGAAATTACACTCTACGTCATCATTAACAAAACATCGTCGTTTTGCGGCGCATATCTTAATGGACCTTTATTGTTATGGTAGACAATAGAGACACGTTGTTTACCTCCCCCATACATTCAAAACATTTAATGTAAAAATCTAAATGGAGTCTGACAGCTTCTAAAAGTATGCAAAGATGAAAGTGGAAATTATTTTTCTCCGACTAATTCGCCTGTTATAGATATATAGTCTACATTGCAGTCGCTCAGCCTACTTTTAGAAAAACGACAACCCCCTCCCCCATTGAAGACACAGACACAATTGCATAGTAGTCTACTTGCAGTTGATCTGATGTAGTTATAATACGTGAATTGCCGGATATACCCCTATTCCTCTTCTTCTCCTAACCATCCTCTTTCCTATCAGTCTTTCTCTCTGTTTCACTATCTCCTCTTTTTCTTCACGTTCATCTCATCTTGTTGTTCACATAGTCAGTTATCATTTTATTTCGGTCTGTCTCTCCCATGGTCTCTCCTCATGCCGCTTCTCTCTCTCTCTCTCTCTCTCTCTCTCTCTCTCTCTCTCTCTCTCTCTTATTCCCATACACACAGGCACTTTCTATTTTCTACCCCCTCATGCTTTCGTTTTCCTCTGCCATTTTCCCTTAATTAAATTAAAATCGTCCCCTTTTCCCTCCTATCCTCTCTTTTTATAGTGTCTCAAAATGTTCAGTTGCCATTTTAGAATTTATTAAAATATTCCATTCCCATTGCCTAATTTTTTTTACCTCCCTATACTGATGAATACTGTGCTTATAACAATGGATTAGTGAAGTTATAATAAGTTATGGTGTCTTCAATACGGTGTGCACTGTGATAATAATGATAAACCCTATACGACGGAAACAGCTAACAATTGTATTATGCCCAATATAATTGATTATATTTAATTTGTGCGTAATAACTAACACTTTGGAAACGAATATTGCCAAGTCTGTCAAGGTAATAACTGCCTCATTTTAGGTCTCGAGTATGCCATTTATTCAATTTTGATATCACTTCATTGACAAGCCCTGGACTTTAGCCGATAAAAAATCGATTAGTTAATGAGAATTTTAATCACCACACTTGGGTGATGTTCTATAGGTATATATGGGCTGATCAATTTAATTACTAACTTATTACGTGCGTCGTGGTATCCCTTCACAGTTCTTTTCCTGTAAAGACAGGAAAGAGGTGGGGAAATTTTTCTTATCCTCATTAATTGAACTGATGGAATCCAGTGAAGGACTTTGGGAATTGTGTTGTCTGATATCATCTATTATTGATCCATTGTCTACTAGAACCGAGTAGTCCCTGTATTATAACTATGGGAAATAGAGAGTTCGGTAGTGAACGGGTTAAGATCATTTTACAGCTAAACAACGTTTGCATGGATGGTGCTTTCTGCATAATTTTGTTTTATCGCGAATGAATCTATGCAAAGCGGAGCCCTCGCAGTTGCTCGGACTGGGGTTACACATTTCCAGAGCACGAGATAGGTAAAAACAGAAAGAAGTTTCCATCTAAAACTTGCAAAATTATTCTTTTATCATTGACATCAAATACAAAGATAAAACATCAAAGATATTAGCAAACGTGTTATATTCCTGCCGGCCTTTAGTAGGTCTATCTTATTAGGTTTTAAATGTGACTTTGATTTAATTGTCGAAAGACAACACACTTTGGAACCGAAATTCTGTTTGAAATTCAAATTGCCATTAACCATTTATTGTCTGTTCAGAGATTCATTTTTCACTGGTAAAAGTTTACAGATCAAGTTCCAAAAAAGATCTAATCATAATCATAGACAATTACAGTAATGGAAAATACAGTCAAAACAGCTTTTGTTGGGTAAGTTTAATACACAAAATCAGTTTTGTATGACAAGGATGCCAACAGAGCGAGAGAGTAGAAGAGGACTATAGGTAGGCAGAGGAGGTGGGTATATCATATTTATATTATATACATATAATATTATTATCAATCTATTGACTTTCATGTTGAGCTGAGCAACGGGAGGAAGAGGAGGAGGAGGAGGAGGTTAGAAACTTTGACGATAACGATGCATTTGATGTTTTTAACTATAAGACATAACGGTTTTTAGTTTGACAATTTTAAAATTTCATGGCAAGTGACTGCTGGGAATATGGCATCACAGAAGAATTAAGAGAGAGAGAAAACAGTCGAATCTGGAGGGGGAAAAGTATGGAAAGGGAACACGAGTGAAATAAGCTGTCTTTCTACTGAAACCATGGGAACGAATCAGTTGTGTATGATGAAAATGGTGAAAGAAGCTTCAGCTTTCATGTAGGGGAAATCATTCTTCTTTACCGAATGCATCGAGGTGAACCGCTGAAAAGGCATATTCTAGCGATGTCAACAAACAAACTCAAAGTAACCTTGAAATGACGAAAATGTATTGAAAACAAAATGGATGTGACCTTGCTTTGTTCGTTCATGTTCCCTTAGTCTCACGAATTAATATCTCTTTTTCCCCCAAGGCAAATCAAATCATCGGTTATTATCATAGATTCATGAGCAGTACGAGGAGAAATTCAGTTTCAATGGGTTGAGTTAATCCCACGGCAGCAATATGGGTGCTCTTTCAATGTTTTTGATACGTCATTATTTTTCCAAGGTCTTAACTATACTTTGAAAATAAAATAAATCATAATATTAATAATATGAATAATAATAATATTAATATGAATAATAATAATATTAATATGAATAATAGTAATATTAATATGAATAATAATAATATTAATATGAATAATAATAATATTAATATGAATAATAATAACATCAATATGAATAATAATAATATTAATAATATGAATAATAATAATATTAATAATGCCAATAATACTAATGATGATAATAATAATAGTAATTATAATAATAATGATACAAATAAGACTACTACTAATGACAATAACTATAATTAGGTCTTATTTACCTAGAGTAACTACTGCTTTTCTTGCGGGACCGGTTATTATGTTAGTTGATCACCCCCCCCCCCCCCCCCATTTCTTCAGAAATTAAGAATTTCTTGTAATAATTTGATTATGTGTAAAGTGTATCTGTATAGTTACAAAGCAAAAATGAACACGTACACATATTTTGTTTATACTTTCGATAATAATATCTGTAATACATTTGTTTATCTTTCTGTTGGAAATGATATAAATACGAATTGAAATGAATTAAATTATTGTTAAACCAGCAATCGCCAGGTAACCAATCACACCTCGATGGAGGATGTCAAATATGGATTTAAAGGTAAAGACCAGTACTGGAAACACCCCAATTTCAAAAAATGAAATGGAAGCTCTCATTACCAATCATGTGAAAGAATATGTTTTGACTAATACACGATGATAAAAAATTTGCCGGGAAACCGCCTACTAATTCATATATTTGGTAAATTTGTTTCTCTCATGGTCTGTGAGAGATATAGGGTAGTCCCATATACATCTTTCTGTGTATAGTGCTTGTAACTTTACGAAGAATGGGCCAAATTTCTTATCATTTTGATGATTCCAGAACCTTGCAGATGCTAGATGCTAGATGATCAACCTTTTCTGATCGATTCCACAACGTTTCTTTCACAATGCAATCGCGTGACCATAACTGGTCTTTACCTTTAAGTATTGCCTATGGATATTAATGCCGGGCTCGGATGCGAACCCTTGAGAGTCAGACGAATAAACCACTATAGCATGTACCCTAACTAAATTAAACATAGTAACTACAGAAGTCAATTCCAAAGACATTTCTGATATCTTTTATCATGGAAAATATGAATGAAGCCAATATACAATGTTTTTTCTCTCTAATCAACAGAAGGTATTGTCTTCGGGTAGTAAACAGTTTAAAGCCCTTGAAAGTGTTGTGAGCCCCTAATTCTCTGACGAATTGATGGCAAAATTTGACTCAAATTGTGTAATGATGTGAAATAGGATGTCATAATAGCACTCAAGTCTGCAAGGATTTTCAAAGCGAATACGGTTTTGTGTTGTACGCTGAAAATCTAAATTTTGTATCTTTCATCAATATTCGTTTAAAACACATTTATTCTGAAAATCCTTGTAGAAGTCAGTGTTAAATGACATCCTCTTTCACTTCATTATACAATTGAAGTGAATGTTTGCCATCAATTTTGTTTTGGCTCCCAACACTTAGAGATGCTTTGAGAGATATAATATAAGAAATTATTAAATACAAAATGACAATATGAGGTAGAAACCGAATAGCAAAAGAGATGTCCAATTTTGTTCTTTCTGGAAATACCAACTCAACACTGCATTCTCTTTTCCATCGCGTAGAGTATGGTCAATAAAACCTCATCAGGCATGCTTTAGCTTCGACTCTGTGTTAATACTAATTAAATCCCTCTGTATCTCCATATTCCTGAAATGAATGTTATGCTGATTTCCCCCCTCACCCTTCGCTAAGGTAAAATGTTGATTTGTTTGTTATTATGCATGCAAATATAGTAGCAACTCTATACAGGAGACAGAAACACGCATAACAGGCTTTCATTCCATCACATTTTCAGAGCGAAGAATATAACAACGATTGTCTAGAAGGATTTTAACACAAGAATCTTACATTTCACACCCCCCCCCCCCCTCTTGGTTGGTTGGCGTGTGGGGGTGGCGTGTGGAGGGGGATATCTTTATCTGTATTCAGCGTACAACAAGTTAACTTTACCGTTTGTCTTTGTGCATGCAATTGAAGAAAAAAAAAGAATATACGGAATCATTGAAGAAAATAAACTACCCAGATGCTTTGTAAAAAAGAAATCAGATATTTGTTGTTCTCGTTTCATCTAAATGAATAGATTCAGTTATAATATTCATATACATATGGGGATGACAATCTCAAAACATGGCAGGTAAGATTAAGGAGGGAGGTTACTGCATATTTTGTAACTATACTTGTAAACATTAATCGCACACTTTCCTATAATAATTTCCCCGAAACATAGGGAGGGGGGGGGGGGGGGGGGGGGAGGGCGTCTTTCAATTAATATTCATATCTGTCTCAACCTCAACTTGATATAGAATACAATATAATAAAACAAAAACATCGGATGTATCTCGTCAGTCAAAGGCAGAAATAAAATTGAAAAATGCTAGCTACAATACAATACTGGCTCCAACAATTCTCAATTTCCCTATTAATACATTGCTATTTCTTCAAAACACCCACATTTGTATTAATTCGTCTTCGTTAAATATTCCAAAGAAATGCGGAGTTATCTTGGTCCTCATGCTAAGGTATATAATAGACCTCCGTAATTTAATAATGACCATTCAAATAAAACAAAACAAAAGCTGAAGAAGTATAAAACAGCAGCGTAATGTCTAGACATCAAATACAGTCTTGCTGACTGTAGTGTATGGGAAATCGTCGTGAATAATTTATCAAAATAATCATTAAAATCAACAGACGAAGTTAATAACATGTGACGCGTAAATGATTTTTTGTATTTTATTATAAGTGATTACAAAAACTCCCTTGATATTTGTGTTCATCTCCTCCGTTAAGCATAATGGATGTTGTACTCGAAGATGAATTTTTTAAATACAAAAGCTAAGTACAATGACTTCATTAATGTGGAAGGAAGGGCTATAATCGAAGCGAAGGACGTTATGTACAATGGCTGCTTGAAACACATTATATACGGGATAGCATGAACAAATTCAAAAGAAAGATAAATGAAGGAGAAGGATAAGGACGGAGAATGAAAGAGAACAAAAATGAATGAGCTAGTTTTGGAGCGAGTTAAAGTCAGAGGTTAAGAGATGGAGAGAAAGAGAGAGAGAGAGAGATAGAGAGGGAGAGAGAGAGGGAGAGAGGGGGAGAGGGAGGGCGGAAACGACACATGAAACATCTGCAAATCATCAGTTAGGTTGTTGGTGAAAGAAGCTTGCTTTGTTACGATACATACTGTTCCTTCATTATGCAGGACTTAATACCTTCTCTCTTTCCTCTTTATAATCCTCACTGATGCTAAAAATACTTATTATCGTCTCGTGCATTAACATTATACCATGAAAACACGCACCAATAAACAAATAATAATAATAACAATAGCGCTTGAAATGAAAGATGTATCAAATCGATTCAAAGAAACGGATGCCAGAATGGTTACTTTATCGTTTTCTTTTTCTCTCTCACTTGTTTTCTTGCTATATATTCCCTCTTTCCTCGATCTCGTCCTCTCCTTTACACTTTCTCATATGTTCTCTCCATCTCTCTGTATGTATAAGTGCCCTGTTTGATATCTTCTTTATGTTAGATACTGTATATTGTTGAGTTTCTCCTTTGGGAATTCGAACAACGCCCATTTCACTATGGTTTATTTCGTTGGTCTGCTTTAATACTAATTGTACTTTTTTGAACTACAGTTTCTCCTGGCAACTAAAAATTCTTTCAGAGGCTTCCCCGACAAAGCAACACATGTATGCAAAAGTGGATTCCATGAATGAAATGGCCGGTAACCAATGGGGAGAGATGTATGCATACACTGAAATACAGTGATATTAAATAGTAAACAAGTCTTTTGATTTGAGCTTTTACATCGTAGACAAGAGTTCAATACGATGCCAGAATCAGCATTATTTTAACCTTAATTGAAATGAATACACTGCATTGATCATAAAGTAGTCTGTAATCTAGAGAAAGGGAGAGAGACTGAGAGAGAAAGGGAGAGAGACTGAGAGAGACAGAGAGAGAGAGAGAGAGAGGGAGAGACAGAGAGTGAAAAATTGTATCTATTCTTTGTTTCCTTTTTATGTTGTGACCACTCCGAATGTTCTTGTTTCAATATCGAGAAATATAATTTTGTTTAATCATGAAATTGACAAGTAAAATATAGGACTTTGGCAAATCATTTTATATTATTCTATTATTTCGTTTGCTCAAAATATTCTCTCAGATTTTTAAGGTAAAATTGGGAAGGAATTTCAATGATAGACCATATTCCGGGACCATATTCGATCAATATTTCCGTTGTTTTTACAATATTCCAGAAAAAGTTTATGACCGGTATTTAAGAGCGTTAAAATTCACAGCGATGTAATGTTAGTAGAAAATGTAAATTCTCCCTCGTACTTTGATTTTCTTACACGCTTTTCCAAATAAAGTTTTGCGTTACAGAAAAAGTAATAGAAAGGTACCCTGGTGGATTTTCACATGCGAAAAATAGTTGTTGTTGTTGTTGCTATTTTCTCTATAATTGTATGGTATTTTCAAAAAAATATTTTATTTTTATTTTATTTTCTAATGGAAAATGGAAAACATACAACAACAAACAAAAAAAAACAACAAAAAAAAACGCATTTTTAGGCCAAGTATATGAAACAAAGGAAAAATGATCATTGTATTCAGAGTTGAAAATAGATCCTTGTGCACTGCTTTTCACTATTTTCCGACTTTTTTAGACTATTTTATTCAGAGTTATAATGAAGAGACAGGTGTCAAAATACTGCAGTCATAAACACGATATATTAGGTTCATTTACGTATTCAAATCAACAGTTCGCTGTTAATACAGTAGCTGATTCGGAAAAAAACATTAAGTGCTTATTTGCCAAAGTTGTGTTTATTCTCTTTATTAGAAACTCTTATTGCCAAACTCTGATAGACATTCAAGTGATATTATGACATTTAGAGAAAGCGTGGATTTGAGAAGATGAGTGTTGCAATGATGAGCGTCACGTGATCAATCAAACAAAGATGGGAAATTTCGCATTAAAATATTCTTTTTCCAATCTAGTTTCGAAGTGGTCACATCAAAAACAAAAATACGGTATTTATTCCCTGAAAATCAATATAAATGCATGTTTACAATCAGTGAGTTTAGATACTTCATATTTACTTTGCAGTGCTTATTAAATACAAATATATTGTTAAGTTTCATTGTTTTACTATGTACAATGCAATCCCATGTATTTATTTATTTTGTTGGAAATGGAAATAAACGAAATGAAATAAATGTGTTATGGTCAAAACATTCCGAAAGATGACATCAAATAGCCTCGTTCACAACATTATGAAATGTGCAAACTTGACAATGACTTGTTACAAACTCAGATCACGACTTCTATAGATAATTCAATGGAATAATGTGAATGTCGTTGACTCAATTTCTTGGAAGTCGTGTTCTGAACACATTTCTTTTTTAGCGTTTGAAAACGTATCATGTTATTTTCCCAACATGCAAAGTCACGATCACGACGAATACAAATCAATAGCTAGCAACAGTACCTGCTTGTGACTGAAGTGAAGACCACTTACAGGGAACCTTTCTCTCTCGCTTGCCTCAGAGTGCCTTCAAGTGCTCACAAGATTCAACTGCAACGGATCCGAGATGTTGCGAGATATATAGCAACGAGCACTTTAAAAATGGCGGGCAGTGATACCGTGCGTGCTTGCAGTAAAGTCACCGGTTAGAATTGTAACCATTCGTTCTAGTAACTCTTATAGCTGCTCTCAATGAAGCTTGCGAGAGCTTTCAATATGCCCTTGACCAATCATACAGCCTACACGTATGATAATCAAGATACTGAACAAGTGGGGAGACAAAAAGCAACATGTGAAATTTGTGTGCGTCGTACGTACCCTGGTGGCGGTGCCGGAAAGCTTTACGGGCACGTGACGCCCATACTGAACGTTTTAACGCCATTGATATAACGCATCGTACACACAACTAAAACACGTAGGCATAATGTTCACACTGTACAATTAATAAACAAACCACAATTATCTTTAACAGGTGTTCTCTACCATGCATATTAATATATGACGAGCATACACAGTTTCAAGTCAATGGTCTAATACATTAATAAAAGCCCGGTCAAAAAAAAAGCACTGGCTGTGGGGAAAATTGCGTTACTATACACCACAATGGGAACGCACTTTTCCTTTGCGTTTAGAAACCATAGTAACGGTACGCCCCTTGATGAACAAGAGCACTACTCATTAACCGTTAATAAGGGGAAAGCAATCCTCACCGGCAGTCTTGGTGAAAATTATATTACAATATTAAAGGTATACATTGATACTAATTGAACGTCCAATGTACAAGCTTTGTCTGCCTATACCGTACAGATACATGTAGCGACTTTGTTCGGCCTATGCAATCACCACTTTATATTGGATGTTTAAATTCCTTATATGTATTTATAATTCATCACAGCATTTAAGACAATTTATGTTCTAATAAATCATAGCATCGGCAAGTATTTTGGGTTTGTAAATGAAGATAATATGACAAATTACTTAAATATAAATACAATGAAATGAGAGGATTTCGAATTTAATCCCTCCCCACTGATTGCATTCTTTTATTCATTTTTTGTTTACACACGTGCAATCGTTGCAGAACAATGTTTCACGCGGAAATCAAATATGGGCCATGGGCTGTGTACGCAAAAAGCCTTAAAGGTAAAGACCAGTATTGGAAACGCCCCAATTTCAAAAAATGAAATGGAAGCTCTCATTACCAATCATGTGAAAGAATATGTTTTGACTAATACATGATGATAAAAAATTTGCCGGGAAACCGCCTACTAATTCATATATTTGGTAAATTTGTTTCTCTCATGGTCTGTGAGAGATATAGGGTAGTCCCATATACATCTTTCTGTGTATAGTGCTTGTAACTTTACGAAGAATGGGCCAAATTTCTTATCATTTTGATGATTCCAGAACCTTGCAGATGCTAGATGCTAGATGATCAACCTTTTCTGATCGATTCCACAACGTTTCTTTCACAATGCAATCGCATGACCATAACTGGTCTTTACCTTTAAAGACGAAGTTGAGCTCTGGTCATGCGATTGCATTGTGAAAGAAACGGTGTGGAATCGACCAGAAAAGGTTGATCATCTAGCATATAAGAATTTGTGTGTATTGCAAGGTTCTGGAAATCATCAAAATGATAAGAAATTTGGCCTAGTCTTGGTAAAGTTACAAACACTGTACACAGAAAGATGTATATGGGAATACACGAACACGTGGCGTAAAAATCCTACCCCGGAGTTTTACGATGTTACATGACAATATTTAGAATATGAAGGCATTTGAAGAGCCATGCTTTTCAGGGAACATGTCTTATCTGATGTACTTCCACCCTTGCATGATAAGAATGATAACGCTCACAAATTATTTTTTACCTCTTCCCAGAACTCAACCTTCTCTTTAACCACTAGGCGGTTTGTGGCTACAATAGATACTGTACTATCACAGACAGACAGCCTTTGCAAATCTCTTAGCAATCTAGTCATGATTGTCATGCCGCATACCTAGCTACCGCCAAGCTGGTTTGGAATGATAATGTCCTGCTGCTAGTAGACTTCCAATATCTTGTCTCTTTATTACCTTCTTGTTATCGACTTGTATCATTGTAAAGCGCTTAGAAACATTAGTAATGCGAACTATATAAATATTATTATTATTGTTATTATCATGATTATTATTATTATCATTAATCATCTAAAATAACAGGTACTTGGAACGGCAATCATCGTCGAGGTAGAGGCATGTGAAGCATCCACCAACAAACTACTTGGCTTACGTAAAGCAGGTAACTGTAATGAATGGAGATACCGTCTCGAAAGAATTTTCAGAGGGAAAAATATTCAAGATTAACTTGGCTTAACAAAAAGAAATGTAACCCTCTTCAGCTATCAATTCCTTCACCAGCTGTTCATATCAATGCACATCCCTCTCTGTCATTCCAAATATTACGAAATGTTACGCAACACCGTCTGCTCCCTTCAGTTCTCTATGCACCTGGTCGCAAATATCTGCAGGCATCGAGCTTAGAAGGCATGCGTGGCACTGCAAAAGTTAGGTCATGTCCAGTGAAGATATATTTAGCTATAATATATAAAATACAGAATTCACAACATATGACCAATGCAACTTTCTATTGGTTATCAAAATCTACTTGAAGACATAGCCATTTCAACCAACGAAATCGACCAAGAAAATCGTGAGTTAGAGCGAATGTAAGGTTTTCATCATCATGATTTTTCCATCTAATTATTGGCATTTCCCTAAAATTTCCGAAATTTGTACATAGCTAGGAAGGTAGTCCAACGGTTTATCTCCCTAAAGAACTAAATGAAGTACACCCCACCCATCCCTCCTGTACTTATTCCCTCTCCCCGAGCTCTCCGCCGCGCCACCTTATCATGGAGATGGAGAAGATGGCGGTGTATCGTGATTCTATCAGGAGCGTGACGGGAGAAATCTTGTGCATTGATGGCACCAAACAGGTATTTATTACGATTGTTTATTTTTTAAAGTAATTTCAGTAGAGAAACACTAGTCAAATAAATATACATAAACAAAAATGATAAGTACAACATCAAGCCTATATGATACGTATTAGTAAGGAAAAAATACATTTATTAGTCTGGCAAAATTCTTGTGAATAGAATATGTAAGTATGTAGATAATGTTAGATTATTGACAAACACATTACTATCTGACATTTCCTTTCTTTGTTTTCTGTGTACAGGTCCTTAAGAAGATCTACGGTGACGAGAAGGGGACTATGCAGTACGTCACAAGTGTCCTCAATGAATGGGGGCAATTTGTGACTACTATAGTTGTGGCCTCTGAATCAGAAGAATGCTACTCCAGGATGGACCGTGGCCTCGTTGCCCGATTCCGTTGTGCGAATGCCCCCCACCCCCAAAGTCCTTTATGCAGACAACAACTGCTGCATGTATGTCAATTTCTTTGTGACAAAAGATGTATGTTAATGCATGTATACTGGAACTCCAATGAGTAATTGAATAGTAATAATCTAACTCTAACTTGCCCTCATAAAATTAATTAATTTCAAAATTAAATAACTTTAAAACAAGTTGAATATATATCATTGCTTATTTTAAAAGTTAAATATAATTACATTTTTGGGACTCTTGTTCTTTTTTTTCTTTTTTTCGTCACAGGGACGGCGGAACCTCGTGGCTTGAGTCACTGTTTGAGGATGTTTGGCTCCACAGATGGGATTCTGTGGTGGTGAAGCAATCTCACTCCAAGTATGGCATATTCATGAGCTCCCTGGCAGGTGCCATACTTGCGTACAACGCTGACGACATGAGCCAGCTTAGATCAGAGCCATCCGCAATGGTGACAAGCACTACACTCAATACACCGACGAGGAGATGGCTGGCTTTCGTAACACCCCACCAGGCTTCCTGCTATGTCAGACGCTTGACGCGCGGTGTCCAGGTAAATTTCTTTCTATCATTTAACAGAATTCGATGGCTCATGTATGAAAAATAATCAATAACGATTCAATGATAATGCTCCTTCCCAAGTAATTGTTTATCACAATGATTGTGTGTTTGTTTTCATGGTTTTTTTTGCAGGTATCCTGTGTCAACCAGTCTCAACATTCAAGTTCCCTTCATTGTTAACAACTTTTTTTTGTGGTTCTAACTGCATTTTCTTTTCTTTTTTCATGTGCAGGAGAGCCTTGTGCAATTGAGCACATCCTGGCTGAGTTCAAGGGACCGGCTGGCCTGGATATCGATAAAAACCCTCTGTTCAGACCTCATCAAAGCGATGCGGGATTGTACCTTTCCAGGTAAATACCATACTATTTTAATGAGTTGTTCAGTTTTACCATTCCATGGACGTATCATATATGGTAGTGTTAACCATAAGAACACTTGGGGGGGGGGGGGGGGGGGTCCCTAATCTTTTTAGGGTTAACAAAGTATGTATTTTTTTTTATTATTCATCTTGAATCATAAATGCATTTCTCTTTGTCTCCTTTTCCTCTCACCATCAGGTCTACCTTATCGCCTTCGCGGTCCAATGGAACGCCCGTATGGAAAAGCTTAAAGGGGCATGTTCCCCGTATTCCAGAGGGCGTTCAAAATACGTACCCGCTGGCGGACGGTGCCAGCTGCCTATTGACACCAACAGAATACGGCTCTTACGCAGACGGCATGTTCCGAATGCCCGCACAATGCCGATTATCGCATACATGTGCCGAAGTAATACCAATCGCAGTTCGGCTCTAAGATTCGGCTGCTGTTTCCGCCCACTTTCGTGACGTCACAATCGGCAGCGATCAGCTGGCTTGGCGAAGGCAGGCCAGGACGCGCGTACTTTGATTGACAGCTGTATGCAAATAAGAAGTCGATCTTCGGAACCAAGATGGCGATGACTAGAGCAGCGATAACTACACTGGCGGGAACGTGCCCCTTTAAGGTGGCTGGAGGGCAAGGAATGTGGACCTCTTGCATCGATCCACGCCAGCCGCAAAGGATCAACGAGCAAGGGAGGGCGCTTTTCGGCCAGGACCATGTTCTCTACGAGCCCAACTTCTCTGCTCCTATGACCGCAGAGGAAGAGTTGTTGGGCGTCGAGTATGCCTACTCCCAGTCCACAAACTACATCCAGAAAGTAGAGAATATTGTTTTGAAGATACTGGAATTATATGATATTAATTAAATAAAATACCATATAATATTATTATATTTGCTTAAAATGAAATGATGAAAACAATACTGTATATAATTATTTAACTCATGATCAAATGATCGTGTGTCTTTTTTTGTTAAAGGTTGATTTTTTAAAATTTTATTAATTCATCTCTTTTTTTGTTTTCCATTTCACAGCTGAACTTGAAGTCAACCAATAACGATTTTGGCAATCAGTGCTAAATTATTAAACTATTTCTTGATGAAATCATTAATCATTCATTTTGCTTCCTTTTATTTATTTACAGCTGATGAAGAGGCTTACTATAAATGAGGGTAAGTCAGAGACCGAGTCTGAGGACGAAGGGATTGACGAAGACGGTCCTACCACTCAATCTCATGACCCCTTAGATGCTATGTCTGTAAAACACGTTGTCCGCAGCAAAGACTAGCGTGTGGTCGAAGAGGTCTCCCCCCTTATGGATGACGTGTTGATGAGGCTAACTAACCTTCATCTGCCTGGATTTCAAGAAGTCGAGGACCTTGCGCTCCTCCTTCCTTGAAGGGGAGCAGCACATCATCCCGGCTCCCCTTAGGCAGGAGCTTGCCAAAGCTGCAGGAAAACTGCAGGATCATGACAAGGTGTGTTGGCTCAGTCAGTAGAGCGTCCGCCTCACAACCTGTAGTCTAGTTCTGGACCCTATATGATTTCTGTTATTCGCCGACTATAAACGTTAAGCCGAGTGATGGCCAATCCTTATTGACCGCCATATCCCCACTAATCGCGCGTTTATATTCGGCGAATAACAAAAATCATATAGGGTCCAGAACTAGACTACATAACCGGGAGGTCGTGGGTTCGAACCCCGGCCGCGTCATACCAAAAGACGTTAAAAGACAGAAGTTGCTGCACTTTGTTTGGCGTTCAACAATAAGGAATAGAGCAATGTCGATCTGGCGCTGCTCAGTGACTGCCGGGCTCACGATCAATTGGGCAAAAAGAATTTCCATTTTAGGTTTAACTTAATAAAATTTGGAGTGGACTTTAAAAGATTATTATTATTATTATTATTATTATTATTATTATTATTAAGAGTGCCCGCAACTTTGTCAAAAGGTATGAATCTATCTGGGGCTACACTCTGTTTGGGAGATGCAGTCACTCCCAGGAGAGTAGCTCGGCTCAACAGACAAAGTTCGGGTGGATGCGCTTCGCCCAGGCAGCATCCATCACAGATGCGTCGAGGGTCGTATACCTACTCATCAAAATGCTAAAAAATCAGCCGTCTGTGGGTGGCCTGTCATCTCCTACGAAAGCAGCCTCCAAAATAAAGGCCCGCTACAAGAGGATCGCGGACAGGGTTAGGGATGACCCACTCCTATCTGCCTTGGATATCCTGCTGCCTAATATAAATGCAAAGTCTATTACATCGTTTATATCGAAGGAGCAGAAGCGGTCCACTTACCTTGTCACAGCTCAACCAAAGGTGAAGCCCCACAGGAAGGTACTCTCCAAAGCCCCCATCCCAGAAGCTGTGGAGCTACCTGCATTCCTTCCACCTCCATCCTTCACCCAGACGAAGTATGAGTCCATTCCCAACCAATCTGGAAGGCGATATGGTGAGAAGAGGCGGGCCCTTGACTTCTCCCAGCTATCTCAACATGGACCATCATCCCAAAGTCAAGATGAGCCACCGCTTCCAAAGGTACTGCGCCTTGCTCCAAAGCTGAGTCCCATCTCATTCCCAGCAATGCAACCAGGGCCTTCTGGCATTCCTATTTTTGGTCGTTGTGCCAGCTCAACCAAATGCACAGACGTTCTCCCTACCGTCCTCCTCCTCCCCCACCGCCCTAACCGTCATGTTCGGTCCCAAAAGCAACGTCAAAACCATGTATAGCATGTAACATACCAAATTGTGGAGGCCTACGCAAGAAGTACGTTGCATCGAAAACAAAAACGTTGGGAAGTACACGATAAATACATCACATTTTGTCCAACCACAAATAGATGTGTGACTCCAGGGTTCACTAAGGTCTATGATAGTTTTGAACATTTTGTTCAGGAAGTGGATGCCGAATTGGCAAGGCACAAAGACGAAGAAAAGATGTATAAACATATTCACAACTATCATAAACCTAATAGCAATAGTTTTAAATGATGAGGGGTCATTCATGTGATATTTACTCATTTATCGTCTTCTTTCATATTACATGCCATAGAAAGAAGCGACTTGGAAGTACTTATATATTTAAAATATTCAAACACATCGTTGTTTTTGCTTTGATGGAGTGTACTTTTTGCATAGTTTGGTTCTCTTACAAGAAATGCAATAGTTTTAAATGATGAGCGGTCATTTACACTGTATGTGATATTAACTCACTTAGCGTGTTCTTTTATATTATATGCCACAGTAAGAAGCGACTTCGAAGTATATACATGTAGTTTGTACTAGTTATGATTATTCTATATTGTCTATATCTCATTTGAGAAGTACCAGAACTCCAGAAGACAGAATTACAGACACTTCAAACCCAAATTAATGTTATTTTATGTTCAATATAAGGAACACACAACTTAATTTTGACCTTGTATTTTGTGTTACTAGCTTTGGTGTTTATTGTGTCTATTATGTTTGTTCTTGTGAATGCGATTGATAGATAGAGTAAAGTAAAATCTAGAAAGAAAGAAAGAAAGACAGAGTTATGGTTGGGTGGTTGGTAGCGTGTAAGTGACATGTGGACTCATCAATTCAGTTCAATTTATTTCAACAATATTTTCAATATCTCACACTTCACTTTTCCTCCTTTTCCTTTCTTCCCTCTCTTTCCTTTTCTCCACTTTTCTTTCTTCTTCTTCTTCTTTCCTTCTTGTCTCTCTTCTAGCCTCTTCTATCTGGCATCAATTTTCTTCTTTCAACTGTACAGTGTATCTACCATCTATATGTACTGTACATGTACTAGCATACAGTTGTATTTGTATTTGTTGGCATGCATAGCAGTGTTTCATAAATGTAACAGTACTAAGCACAGGTGCAATATAAATAATGTCTATTACAAAGCAATGTTTTGAATGAAACTGTATATGCATCATCTCACACTGAACCGTTCCTCTCTTCTACTCTCTCTCTCTCTTTCCCTTTCTCTCTCCCTTTCTCACTTCCTTTCTCACTCTCTCGTTCTCTCTCTTGTCTTTCCTCTTTGCCATCCAGTATGATGTACTTTAAGTTTATGTCTGCTACTCAAAATAAACAGTTTTTATCTGAAATTTTTAACAATTGATGCATAATGGATTTTTAGATCTTTGCTGTGACTTGATATATTTATATGTTATATGACATTGATTGTTGTCATGTACATTTTCTGCTATTTATTTAAGTTAATATTGTCTGTTGGGAGCCAGGGGAGTACAAATAATCAAATAATTCCTCTGGCTCTCAACAGAAAGGTTAAATTACATTACATTGTTATGTTATTTATGTTATTTGTAGTTACTGTCTATGATATGTTAATGTATTGTTATATTTATACAAATGTGAGCTGTAAAACGATTTTTATGCCTTCATTTTATTTTGTGCATGACAATAAAGAAATTCAATTCAATTCAATTCAAAGAAAGAAACATGGATAGAGAGAAAGAAAGATAGAGTGAGAGAAAAAGAAAGATGGAGAGAAAGAAATATAGACAGAAAGAGGAAGAAAAAAGAAAGATAAAATTCTGGAATTAAAAATACAATTACAAATCCGTAATAATAAAGAAAATCGAAAACAGCAACACCGGAATGAAATTAGAACATGGGTAAGGATGATTTTTTTTTTCTCGACACACAGCATTATTTTTTTCGGCGTAGCTGGCGTGCTCTGCTTCCAAGGGTCGCCGGCGATCAACGGTGACCTGGGCTCGTTCCTAGAAACCAACGACAAGACAGTCATAACTTTATCCGCCAACTACGGAGATGTCTGTGATCTTCCTAAACCATTTCACGAAGAGCTTACTAGCTAGTATCTCGTGAGATCGATACCATCGGCGAGAAGAGGAGCCGAGACTTAGCCTTAGTCGCAATACCACCGGATTATTATTAAAGTAATATTAGGGAAAATGCAATTATTGAAATGAATTAGTAATAAAAAAGATTGAACATGATACGAAAAAAATAAGAGATGCAATATACTACCAAATGTGTGTAGATTATACAATAGAAGTACTTGTAAAATATAAGTGTGAGTATTTCCTTACATGACCGGTGAATCAGTTTTGTTCTTGAGATGGGTACCCCCCGGATATTTTCGTTTGATTGTTTATAAACATACACCAATATATTATTCTTAGATAAATACGATGTAATGAAGTTTGTGTCCAATGTTTTAGGTGTACGTTGAATAATCAAATGACAAAACTTCAACATGCCAAACGTTAAAAAAACATGTTTTAAACTATTCATTTTACACATTTGAAGATAGAATTTATCTCGAAAGCAATATGGGTCTGAAAACTAAAGAATACACTTCAACCTATGGCTTGCCTGCCGTGGCAAAATACATATCCCTTCGACGAGTATATAATGTGGAAATTAAGGCGTATAATCAGTTTATTTAAGTGGGAAAAATCCTTAAATACAAACATGGCATATTTTTTATAAGATTATCAAATACAAAAAACGATAACCCACTGTTTAAGTGAATGTGTAGAAAAATCATAGTTGGAGGATTTATTGTCCTTTTTTGCCAGCCATAGTCTACCCAATAAATGACATGTGATGGCGCTGCCCATTGACTAAATAGTTATGACAGAGATACGACGGTGTCAGATGTGTCATAACTCCTTAGTCAGGATGTTGTCGTTGATCTTGGCAAAGTGGGCTTCGTGAAACACGTAGCAGACAAGTTGCTCACTAACGCTGATTTAGTCAAGAAGTTAGACTTATGACGGTTTGTAGGAACGGGCCACTGGGACAGCCAAGGTCCAGCTGGCTGGGTCATAAGCCTTCAGGGGGCCGTTTCTCGAAACCGTCATAGCTACAAGATCAACGACATCTCGCCACTGTCGCGCAACTTGTCAGCTAAGTGTTTCACAAAGCCGTCTTTGCCAAGATGAGCGACAACTTCCGCGACAATGAGTTGTCACTGCTCCGAACCCGTCATATCTTTTTTAATTGCTGTAAAGCGCCACCACAAGTCAGTTTGTTGCTATTCTATGGGCCGCGAAGTGTACGATTAGTTTGAATATCATTTTGAGAAAATATAAATGAGTTCGGTCCGTAGTTCTCTTGGATGCTCATTCTTTATAAAGCATGAATCCCTTAGCATTGATCTACCACGAGGGTTATGCTCTTCACGTCTTTTTTTAAAATTATGTTAAAATATAAATTGATGTAAATATTCATAGGAAATGTGAAATATGTGAAATAAAACACCTCGGTAAGAGGACAAGAAAAAAAATGCTCTTCACGTGTCTGTAATTTTAGTTCCAATAATATTCGATAGGTGACCTTATCATTGCATTATTGGTCATATTTCATTGGCTATCTATTTCTATTCATCTTTGGAGAGGGGGGGGGGGGGGTGAAACCGAATTAGCCATGTACGTGTAGGCGTATGGATAGGCTTATATTGTGAACGTTTCTTAGATATTTTGAAATTTAAGTCACATTTTCTTCTTCCATTCAAACCATAATCATTGTAAGCGAACCAATTAAACTTAAAGTACCCTTTTTAATTGAAAACAGCAATGTATTATTTTTTTATCCATATCATTTCGGGTAAACAAAGCTGCAATTGATCAATTCAAATTCAAAGTTTATTCAATACTCTTCATAAACACATTAAAAACATACAAATACAGAATGGAATGATAAAAAACAGGATAATGATATACATGAAATGCTCAATGAGAATGAACCTTGAATTATTAAAATTGCCAATATATTATGAACGGCTGGCCGAAGCCTAGAAGGGGAAGTGGTTTCTTGAAGAAGAGCGATTATCTATCGCTAAAGAAACTTGGAATTGAAAAAAAAAAAAAAAAAAATAGATCGAAAGTACAACATCATTTTTATGCCTAAATGTTGCGATAATTTGGATGTGACGGATGGTTAGCGAGAAGAGCTCCTGAAAATGGCATATGATTGGGGAGGAGAGAGAGAGAGAGAGAGAGAGAGAGGGGACGATCCCCTGGGGTAGGAGGTATATATGAGAGAGTGAATGGTATTGGGAAGGAAAAGAGAGAATATAGTGAGCGAAAGGGAGAGAAAGACAGAGAGAGAGAGAGAGAGAGAGAGAGAGAGCACGCGATAAGATATAGATAGTATCATGTCAGATCAGAGAAACAGGGAGATGAAATGAACATGTAAAGAAGTGATAATACAAACTATACAAAAATTTTTAAAAAAGCTGAATATGAACATTAAACCACAAATCATTAAACTATAACATATAAATAAAAGAGATAAGAATGTTACACTCCGTTGTCCATAGTCGATCCATAGTCTTTTCTTAGGATACCATCGTACCTTTTGGGCCTATGTGCATTATTATTCCCTGTCTAATAACTTCTTCCAAATTATATTTTCAATATTAAATCAATTATATAACGAGTATTTATGAGACTCTAGAATAAAAACTGGCTGAGAAAAGGTATTTTGCCTAAAATTCCTCGCCACAATAAACAAAAAAAGTACGTATTGATAAACTATCACATTACGGTATATCCTTCAATTACCTTTTGATTGGACTGTCGAAAAAAAAAAAAACACTGACCGGTTTTTCTTCAATTTAAGAGTCTTTACAGAAATATGCAAATCGTTTGATGATCTATATTTGATAATGACACTATTTATTGTTTATTTTAGGAGAATTTATATGTATATATTTCTTTTTGAACGATATTAGCCCCAAAACTTGTTTTAGGTTATTCGTGATAAATCAAATGGATCGTGACAAAGACTATGTTCTTGAGCTACTAGTATCGCGATATATCGATATCATGTCTGTCATGGCTTTGTGAAACGGTTTATCCACTTCATGACATCTTCGTAGGTCGCCGACAAAGATATGACTGTCATGGAGTTGGTTTCATGAAACGGACAGTGATGGCCTGGGGGCCGTTTCTCGAAACCAACTCCATGACAGTCATATCTTTGTCGCCGACCTACGGAGATGTCATGAAGTGGATAAACCGTTTCACAAAGCCATGACAAGCCATGACAGACATGATATCGATATATCGCGATACTAGCAGCTCAAGAACATAGTCTTAATTTGTCACGATCCATTTGATTTATCAAGAATAACCCAAAACAAGTTTTGGGGCTAAAGTTGTTAAAAAAGAAACATATACATATAAATTCTCCTAAAATGAATAATAAATAGTGTCTTTATCAAATGTTGATCGTCAAACGATTTGCATATTTCTGTAAAGATTCTTAAATTGAAGAAAAACCGGCAAGTGTTTTTTTCTCGACAGTCGAATCAAAAGTTAGTTGAAGGATACCGTAATATGATAGTTTATCAATACGTACTTTTTTGTTTATTGTGACGAGGAATTTTAGGCAAAATACCTTTTCTCAGCCAGTTTTTATTCTAGAGTCTCATAAATACTCGTTATATAATTGATTTGATATTGAAAATATTATTTAGAAGAAGTTATTAGAGAGGGAATAATAATGCACATAGGCCCCAAAGGTATGACGGTATCCTAAGAAAAGACTACGGATCGACTATGGAAAACGGTGTGTAACATTCTTATCTCTCTTATTTATATGTTATAGTTTAATGATTTGAGATTTAATGTTTATATTCAGCTTTTTAAAGTTTCTGTATAATTTGTATTATCACTTTTTTACATTTGCATTTCGCATCCCAGAGAATTACGTACCGAACTCGTCTATATTTTTCTCAAAAATGATAGTGAAACTAATCGTACATTTCGCGGCCCATAACTGACTCGTGATGGCGCTTTACAGCAATTAAAAAGATATGACGGGTTCGGAGCAGTGACAACTCGCTTGTCGCGGAAGTTGTCGCTCATCTTGGCAAAGACGGCTTCGTGAAACACTTAGCTGACCAGTTGCGTGACAGTGGCGAGATGTCGTTGATCTTTTAGTTATGACGGTTTCGAGAAACGGCCCCCTGAAGGCTTATGACCCAGCCAGCTGGACCTTGGCTGTCCCAGTGGCCCGTTCCTACAAAGCGTCATAAGTCTAACTTCTTGACTAAATCAACGTTAGTGAGCAACTTGTCTGCTACGTGTTTCACCAAGCCCTCTTTGCCAAGATCAACGACAACATCCTGACTAAGTAGTTATGACGCCTCCGACACTGTTATATCTCTGTCATAACTATTTAGTCAATGGGCAGCGCCATCACAAGTCATTTATTGGGTAGACTATGGCTGGCAAAAAAAGGACAAGAAATCCTCCGGCTATGATCTTACTACACATTCACTTAAACAAGGAGTTATTGTTTTTTTTTTATTTGAAAATCTTTTAAAAATATGCCATGGTTATATCTAAGGCTTTTCCCATTTAACTGAACTGATTATATGTGTTTATTTCCACATTGTAAAATCCTCGATAGGATGGGTAATCTGCCACGACAGGCAACCCATAGATAAAAGTGTATTCTCTAGTTTTCAGACCCATATTGCTTTCGAGATAAATTCTATCTTCAAACGTGTAAAATATATACTTTAATTAAAACATGAGTTTTAACGTTTGGAATGTCAAAGTTTTGTCATTTGAATATTGTACTGTCAAAACATTGTATTTTTATTAAGAAGAATATAAGGGTGTATTTTTATAAACTATCAGATGAAAATATCCGGGGGGTACCAATCTCAAGAACAAAACTGATTCACCGGTCATGTAATGAAATACTCACACTTATATTTTATAAGTACTTCTGTTGTATAATCTACACAAATTTGGAAGTATATTGCATCTCTTATTTCTTGGTATCATTTTCAATCTTTTTTGTATTACTTATTCATTTCAATAATTGCATTTCCCTGATATTACTTTTGTAATAATCCGGTGGTATTGCGACTAAGGCTAAGGAACGAGCCCTGATGGTAGAGCCGCTTCCCGGCAAGCGATAAATGGCAGATTTGAATCCCGCTGTTTTCAAAAGTTTTGCTGACTTGTTTTCTACAAGATATCGAGCTCGTTATCTTCATCTACTTTGTCCACGCTGAAATTGATTTACAAATTACAGCTATTCCCTGGAAGCTTGCCAAAGAACCATACTAGATATTTCATCATCGTGCTGAATTAAATAAAACTGCAAATATTGATTTTCATATGCCCCTACGTCTGGGTCAACCTTTTGAATAAAGTTGAAAAAAACCTAGTATAAGAATAAAGAAATCGAAATGTTTTGTCATGGTCATGTTTCACTTTAATAGCATGATGCACTATTGTTACATCACGGAACGATGCGTCTATATATAAGCTGCTTTGTGAGGTATATATATAATGGGTGAAATCATGGTGTAATGAATACTGTTATCAGTAGTCTTGCCAAGAGGAGGAAGAATAGATTTATTCACAAAGGCTTAACTTGTTAAACCCAGCTAAACTATATACATATAGGCTATAACATCTTTTATTAAAGAGATAGCTGTGTACATCGAGGAGAAAACAGGTAAGAGATAGATGTTTTAACCGTTATTTCTCTGTTTGGTTTCATCAATTCACAGCTTGTGACGACAGTACTAAATTTGAGACATCGAATGATATTAGGCTAAACTGGGGTAATTATATCTAAAGTTTTGGAAGCGCATACAGACGTTATTATTGTCATAATGTAAAATTTAGCTAATTCACTTAAAAAGACAAATCGTTGCGAAATATAATTATGATAGCGCTAAACTCGAAATGTATTATTTTGAATGTAGATGAATTTCGATAATATAGATGGATCCATAGCCACACACGGGGTTTAAACGCTGGCTGACCCTGTCTCGTGTGAATGCAATGATAACATTTAAGGCAGTTCGATGGCGGGTTAACCGGCCCTCTGTAAATGTGTTTAAAGGTAAAGATCAGTTCTGGTCATGCGATTGCATTGTGAAAGAAACGTTGTGGAATCGATCAGAAAAGGTTGATCATCTAGCATATAAGTATTGGTGTGTACTGCAAGGTTCTGGAATCATCGAAATGATAAGAAATTTGGCCCAGTCTTGATAAAGTAACAAGCACTGTACACAGAAAGATGTATATGGGACTACGCGACACGTACAGGACACGTGTGTGATATATCTATCCGGTCCAGATAGATATTAATAATTTACCAAATAAATCAATTAGTAGGCGGTTTCCCGGCAAAATTTGTATCATCACGTATGGTCAAAACATATTCTTTCACTCATCATCATCAACTTCAGGTGGCGCTGTAAAGCGCTGCTAAGGTCTTCACGAGAGCACGCCATGCAACTCTTTCACCTGCCATTTGTGTTGCACCTTTCATTCCTTGTCCAGACAAGAGCTTTCATTTCATTTTTTGAGAGGGGGGGGGGGCGTTTCCAAAACTGGTCTTTACCTTTAAAGTCAGACTGAGGCTTTACTGCACTAAAAGATACTTTGCATATAAATGACGTCACCATTTTCTTTTTGGTCTTTTCTAGAAAAAAGTTCAATAATGCTTGACACGCATTTAGAAGAGAGTGATGTATCAGGTGATGTCATGATGTCAGAAACAGATGATGCAATGACGTCAGGTGAGCAATTCAAAGTTTATGACCGTTTTTTTGGTTAACATGTATTTATAATATCATTGGAAAATATTGTGATTTGTATTTGCATTCAGTATACGCGACCTTTCTTGAATTCATTGACGACGGATAGTCAACCTGTTCGAAACGTCGAGCCACTCCTACTACCCATCCTCTCCAACCGGTGCTGTAGTTCTCCTCAGACATATAAGCTCAAGAAAGATTACTAACAGTCCTTTACAGAACTACACACACTCTCAAGAAAGAAAGATTACCGACAGTCCTTTTCAGGACTCACAAATCCTCCCCGTCAGCCTACTGTATACATTGGGGTATATGTTCACGAAATGTAAACGACGACCCGACCCGACGCATAGACCTGCAGTGAGCCATATCAAAGAACTCCTATTCAATTTAGCAGTTTGAAAGCTATCTGATCCCCGTTGCACAAAACTCACCATTGATATTAAATGTGATAGCTTTAATGGTAACTTCCATGAAAACCTTGATTTGATTGGCTGTTGAGTGAATGTTGCCATAGTATATTTCAATATTGATGGCAAACTAACTGGCCTATTTTGACATTAATATTGAGCTCATAATCCATGACGCATTAATTCACAGAGATGAGTTATTAATGTTTGACTTTATTTCATGGAATACAAAGTTGGGGAAGTTACCATGGCTCTTAACTTAAACACCCAGAGAGTGTCAAAGCTACACTAAAATAAATCGAGGTGCTAAAAATTAGGTGCTGCGTTAGCCTTTCACTTGTCGTGCTAAATATGCTAGCACCCTAAGTACCATTTTTGACAAAAGCTGTTGCGGTGCAGAATCGGAAATGGGTGCTAAAACAATTGTTGAGCCAAAGAATTCAATGAGGCCAATGAATTAGCCCCTGAAGAGCTCTGGAAATTGTGCATGTCATTTACATATTGTTTGACGAAAATACACATTTTTTTAGGATTTAGTTCGTTCAAACAGACTGAATTACCTATTGTCTCAGCCAGCGTCTCAAATATATACTCGTTCCATAAACAACAAGAATAATGATTAAGAAATTAGTCGCTTAGTTTGTAATTGTTGTTATTTTACTACCTCTTATGATTTATACAGACCTTTTTTTATTCATGAAAATAAGAATTGTACATGTAAATGAATCTCATGTAAGGCGTACTCAAGGTGCTGTTAATAGCCCGTATGTCTGTTCATTACCACCAATAGTGTAGATTAGTAGCACCTATAGTGGTGCTAAAGCAGCACTGCAAATACAGTTACTATATAAGCACAGAAAAGTGTTTTATATATATATATATATATATATATATATATATATATATATATATATACATAGCCCTCCAAATGCTAAAAACAGCACTTTAGTTTTTAGAGTGTACCTGTTTTCCTACCTAAATTTAAAGTCATTGGAATTATCAAATCTGGATACTTTTGACTTCTCAAATAAATGTTTTGAGTCCTATGAAGCTTTATATTGGATTTTTTTACATTGTATAGATATTATAAATGTCCGGGTCCAAACGATAAGCATGTAAGTTCTAGCCGTAAGGGAGGCACATGTACCAAATTAGGCTGACAAGCATGCAAAGAAAGCGAAGAAGAAGAAGAAAATAAGAATGAAAAGAAAAACAATAAAGAAGAAGGAGAAGATTGAAAAGAAGGAGAAGAAGAACAAACAAATGACACAAAGAATTTTAGAAACTATATATTTTATATTTTTAACAAGCTTCATAGTTCGAATAATTATGAACAAGCGAAGTTTAAATAAGAGGGGGTTCAACCTACTACCTGAATCCACTACTAACACCATATACCAATAGCACCGACTTCAATCACTCTTACATAATTATGTTATATATTCCCTGTCTTTCCAAAGATGGTGGGGTCGAAATGACAGCGGTCGACTTGACCTCAATGGACGAGACGAATACGACGACGACGACGATGACGAGCCAGGTTGAGGCGACCAAGCAGGATGAGAACGTCGATGATAAAGAAAGTATTCAAATGGATGACAGTGGGAGAGACACATTTAAATACAGGAAAAGCGTCAAGCTACTTATACCCATTAGACTCAAGCCTACGTATGTTTTCTTTCTTTTTCCTTTTTTCCCCCCACTTTTTTTTAGTCGGGCAATATGTATTTCTTTCAGTCATGTGTTTTCTATCGAATATGTTTTCAGCGCCATGAGCACTATCTGCATGGGTGGATTGTTTCGCACTATAAATGTCTCCCTCACCATTATTAGTAGTATAGAAGCAGCATTAATATCGGTATTATTGTTATTACTATAGGATTATCATTATTATCACCATCATCATTATTATTATTTTTGTTAGTGGTAGTATAATACACTGTAGTAGAAATATCTCAAAAGAACGCAGGGTGATAATGGAGCCCCAAATCTGCTAGAACCATACTTCACCGACCTCAGCGCATATAGTATTAAGGATTGATGTAGGAGGGGGCTCCCCCTCTCACCATGTAAACGATTTGAGATATACATTCCCTCGAGAGTCTTGTGATGCCGAAAGTGATTTAAAAAAAAGAATATTTATAGCACGTAATATATGAGATACATGGGGGAATAAATTCGTATTACACTTTCCGAATGAGACCAGTGCCTAGCTCCTTCCAATGGTTTCCTTGTCCCGCAATGAGTGGACTGTCTCACGCTTCGTCATTGGGGGAGGGTGGAATTCGTACGGTCGTATTATAGCAAACATGTCTGTTTTGATGTTCAGTACTTGTTTTGTTCATTATCGGGGGTGATGATGCTGTTCAAGACTATGAAAACAATGACAACTACGGAGGGGGGAACGGCATTGTCAGTTCACACGTCACATCATTATGACGCCTATATACACCCCCCCCCCCAAGCTTTCGGCTTGACTGCACGCTCAAGTCGATGCCAATGATAGAAAAGACATATTGTTCGTGAAAGAGATTAGGATCACGACAATGGGAGCGTTCTTTGAAATCAGAAGGAGGTCAAAATCGGGGGTGATGATGCTGTTCAAGACTATGAAAACAATGAAAACTTTGGGGGGAAAAAATCTGCATTGACAGTTCTTCACGTCACATCATTGTGACGTCTATACACCATCCCCTCAATCTTTAGGTTGAGCGCACGCTCAAGCCGCTGCCAATGATAGAAAAGAGATATTGTTTGAAAGTGATTGTGATCACGACTATGGGAGCGTTCTTTGAAATCAGAAGGAGTCAAACTATATCAGGCATTCATGATAAGGATATCGACTCTTTCGATTATTAAATAACCAACAGTTTCTGGCCTAGAAACTGGAGGCAAGCGCTTGCGTATCCGGGGGGAGGGGGAATAATATTCCCTTTTGTAAGTTTTGGAGAGAAAAAATGAACCAAACAGAAAGCAAAACAAATTGCTGAAAAAGTCGTTGTCTACCAACGAATAGAATTGCGAATAGAAAATCAAAACTCGTTCGCTGATATGGCATGATCGAGACGGGAGAGAAAAACAATTCATTCCCTTTGGTACAGTGAAGTCGACTCAACAGCAGGAGTGACTTACCTATTTTACAGTCTTATATAATACATCATTTGGTTGACAACTCAAAGATGTTTCACTCTTTACGATTCTGTATGGCCAATTATCTCCACTTGATTCTTGGCGTACTTTGTTCATTGTTGATTGCATGACAAAGCATTTCTCATATTTTTTCGTGCAGATATTGTGATTTGCAAGTTTGGGGTTTGAATGAATCGACAGACGTTACAAGATTTATTCAGGAAATGAATTCATGTATTTTGTTTTTCCCTTGATACAGGCTTCCTATTATATAAAGAAGAAAGACAGAGGAGACAGAGGGGGATGGGAGAAAAGAGAGAGTGTGGGAGAGAGGGGGAGAGAAACAGAGAGAGAGAGAGAGAGAGATAGCGAGAGATGGGATGAGAGAGGGAGAGAGAGAGAGAGAGAGAGAGAGAGAGAGAGAGGGGGGGGGGGGAGGGGATTGGGGAGAGAAGCCGTGGAAGGGTAGAGGTAGGGAGAGGAACAAACAGAAAGGGACAGAGAGGGAGATAAACGAATATCTTGGTACAAGCCCAGTATAGTGATTTCAATAAATAATATCATTTATCAAGAGCAAATTGTATGACCCCCCCCCCTGTTATTTTGTTCCAACAAAAGCAACATTGCTGCTTCTTCAGTGTCGTTGTTTGATCATTACATTTTTCTATAAAAGTATTGATTATGATGCCGACAATTTAGTTACAGATCTTATTGTGAGACATGACTTACTTTTTAATATTCTAAAACAAAACCGCTTAAAGGATGAAGATGGTCATAATATTACGAAACTCTGTAGTTGCAATGTCGTTAAAAACAAAAACAGTTCCCAATTTCTATAACTACTTCCGACCCTGACAAGAACTAAGATTTTGCAGGCTGTACGTACATAGAGAAACAACCGATATACTAGCAGTCAAAGAATTCAAGGTCGAAAGTAGCATTAAGATTCCACTTGTATTTCACCATTATATTATTCATATTGTTTGATACAGTTGGTTGGATGAGTTTATCTGTTCCCAAGCATTTAAAAGGATATACGAACGCCTCGGGCATATTGCAAAGTAATTTCATAGTTCTTTCACATCACTCGTGACCCGTTTCACGTCAATTATTATGAAAGGAAAATGACGTCATGCCAAGCGTCATACTTGATCTGAACTTTTGCCTGCTTACCAACGCTCCGGAAACGTGTAAATCTTTTCATACAATTATAATAATAATAAGAATGAAGAGTTGACACAAAATTTTTACCTTGAGTATTCTGATAATAACATCTTTTAACTTTGGCCGTAAATGAGTAGAGGGAGCAACATGATTTTAGATTCTTGGAGAGAGTTCCATATGTCAGGACCATGGTGTCTTATGGATATATGGGCAATTGGTAATTTCGAGTTTACTAAATGAAAATTTGAGGAATAACGGGTAGGGTTAGAGTGAACAGCTTTATTCATAGTGTAAACGTTTTTAAATGAAAGAGGGAGCATATTATTTAAATACTTTAACATGATCAATAAACTTTGTAGCGAATTTATGTCGAATACTGTATACGGTTTTCAGTTTGTAAAATATTGGACTGGTGTGAGATAAATATGGTGAACCCGTACATATACGAAGGGCTTTCTTTTGCAACAAATGAATAGAGTTGATTTTGGGTTTGGTGCTGGTGGCCCATACTAAATTGAAATATGTTATATACATATAAAGCATAACAAGCGTATAACATGGGATTAATTTCTAAATAATATAATTTTATATAATAAACCAACATCCCTAGAAATAGAAGAAGTGATATGACGTATATGTTCATTCCAATTTAGATTTTCATCGATGATGAACCCAAAAATATCGTTGTTCTCTTTCTTTCGAGAGGGACGTTATCTATATTTATGTTGTAAGGAAAGTCAATGACATGTTAATTTGCGTGCTTGAAATACATGAAATTTGTTTGATTTATATTAAGGGATAACTTATTGCATTGAAACCATAGAGATACTTTTGATAACTCATTATTAAGTGTATTTACCAAATTGTTTAAATTTGGACGTGAACAGCAGATGTTTGTGTCATCAGCAAATAGGACAAATGATTAAAAAAAAATGTTGTATTGATTAAATCATTAATATATATATATAAAAGAAAAAGTAAAGGGCCTAAAATTGATCCTTGAGGAACTCCATATTTGGTAGGCAGGAAACTAAACAAAACATCGTTATACATATTGTTTTCTGTTACATAAATAGCTCTCAAACCATGACAGTGCAACTCCACGAATTCCATAACAGTAACATTTTTTCAGTAAAATTTGGTGGTCCAGTGTATCAAAGGCTTTTGATAAATCCATAAATACTCCTATTACATGTTCTTTATTGGCCATATCAGTCGTATCATTTTAATGATTCCAGAACCTTGCAGTACACACCAATACTTATATGCTAGATGATCAACCTGTTCTGATCGATTCCACAATGTTTCTTTCACAATGCAATCGCATGACCAGAACTGGTCTAAATCTTTAAGTGGAAAACTTTATTGTGTCTTTCCTATGCAGAAATCAACAATATTCACCGTTGGATCACTGTGGACTTCTTTCATTCGTATGGCTGTCATGGATGACGTCCTTGTTCTTCAAGGCTTATAAAAAGACGCTCGAGTATGCCGATCTTGGAACGATGTCGGAGTATGACAGAGGCGATTATAACGGAGATAGGTAAAGTATTCTTTATCAACGACCCATGTAGACCACGTTTTGTAAAATTCAAGTGGACTCTGCTAACATTAAAATAAAATACATTAGTTCCTTAGGTTCCAATGACCCAATTCTCCCACTCATAACCTTTAAAAGGGGGATAAAGAAATATAACAGAAATAAATTGAAAGGGAGATCTTTATATTAGGACGGCAATGATGTTGATAATGAGGATGACGATGATGGGGATGGGGGCGATGCTACCTTTCTAACATTATCTTTAGCTTAATATCTAAATCATTTTGCCCACCATTTACGATTTACAAATTACCAGTGATTACGTTTTGAGGACATCGGACGTACCGCAAAACGTACAACTCATCAGGTTTATTTTATAAGCATTCCGAGATTCCTGTTTCTACTCTTTTTTACGAATATATTTTGTGTTCCGACCAAGACGTTCATGAATGGATGGCGGTACAATATTGCAGATTCAATGACACAATGCCTATTTCTAGCTAATCAATTGAATTGAAGGTGTACGATTATTGTCAAGATAAAAGGGGAAATCTAACCTAAACACCATCGTGTATAAAACATGTACCTCAATTATTCTTTAAACTGCATCATAAGCCCCCCAAAAATGATGTTTCTTAACCCAATCATTGATTGTACGCAGACTGGAGAGACTGTGGATGGAAGAAGTGGCTCTGAGTGGTAGTGAGGAGGAAGCTTCTATCGGGAGAGTAGCCATTCGCTTTGTAAGGACTAGGCAGATCATATCAGCTGCTGTGCTTGTCGTCGCGCTGATGGCGTCTTTCGTCACATCTGTAAGCATTTAATATTCCTCCTTAGACCTCGCTCAAAAATAGTTATTGTAGCAATCGTCTGTATGTCTTGAAGGACATATATCCATACGATTATAAATTATGGATGAAGTAAGGAACCTAACCTCGTTTGTTTCGCGGGCCCTGTTTCATGATCCTTGTTATTAATGACGAGTTATGATAACTTCAATAAGCTGCTGGCATCCTTGCATTTGATTGAATGAGAATAAAATTGTAATAGAAATTTGGCATTTCTATTGATAAGATTTTTTTTTTATGAAACAGGACCCTGAACAAACTGTATGAATTGAGCTTTATTTTTTGGTACTTTCATTCTTTGTTCATTTCTTTCCTCCTCCCCTTCGTCATTCTTCTTCTTTTTCCTCTTCTCATTTGTTTTCTTCTCCTTAATGCTTCTTCTCCTCTTCCTCTTTTTGTTAAATCTATGATTGAAAGATTTCAACCATTTGAAAAATGTAATCCATTCTTTATGAAGTCGGTCGGACGTGTCAAATACATTTTCTCCTCATCCAGAGTTTCCAGTCATTAAAGCAAATCAAAAATACTGTAAAACCAGTTAAATCTAGTTTATTATACAGTACAGTTTCAGCAAGTCTTGAAAGCATCTTGTGTGCCCTACAGATCCGGACGCAAACAGACGCATGCAGAAGTAATTTCCTTGAAATTCGATTTTGAAGCATTGACCTCTTATCATCGTATCTGGAGAAGACAACTTAGTTTGCATATCAATTCTTTGGTTATACTTCTCTTATATTTCGCTGTCCTTATATTACAAAACTAAAGAAATGAGGAATGCGAATAATTGTTGTTGTCTTCGCGCCCTTCTGCCGAGCACACAAGTCTTGTTAACCTTGATTATTATTATTATCATCAAACATGTGGTGTCACCTGTGCCAGGGAGGGGAAAAGCTAAAAAAATCACTGTGACTCCGATCGGGCCACCATTCCCTATATAACAGGTTATGCAGGCGCGGATCCAGGATTTTCCAATAGGGGGGGGGGGGGGGGGGGCCGAAAATTTTAAAATCGCATAGACCAATATTTCAACATAACTGACAAGGTCATAGCACCTTACCGGTACCTACAAGCGGGCACAATTTTGGAGAGGGGGCAGGCTCGCGTCATATATGTTGTCCGATATCAACATCCGCCCTTTTTTTTTTAATTTATGCCTTTTTTCCCCTATTGCGCGAAGCGCGGAAGCTTTGACATTTCATTAAATTATTAGAGAAAGAAGACGATTCATTGTACCGTTCCGACTCTTAGTTCATGTTTCGCCCCTCCCGCGCAAAGCGCGAAAGTTTTGACGTTTCATTACATCATTAGAGAAAGATGACGATTGGTTGTACTGTTTTCGACTCTTAATCCTTGTCTGGTTTCGTTTCCCCCTCTCCCACGCGAAGCGCGGAAGCTTTGACGTTTCATTAAATTATTAGAGAAAGAAGACGATTCGGTGTACCGTGTCCTTGTCTGAATTCAGATCCCCCTCCCGCGCAAAGCGCGGTAGCTTTGACCTTTCATTAAATTATTAGAGAGAGAAGACTAATACTGTTTTCGACTCTTAATCCTTGTCTGATTTCGGTTTCATTAAATTATCTGAGAAAGAAGACAATTCGTTGTACCGTTTTCTACTCTAAATCCTTGTCTGAATTCAGTTTCCCCCTCCTGCGCTTCGCGCGAAGCTTTGACATTTTCATTAAATTATAAGAGAAACAAGACGATTCGCTGTACCGTTCTCTACTCTTAATCCTTGTCTGATTTCAGTTTCATTAAATTATCAGAGAAAGAAGACGATTCGTTGTATCGATCGCTACTCAAATCCTTGTCTGAATTCAGTTTTCTCCCCTCCCCCGCGAAGCGCGGAACCTTTACGTTACCCTTAATCATTACTCTTAACCCTTGTCTGAATTCATTTTCGCCCATCCCGCGCGAAGCGCAGAAGCTTTCAGATTAATAAAATTATTAGAGGAGAAGGCGATTCGTTGTACCGTGTCCATGTCTGAATTTAGTTCCTCCCGCGCGAAGCAAGGTAGTTTTGGCGTTTCATTAAAAATTATTCCTTTTAATCCTTGTCTGAATTCATTTTCCCCTCCTGCGCGAAGCGAGGAAGCTTTGACGTTTCGTTAAATTATTAGAGAAAGAATACGATTCGTTGTACTGTTTTCGACTCATAATCCTCGTCTGAATTCAGTTACCCCCTACCGCGTGAAGCGCGGAAGCTTAGACGTTTCATTTAATTATTAGATAAAGAAGACAATTCGTTGTACCGACTCTTAATCATTGTCTGAATTTTCAAAAATGTTTCTCTGTCCCATCGACACTGCGGACCTGACACAGCAACAAAATTATAATGCGTATCTTGCCTGCTCCCTCGACGTGGCGACTCCACCCAACATCCCCCTCTCTCTCTCTTACTCACACCCCTCTTCCCTCAGGCCCTTACCTACATCTCTCTCTCTCCTCTCTTTCATCCTCGTTTTTTTTTTCCTCGTTTTTTTTTCCTTTTCTCCTTTTCTTTCTTTTCTTTCTTTTCCTTTTCCATTCCATTTTCTTTTGTCATTTTCCTGTTTTCTCTTTCTTTCTTCTCTTCTCTTTCCTTTCTTTTCCTTTTCTTGTTTTCTTTTCTTTGCCTTTCCCCTTTTTTTCCCCTCTCCTCACTTTTCCCGATAGCTGCACAATTTTACCGACAATATCCTGACAGGTGGGGGTGTCGCACCCCACCCCCCCCCCCTTTAGCAACGCCTCTGAGCGCAGGTCTGTTTTAAACGTTTAACTTCGAGTCCGCGGCTCAGGATTTAATGTAGCCTGCCCCCTCTATTCAATACCCCCCCCCCCCACTCCAATAACGTCTCCCAAGCCTTCTGGAATAACCCCCGGTCTCCCGATTACAATTCTGCTCCTCTTTGTAGGGCCGGGCGGGGTTTCATCATGAGTGCTTTTACATGAACCTTTTAAAAATAAATATATTATGCTGGATTTCGACCCGGATTGCAAAAACTAAAATGATAGGGTGATCATTCCCAGTATACGCTTGCAGTTCACAGTCATGTGCAACCCCTTCCTCCTTATTCCCTTATCCACCGTTACCGTCGATGCCATTTACATATGGCCGGCCCCTCTTCAATAACGGCCCCAAGCCTTCGGGAATGACCCCCAAAATTTCCTGATTACCATTCTGCCGCCCTTTGGAGGGGCCGGGCGCAGCCTTTTCAGAAGTGTTTTTGCACAACTCTTTTCATAAACAAGTATGCTTAGAACTATTGAAAATAAGCTGAATTCAGACTCAGTTTTGCACAACCTAAAAATTACAATACGGACAGTCACCCCCCCCCCCATCCATTCGCGTGCATTTTACACGCGCATACTCCCCCCCCCCCCAGTTTTCCCTAACTCGTTGTTTCTGTCACTTTGTGCCATTTCCTTGTCTTTCTTCATTTCTCACCCGGCTCCTCTCTTCTTTTTTCTTTCTCTTTTCTCTCTCTCTCTCTCTCTCTCTCTCTCTTTCTTTTCTCTTTTTTTCTTTTCTCTTCTCCTTTCTTCTCCTTTTTTCCTCTCCTCCTTTCTTTTTCCTTTCTTTTCTTCCTCTTTTTTCCTTTTTTTTGCGCCGCCAATAGGGGGGGGGGGCCGCGGCCGTTTCGGCCCCCCCTGGATCCGCCACTGGTTATGGATGTGCATATAGACCGATGTTTCCCAAGATTCCCCCATGTAATCTATCATAATTATGTGTGTGTTTGTAGGCTGTCCTTGTACATAGGTTACTGGAGTACACTGAGGAGGAGAAGGTCGACCTCTGGTACGGCATCGTACTCGTTGTCTGTATCTTCATCCTCCAAATCGTCCGGATAACGGGCGACGTCTTCTCTCGCTCATTCAACTGTCGAACAGCCACACGTCTACGGAGCGGTATGCTGACTATGGCGTTTCGCAAGCTAGCTAACCTAAGGAGTCTACAGCAACACAGTGTCGGGGAGGTAGGAGATCTTAATTGTTCATATTATCAAATTCCAACAAAAGATAACTGCCAATTTTGCAGGGATTCCAAACTCGTCTTGACAGTCATAGCCCCCCCCCCCTCCTTCGGATCTTAATGAACTTATCCATATCAGGCATTTCATTGATACCATCTGCATAAAGCTATTGTCACAAATCAGAGCAGCGACCGACCGATCAGTAGCCTGCTCGGTCGCTGCTGGAATTAGGCATTGCCCAGCAATTAGGTCGGTGCCCGGGCGGCGACCGCCCAGGCACCGAGCGTATTTTGGGCGGCGAGTGAAAAATGAGCAGGCGCCGCCCAAATTTTAACTCCGCGCTAAAACTTCAGCGGCGACCGAGCGATGCCCTAAAAACGAGCGGTGCCTGGGCGGCCGCCGCTCGGTGGCCGGCCAGCCGCCGGGCAGAATTGGTTAAAAACTCGCCGCTTGGCCGCCGAGCAGCCTACTTTTGGGTAATGTGACCATAGCATTACCTAAGGTCCAGCCCCCATACAGCGACCATTTCTCCCCCCCCCCTTCCCCCAAATATCGATCAAATGCAGGAAAGCGGTCATTCGTAGCCATACGTCCAAAATGTTAAAGGTAATACAACGTTTTGGTATGGGGTCATGAATTTGGTTCAAATACACATTTTGGAAGCATAAGCGATCCTCCAGTATTCAGTGATCGTTGTTGCGGTTGAAATCGAGTCTAAAGTTATGGAATTGTAAATAATTAACTCTTTATGTTGTATAGCTCCCTCTCAAGGTCAATATACTAATTAAGCTATAAAACAATGTTTCTTGACAAAAATCGACCAATTAGCTATTCCCATTTAGAAATTATATATCACAACTACATAGTCTGAGATTGTCATGTTCGCAGCTACCATTATACGGTCGTAGGCGCTATTTAAAAATTTATCAAAATTTACCGGGAGCACCGGTAAATTGTTATATTCAATTTTTCTCGAAAGCAGAATCGTTTTAGGGGCTAAATTTTCTAGCGCTTATAATACATCCACAGGGGAATCCAAATATATCAAAATTGTAAAGAATCACTATCCAACCAATTTCAAAATTTCCCAAAACTTTGTATTACCTTTAAGGATGCAGATTACAGGTTTCAAACAGCACTTCAAGTCCCATATATTCGGACAATTCCCGCTTTTCATCATCCACCAGCCATTCATATTTCCCATCTTTTGCCATTTTAAATGTAGCGATTTTTGTAAGGTTAAAAAATCATTATTTTACCCGACTGATACGTAAGCAACTAGTTAATATACATTGACATGGCAAATGTAATAACCTTACCCAAGGAACTTTGTAATTGAGGATTCATAAATCTATAGTACACCCTAGCGCGTCGAATCTACTGAGCTATCATGTCTCCTGAAATGATGTTATATTATCTTCACTCCTTTAATCTACCACTACCAGATTGTGAACATATGTGCCAACGACAGTCAACGTCTCTTCAACGTATGCGTGGTAGGAAACTTCCTGATCTCCTCCCCAGCCTTGCTTCTAGCAACCCTCATTACAACACAGTTCATAGTCGGAACTGGGGCGTTGATCGGGACACTCGCAACATTCATCTTGTTCGTCCCTATGCAGGTGAGGGCGTCGGTGCTAGCCATGGCCCAGAGCCATCGATAATACACAGAGTTTGGCCAATTTGGTTTCAGTCGTTCACAAAGTGGTGTATGTGCGTTTGTTTTGTGCTTGCCCAACAAAGCAGTGTTCGCCATTTTGTGCCCAAATAGAACCGGGTTGGCCAAACTCTCCTGATGAATGACACTGCCTTGTGCAAAATAATTGTAAAACAGCTTCTAAGGGCACATAAAGTGAACTAAATATTACACCTGTAAGACTCCATATAAAGTATATTCTAAGATGTATTTCTTTACTCTCATAATTATTTTCTTTGTAAGAACCTCTTAATAAGACTTTGGAATAACGGTGCTGTCAAACTCTATTGATTTGCATTTGGACGTACTCGGAGTCGAATACAGGCCAGGCCCGCGTATCTTATATTTACTGAAAATCTTCTGCAACTTATAATAATCACTTCCATCTTAGGTGTTGTAAGTCACTGCAAAGCAAACTAAAAGTATCTTAGCGTAAGCCGAAAGTCATTTATGAAGTTCACTCGGTAATTAGAATCCTTACACTCGGTATAATATGTGTGGTAGAAATCCGTACTCGCTCAATTAAGTTTCTTTATTGCTCTTTCTGTGTCTTGTTCTGCATGACTCATAGGTCATAGCTGGTAAGACCATATCGAAGATAAGAATACAATGTATCGAGATCATCGATGTCCGTGTCCAGAAGATGCATGAACTTGTCACTTACATTAAACTGATCAAGATGTATGCCTGGGAGCTACCATTCGCCAAGTCAATAAAAGGTATTTTCATCTTTTTGTCCTTCAGATTTCGATGCATGTCCCTCTTTTTCGGAATATAGCATCAGCCATGCATACAATTGTGCAAGCATCCCTCTGTTTCATTTTCAAAAGTCATGGTCTGCTTCTGGTTAATTCATGGTTATCGTAGATACTAATAAAAGCCAAACACAAAACAGAACAACGTCATGCTGCCACTAACATGAATCACAAATGTCTACTTACATGTATACTGTAGGGTGTGGAGATTGGGGTCTAATGAGAAAATATTATTGTCCACCAAACTGCATTAAAGAAGTAAGTGTTAACACGAATGAGTGCAGCTAATAAAGATAGAACATTATTTTTTATTTATGGATTGGCAAAATAGTTATCGTTGTATTTTCACCGGTTTAACACTGCCACCACTCATTATTTCTTACACAAATGTAAAGCTTTACGCCGCCAAGAAAAGTCGCATTTGGAAAAGGCGGGAATGTTGCAGAGTTTCAGTCTATCCAACGTTCCCATCATTCCAAGTCTTGCTTCAGTCCTATCCATCATCATCCACATCTATATGGGCAACTCACTCACTGCAGCTGAGGTAATATATATATTTTTTAAATTGAATTTGAATTTATTTATTTCACATGCTTGAATGTATACACACATCCATTAGTATATCAAAATGGAGGGTATTTCATATGGAAACAATATTATAAACATTGAAATAGTTTAATTACGTGATCGACGATTTATTAAACCAATTTGACACTTTGAACAATATTATAGGTAAGACTATTTGTATATGGCATGTGAAAAAGGGGCTTATTGAAAAGCGTGGCTTGTAATGGGAAGCCCCTCTAAAATTATCATTAATACATTAGTATGAAGCTGTGTGATTTAGTGTTTGACAAAAGAAACGACAAGGAAAGGGCACATTATTAAAGGCAAATGAAAATAGATGAATAATTGTATAAAGACAGTGAACAATGAATATCCTATTGATTGGTGAGATGTGTTGTGGTCACTGGACTGTGGATCTCAATGTCCGCGTTTCGTGTCCCGCTGCGGCACTAATGTCCTTTGGCAAGACATTGATCTTTATTTGCCACACTCAACCCAGGTGATGTAAATGAGTACTTGGGAGGTAAATGCCAGAGCGCCGTAATGGCAGCCGTGTTAAAGCCAGTGTAATAATCGGGAGCGCCAGAAGTGTCAAGTTTGACAGATATGAGCGCTAAACAAAAACCCAATATTATTATTATTATTATGCTTACTGCACGGGGCGTCATTCACACTGCGCCAAACATGGATATTCAATGATAAAAAATAGAAAGGACTGCAGGCAAAAGTGATGTCTCTCTACACAGACGCAAGGGCCTAGCACAATGTTTAGGGGGAGGCTGGGGAAAAAAAGAACTTCTGCATTGGTGGAAAACTGGCCTAGGAAATAAAATGTCGATGCTATAGAACACGGCTCAACTTATCCTGTGCAGTCCTGTGTATTATACGCTATTTTACAGAAGACTTCTTTATAAATGATCAAATCAGTTGACGCAAGGACGCCTTAATGTGCAATTTGCAATTCTAAATTCCTAAACTTTTAATCCTCCGATGTGATACAATACCAAAATACTTTCCCAAGCAGCTTAAAAATAGATTTACGCATGATTCAAACACTTTGAAGTTGATTTTTGTCTTCATATTGTTAATCACTACATTCGGGACTTTAAGTTGTTTTTGTTAATTCTACTTCGAACTTAAAGGTATTGCAAAGTTTTGGTAATTGTCATGAATTCGGTTCAAATGAACATATTGTAAGCATATGCGATTTTACAATATTCAATGATCGTTGTCGCGGTTGAAATTCGAGTCTAAAGTGATGAAATTGTAGATAATAAACTCTTCATGTTGTAAAGCGCTCTCTCAAGACTGATATTACCTTAACTCTAAAACAATGTTTCTTGACTACGATCGACCGATTTGCTATTCCCGTTTGGAAATTATATATCAGAACTGTAAAGAATTACTATCAATCCAATTTTCGAAATTTCCCAAAACTTTGCATTACCTTTAACGAATATGTCCGGGTTCGCGTTCTCACAGGCGTTCACTCTCGTGTCACTTCTGAACGTTTGTCGGGCTGTTATTGGACCTGCTCCCTTTGCAGTCCGCATGCTGGCTGAATCTAACGTTGCACTGGATCGACTGAAGGTATGTGGGGGTGGGGGTAGAGAGAGAGAGGGAGTCCATTATAATTTTATCTTTTAATACACAATGAAAATCACCACGAGGCCAAAAAAAAAAAAAATCATTTGGTTGTCCTCGACCGCCCGCTCGTCATTTTCGGGCCGCTCGTATTTTTTTTTTTAAATCACTTTTTTTTTTTTTTAATTCATTTTTTTTTTTTTTTTTTTTTTTGGGGGGGGGGGGGGGAGCAATCGTAAATTCCAAACATACCATTTTATGCATTTGCAAGGATCAAAATGCGTCCCGTTGCCAGTTTGGTCTTTTCAGTACGCAATTAGGTATTTATTAAACTTGCCATTTTTATTTTTCTATGTCAAAATGCCGTTCATTCATATCAGGTTCTGAGCATTCTTAAACTCATTATAAAGCCCATCTGTACTAGTTTATAGGAGGGATTAGACCACCCTGCAAGGTCACTGGACAGGTGGTTATCTCATCAAATCAGCTCTCAGTTAACATAAGAAAAAGAGGATCTTGGGGACCAATGGTCACCGATTAGGCATTGTTTGCTACATAGAGGGCGCAAGTAGATATAAGTAGTACAATGGAGATTTAAAAGGTGCTGTATTTCAAAGCCCAAAATACTTTCTGTGTTGGTCGTGATATTCATTGTACATTAAACTAGTCTTTTACCATATTAAAGTGTTTTATAGACTTTGTTTGTTTAAATGCTTGACAATCCCAATGATTTTTTTTTTTATGGAAAAGAAATTATTAAACAAAAAAAATAAAAACAAAATAAATCCGCCCGCCCGCCCCTACTCCAGAAAAGCAATCGAGGACAACCAAACAATTTTTTGTTTGTTTTGGTTTTATCAGAATTAGTTGTGATTCTAGGAGTAATATTTGTATTAGCTGAAGACCAACAGCATAACATCTGACTGTGGTCCGACCTAGGATTAATATTTTAAACTGTTTTTGCTGATGCATGTACACTGTTGGTCATAATGGTGGAATATTTATTATTACCCCAGTTTAGGGAAGGATTTTAAAAAATTATTTATTTCTAAAAAGATCTAGATAATGGCATACATTCTCAGATTTTGTAGGGCCATGCATTATGGTTCAAAGCATGGCCGCACAGCGGAATTTTTCCTGTTGTGGGGCCGGGTAAAAATGCAATGAATTTTTGACAATTTATTGCATTTTCTTCGTTTTGGGGGATTTGTGGGGGCGGCCGCGTACCCTAGCAAACACTGCGTACAGTCATGATTCAGGGGCTAAGCTATGGCCTCGTTACTGTGAGGCCCCAGGATAAAAATCGTGTCGATCAGCTATATTAGTGCCCTTTTGTGAGGCATTAATCCTCATTACTGTCAATTATGATTTAAGGACGTAGGTTCCCTAGCTGATTAGCATAGTAGCACACATATGATTTAGCAGTCACGCAAAACAAACACACGCAATTTAATATTCAATAAAATCTGAGAATGTATGCCATTATCTAGATTTATTAGAAATAAATAATTTTTTAAAATCCTTCCCTAAACTGGGGTAAAAATAATTATTCCACCATTACGACCAACAGTGTATCTACATACTAAATGTGTAAAAATGTAAAATGTATAAAATGCGTAAAATGTGTAACTCTAGCGTAGCGTAGGCCTTTCAGGTGAAGAAAAACCCCGATTGCTGGCTACTAATCTAAAAGATTAAGACGTCAGGCGGTTAGGTATTTCTATTTCATCGTTCATAATAACCATTAGGAACCTCCATCAGGAAATATATATATATATATATATATATATATATATATATATATATATATTCATGTCTAATGATATTGTAGTTTCATTCGAAGAGTACGATTTATATATAGGTATGAGTACTGTGTCTCATTCAAACAATGTAAAATCGTATGCGTTTAATCACAGTCAATCATGATCATGGACCAAGCGAAAGCGAATGAGAAGCTTGAAGATAGTAGTGAGAACATGGTTGAAATCAGAGGAGGAGAGTTCGGATGGGATGACATCTCACACAACGAAGATGCGATCCAAGATGACATCACCATGGAAACTACCTCCGAAGATGAGAACAAAAATGAAGTTATCGACACGAATGGTAGCGGTGAACCAGGTATGTTCTTATAATGTAAAAGATCTTCACCAGTCACTTGGATCACGTGGTTAATCCCACCGCTGTCATCATGTAATAGTAAGATCAACATTAGGTTCAAGGTTATTTATTTCCAAACTAGTCATTATTTTAGAACATAACGAATGCCGAGGTGTTAACCCCTATCATTCAACATAACGTTAAAAAAGGCAGATGCTATAATCAGACAGTCGTCACAAGTGGATTTATTCATATGACAGAATTAGAAAGAGATCATCTATTACACACAGACTTTAAACAGGACAGTTTTTTTTTAAGTTTTCATTTAAGTTGTTTTCACCGTAGATCGTCACGATTCAGCCTTAAACTACCAAAAAGTGTTTGTTCTAAAACGAAGGCAAAAATGGCTTTAAACAGTTGATGTATTAATTTATGCTGAAGGGTTACAAATATCAGGAAATCCAAAATAAAATTTTCTTACTCTCTCTCTAGAAGTGATGATAAAGAACGGATCACACAATGCTGCCGATTCAAATGGAATTAAAGAACAGACATCTGACGTAAAACAACACGAGTGTAATAGTGTGACTGATGAATTCTCGAATAATATTGTATCAGTACTTTTCGATGTCAACTTTGACCTCCCAAATGTGAGTGTACGGTCCCTGGATCGATTCTTACCTGCCATTTGATCTATATCAATCTTCGCAATTCTCTTGTAACATAAAACATTATGTAGAAGAAATATACGGGAAAAATCTGATTTAATTTTGAATATACTGAGTGTTACTCAAGCATTATTGCCCATTCGCTTTTTGATCACAGAGGGAGGCGCCTCAGGCCCGTACGCATCAATGTACCTCATTTTCACGATTTTGCTCTATTCACAGACTTACTTTGACCCAGAGGCTTTCATAGGGAGGGGGGGGGGGGGGGGAGCTTTGCACGAGCCAACATTTCATGGTAATTTTTGTTGTTGGAAAAACTCTCTTTGGACTTCTTTGGACTTCTGTCAAATTTGAATATCTGCACCGTTCCCCTAGTGGGCAAAGTTATAAATTGTGTAAAAAGGGAAGTTTGGTATTATCATTTTACAAAACTGATTTTGTTTGAAGTCCTTGCCCCTATTAGTGCTCGCCTATTAATGTCGAGTACCTTTAAAACAGAATATAGCCTACATTTCACAACTGGAGGTAAATGGTGGAGTATTCCAATTTGCATAATAGTCGAATTATTTATTACAACTGAGTATTTCGCATGGTTAAATGAATAATCAGTTTCTCTTTTTATAAGAAAAATGCGTTCAATTGCCCTTTATCGTAATATAAAGAAATTCTTTTCAATGCAGATATTTGATATAGTTTATAGGTATCATGTAGGGATGTTTGTATGCTAATGGAAACCACGTCACAAGCCTCATGTTCTCAAGGTATTTCTCCTCCTCTTTACATTGTAATCATATATGTCATGGTATTTTCATTTTGATTATTATTATTATTATTAATTATTGACGTTAATTGAATTAATCACCCATATTTAATGCACAATCGTGCTCAATCTTAGGAACATTTGGTTGGAGTATGCGGATCTGTCGGCAGCGGGAAGTCTTCGCTGGTCAATGCCATCTTAGGTCAGATGGAGAAGGTCAAAGGCACTTGCAAGGTCAGGGGAAAGTTCGCTTACGTTGCGCAGGAAGCCTGGATATTCAACGCCACAGTGCGAGAGAACATTCTCTTTGGAAAACTGATGGACGAGAAGCGTTATGCTATGGTCCTAGATGCCTGTAGCCTCAAACAAGATCTGACGATCTTAACCAATGGAGATGAAACAGAGGTAATAAACTGGGCCTTTCTTACACAGGGTAGCCACGTCACCATCAGTGCTAGGGTCATCTACATCTAGGTAGAGAAGGAAAACTTAAAGTAGGAAAAACATCTTGATAGCGTTGGAATGACTAAATGTAGTGAGAGAAAGAGAACCTAAACATAAACCTGTTTTCTTCTTTATATTTCGTATTCACCTTTAAAATCACAAGACCCAGGAGACAAGGTGTTACACAAGAAAATAGATATTAAGAAAAGAAACATATCAAATGACAAAGTATTGTTTTGCTTTCTTCAATTAAACATGGCGGTAAAACATATTGGCTTGTCTCACACTGACAGCAACGCATCATGAAAATCAGATGAAAGACATGTGACAAACAAAGGAAATAAATTACTTGTGTAAATATTTAGATTTTGTTCTATCTTTTATGCAAATTGAACAAAATGTGCACATTTTCTTTACCACATTACACACTGTCGAAGATAAAAATGGGAATTCAGTGCTGAAAAGACAATTACCTGCAATTTTATGTGCGTGGACACGCGATCGTTGGGTGTATGGTATTTGTGTATGTGTTTGTTTAACTTGTGTGTGCGTGTGTGTGTGTGTGTGTGTTTGTTTGTTTGTATACGTGTGAGAGGTACGGTACGCGACTGCGGATGTAAGGCCAAAGATCAACTGATGGTTCAAATCCATTCTTGATCTGATAAGCGCTTTGCTCTTGATAAAAACTGAACATTTTTAGCTGAAAACAATTTCCGCGAGTTGTTCAAACTTTATAACCAGTGCTCTCTTAAGCGTAAAATATTGTCAATAATTTTAGTACCATCCTATTGAATAGACCCTCACCAATTATTTCATGAGAAACAAATCAATCATGGAGATATCGTGAAAGTATAATTGTGGAGGATATATTCAAAGTGTGCACTTGTTATAGGTATTATGTATGTCATTATCCTTTCCTTAGATCGGTGAGCGAGGAATCAATTTGAGTGGTGGTCAGAAGCAGAGGGTCAGTCTTGCCCGTGCTGTGTATGCTGATCATGACGTGTATTTCCTAGATGATCCGTTGAGTGCTGTAGACACACACGTCGGAGAACACATCTTCAAGAGGTGCATCAATGGAGTCTTAAACGAGAAAACCATTTTGTTCGTCACACACCAGCTTCAGGTATAGATCTTTAGTTTTTCATACGATCTTTCTTTAAGCTATTCGTGATTTCGCTTCAGAGAGCTTGCTGGTTCTAATTAACTCGAAATATTTCATTATGCAATGGATGGGTTGTTTCGACCAGCAAAATATTCATCATCATTTCGAGTCATCACACCGATTTTCCAAAAGTAAGATGGCCGCTGCCAGGTTCCTCTCATTCCATCCGTCACCCAGCATGTCACAGCTCAGTCGATGGTCCATGGTCTGAGAAGCGTCATTCAGCATGTCACACCTCAGTAAATGGTCCATGGTCTGAGGGCCATCATTCGTCATGTCACAGCTCAGTCGATGGTCCATGGTCTGAGAAGCGTCATTCAGCATGTCACTGCTCAGTAAATGGTCCATGGTCTGAGGGCCATCATTCAGCATGTCACAGCTCAGTCGATGGTCCATGGTCTGAGAAGCGTCATTCAGCATGTCACTGCTCAGTAAATGGTCCATGGTCTGAGGGCCATCATTCGGCATGTCACAGCTCAGTCGATGGTCCATGGTCTGAGAAGCGTCATTCAGCATGTCACTGCTCAGTAAATGGTCCATGGTCTGAGGGCCATCATTCGTCATGTCACAGCTCAGTCGATGGTCCATGGTCTGAGAAGCGTCATTCAGCATGTCACTGCTCAGTAAATGGTCCATGGTCTGAGGGCCATCATTCAGCATGTCACAGCTCAGTCGATGGTCCATGGTCTGAGAAGCGTCATTCAGCATGTCACTGCTCAGTAAATGGTCCATGGTCTGAGGGCCATCATTCGGCATGTCACAGCTCAGTCGATGGTCCATGGTCTGAGAAGCTTCATTCAGCATGTCACTGCTCAGTAAATGGTCCATGGTCTGAGGGCCATCATTCAGCATGTCACAGCTCAGTCGATGGTCCATGGTCTAAGAAGCGTCATTCAGCATGTCACAGCTCAGTAAATGGTCCATGGTCCGAGGGCCATCATTCAGCATGTTACAGCTCAGTAGAAGGTCCATGGTCCAAGGGCCATCATTCAGCATGTCACAGCTCAGTAGATGGTCCATGGTCTGAGGGCTGTCATTCAGCATGTTACAGCTCAGTCGATGGTCCATGGTCTGAGGGCCGTCATTCAGCATGTCACAGCTCAGTAAATGGTCCATGGTCTAAGAAGCGTCATTCAGCATGTCACAGCTCAGTAGATGGTCCATGGTCTGAGGGCCATCATTCAGCATGTCACAGCTCAGTAGATGGTCCATGGTCTGAGGGCTGTCATTCAGCATGTTACAGCTCAGTAGATGGTCCATGGTCTGAGGGCCGTCATTCAGCATGTCACAGTTCAGTAAATGGTCCATGGTCTGAGGGCCGTCATTCGGCATGTCACAGCTCAGTAGATGGTCAATGGTCTGAGAAGCGTCATTCAGCATGTCACATCCCAGTAAATGGTCCATGGTCCGAGGGCCATCATTCAGCATGTCACAGCTCAGTAGATGGTCCATGGTCCGAGGGCCATCATTCAGCATGTTACAGCTCAGTAGATGTTCCATGGTCTGAGGGCCGTCATTCAGCATGTCACAGCTCAGTAAATGGTCCATGGTCTGAGGGCCGTCATTCAGCATGTCACAGCTCAGTAGATGGTCCATGGTCTGAGAATCGTCATTCAGCATGTCCCAGCTCAGTAAATGGTCCATGGTCCGAGGACCATCATTCAGCATGTCACAGCTCAGTAGATGGTCCATGGTCTGAGGGCTGTCATTGTAGTCTGTAGTCTGTTGATAGAGTCAAGATATCCCCACTTGTGTATGTTTGCATCACTTCTACCAAAACCAATACGAAATCTGTTGAGCTGCATCATGTGATCCATGGCAGTTCTTATCCATCTGTTAATCTTCCTGGAATTCTATTCATTGAAAAATCACCCACCAAAAATAAAGTCGCGTATCATGCACATCCTTGGCTGTAACTGCCCAGGCTCCCTTTATCTGTACTCATTCTATAAAAATTCTGACGGTTGACAAATGCCTTTCCACCCACTCACGGTTTGAAATATGCCAACCTTTATTTAATAGACCGAACGTATATGTAATATTGCTAGAGAGAAGTGGCTCAAATTCTAGTTTAACGAAAACAACTAAGTGCTCAGTGATCCTAATAATTGTATTTCTTCTTGCAGTACTTACAAGACTGTGACTCTGTAGCAGTGATGATGAATGGCCGAATCAAGGAACAAGGAAGTCACAGTGAACTCATGTCAGAGAAAGGAGAATATGCTCGACTTATCACCACACACTGCACGTACCTCGAAGATATACTCGAAGAAGAAGACGAAGTCTTTTCCTCCAGAACCAGGTAACAATCCGTTTTCATAAGGTATATAATAGATGCAATCCTTAACTTGGTTCTTCTTGTAATTGTGAAATTGACAAGTATTTTATTTTACACTAATACATCAAACTGTACATTGATACTTGTTATATTAAAACGAAGAACATGAACATAATGCTGGTATGCTGAAGTGCTGGAGTGCGCTTTTTGGCAGAAATGGCAGAATCTATAATTGAGATACCTCAGTCTAGATATGGGATAATATATATTGTCAGTTGTTAAAGGTAATTCAAAGTATTGGGACATTTTGAAAATTGGATGGATAGTAATTCTTTAAAATTTGATATATTTGGATCCCCCTGTGGGTGTTTTATAAGCACTAAAAAATTTAGCCCCTAAAACACTTCTGCTTTTGAGAAATTTAATAATCAAACATTTACCGGTGCTCCAGGTAAAATTTTGAATATTCCAAATATTACCTAAGGCCATTCCATGGTAGCTGCGACCCTGAAAATCTCAGAATAATTATACAGTTCTGATATATAATTTACAAACAGGAATAGCAAATCGGTCGATTATAGACAAGAAACATTGTTTTAAGCTAAAGTAATATCAGTCTTGATGGGAAGCTATACAACATAAAGAGTTTATTATTTATAACTTCATCACTTTAGACTCGATTTCAACCGCGACAACGATCCTTGAATATTATAAAATCGCATATGCTTCCGATATGTTCATTTGAACCAAATTCATGACCCCTTACAAAACTTTGTATTACCTTTAAGTTAAGGTTAGGAGCTGGTGTTTATATTTGGAGGGTGTCATTAAGATATTCATCTATGTAGTCTTCGTTACAGTATTGATAATTCAACTACATTCAATGTATAATGTAATGGTTCATTTATTCAACTGTTCCTAGTTCGTTCTCACAACTCTGTTCAACTTAGAATATTGTAATAACCTTTGGAGCCTATGTACAATCTACAAGCTGTGCTCTATCTTGGGCTCCTTCGTATCCTCATTCCCATTTTCACTTAATAGTCCTTACTTTTCAAACCAAAGTGACGTCATATATGTTATGTACTTGTGTTTATATAAATTACATGTATTAAAACAAAACTCCTATTGTTGACGTGAAATGTGCAATAGCAAATCTGAAAGTAAAAGAAACCGAAACAAAAATATTTTGTACTGTGATGGATATAAAAATGTCCATACTCCGCGACGTTTTGAGAGCAACCTTACAATCATTATCTTGCATATATACTTGTCTTAATTTTTTTTTAAATAAATTGCGTTATTCTTTTTTCTTGATCAGAAAATCGAAGTGAGCATGAGGCAAATTATCTCTCTCGCCCGTTTCAAATAAGCTAGTCAAACCAGCAAAACAATAGGAGGCGATATAATAACTCACACCGTCCTCTTTTGTGTGTGTTTAATACATCAGAGAGCGTACTAGACGAATTTCGTCGCCGACGGCGAACAGTGGAAACCAAAGAAGACGGAAATCATCGACAAGCACAACAATGCCACCAATTACACAACGCAAAAGAAAGAGATCATCAACATCAAGTATTTCGAGTTATGATGACGCAGCTATCGATACTCAAGAAGATGATGGTTAGTGTTATTATTTCATGATTCGGTAGTTTCTGTCATTTTCCACAGCATTTCTTTTCTTCAACTGTTTTTTTCATGTGTAAAGATGTGAGGAACTTTATTTCCCGCCTGCCTGGATATCGCTAAAGAGTGTGGAGCGTCATACTTTCCCCATAAAAAGAACTTTATTTTGTTATATGTTTGTGTGGGTTGGGCTGTGTGGCGCTTATGTACGTGTGTTAGTAATGGTCTGTGGTAGTGATGTTCTGGAACTATGTCCCATTTGCAGGCCAAAAAATGAAAAGGTCAAATTTCAACGGCATTTGAAAGATAATACTAATTTAGAACTTCCCTCAAAACAAAAAGGCTTGAAAAGGTCTTTTTGTCCGAAAATAACGACCGTTAGTTGTTGAATCGAATTTAGGGATTGTTGCCTGATTTTCAGACCCTTGTACCGCATGGTCGTACGTTTTGTGCTGCGCAAAGATTCAATCAGTTTAATTTTGGCCATTACAAGAAGTTAGTTATTGATGCAGACAAATGCTCATGTATCCTTTATTGCTCATTTTATGTATGTAATTACCAAAGAAAAAAAGAAGTCAGTCAGTCACTCAATAGTGTCTGAGAGTGAAGTTTAGAAAATAGACGGGTTTCCTTGCATAACTTGAATACTAGGACACTGCTAACTTTTAAATTGCACAGATAGGACATATTTCTGCAAAGTTCTACAGAATTCGATTTTGGTTGCAAATAGAACAAATAATGGTGTTTAAGTTTTTTAAAACAAAAGTCAATTGGAAACACCCATTTCTCTTTTCAGTTTGAAATTGAATACATTTCTCTAATGCATTGCCATGATCATTTTAATGGATATGTAAAGGTCGTGGGTTCGAAACCCGGCACGACACCTAATATGTCCTTCAGTAAGGCCTTGTAGCAACATTCCTTATATTCTTCTTCTTTTCGAGTCACTACACAAGTCCCGTACAGTGGTCCACATAGGCTTTGGCACGGCAATTCACAGCTTCCAGGTCATCTTGGGTGCATGGCTCTGGCAGGAGTGGGCAGACTAGCAGGTGTTCCATTGTCTGTTCCTGGCCGCATTCACATGCTGTTTGTTCGTCTCCTAGACCCCACCTCTGCATAGGGACTCTGCATCGACCGTAGCCAGTTCTTAGGCGGTTGAGGCTTAGCCAGGTAGGCCAAGTCTCACTGGAGCCGGTTGCGAGGGATTCCTTCGGGCTGAGGGAGAGTTTATGTGGAGTGGCCTGAAGGTGGTTAGACCACAAAGTCATCATTTGGTTGTGAGGGCTGGTATTAAGGGGCTCTACATAGTGCAGAAAGCTGCGTCTGGATTTGAGCCGCTTGCCCACCGGCTTGTTCGAAAAGTGAGTGGAGTGGATTGTTCTCTTGTTTGCCCTTTTCTTTCTGGGACAAAACCAACCTTCTGACGTGTGGAGGGGCAATACCGCAGAGCAGGTATTTTAGTTGGCCTAAGGCAGCCAGTGATCGCTCTGCAAGATGAATTTAGAGCTGGGTTGATATTGGGTGCATGGGCCGATCTACTCCATACTGGTGAAGCATACTCCGCTGCAGAGAAGCAAAGCGCAAGGGCTGTCGTCCGGATTGTTCTGGCGTCAGTCCCACAGTGGGTGCTAGCTTCTTGAGGATGCTTTTGCGGGCTCCAACTTTTGCCTTTGTGTTGGCAATGTGGTTCTTGTAGGTAAGGGAGCGATCCAGTGTGACGCCTAGGTAGACTGGGTTAGGAGAGTGCCTAAGCCTTTTCCCACACCAGCTGATCCTTAGTTGATGGTAGGCATCCATGTTCTTGAGGTGGCATGCGCTTATCTGAGTTATATCAGGGTTAGCTCTCAGGTGATTGGTCGCATAGTATGGGATGAAACCGGCCAGGGCATCACTGAGGGACTCCTCCAACTTCATAAAAGACTGGTTCTGGGTGGCGATGCAGAAATCATCGGCGTAGAGGAAGCTCCTGGTGTTTGGGTTGGATCGGTTGGTTGTTCGTGTACACGTTAAAAAGCAGCGGTGCAAGTACACTTCCTTGTGGTAGGCCATTTTTCTGTCAGCGTCATCTGCTGCGAATGCCATTGATGAAACACAAAATATCGCCGATTGGACAGCAACGTCTGGATGAGTCCAGTCAGTCTCACGTCCTTTGTCAGCTCAAAGATCTTCCTGATAAGGATTCTGTGGTTCACAGTGTCGTAGGCAGCAGAGAGATCAACTAAATCAGCTCCGGTGATTACCTTACTCTCATACCCGTCCTCAATGAACTGAGTGAGGTTTAGGAGTTGGCCAGTGCATGATTTTTCTGGCCTAAACCCTGCTTGTTCCGGAATGAGATGTTCATCCACGAATGGGGCGAGGCGGTTGAGGATAAGCCGCTCGAACAGCTTATATGTATGGCAAAGTAGTGAGATAGGCCTGTAGCTCTTTGGACTGGCTGCGTCTTTGCCAGGCTTCAATAGGGCAATAACTTTGTGGATTTCCTCCAGAGCTTTGGGATGTTGTTGGTGCCTAAACATTCGTTCAACATTTTGAGAAGACAGTTGAGGGCACCTGGTCTAAGTTGTTTGACCTACTCGCAGAGGACGTCATCAAGTCCAGCAGCTTTGTTGTTTTTCATTGCTTTGATGGCAGCAAGCAGGTCGTTTATGGTTAACGGTCTAGTGAAGCCTGGGACATCTTGAGAGCTTGGAGCGTCTGTGACGTTAGGGAGTCTGGCTCTTCTGGGGTGATGGTCAGGGTTTCCCCGGCCATTCACTAGGAGTTGGTGGGCAACTTGGTTGGCAGTGACTTGAGATCTTGGTTGGGCCTTTGTTTAGTCGTTGCCCAATATCCGGATCGTTCTCCATGCCTTCCTGCTGCTATGTGTCATGTCAGTGGATTGAATGAATTCCTGCCACTTCCTCCTTCTAGATTCTCCAATTTCCTTGGTCAGATGTTCTCCAGATTCCAGTGTCTCCTCACTAAAGGGGTCTATCTGGAAGTGTTCGATGTAGTCTTCATACATCACCTTGGAATTGTCCGTCAAGCCTTGAATGTAGCTTGTGCGACATCCTCGGGGGATGTTACGCCTTTAGGATTTCTTCATTAACTCTACAAAGGTGTCGTAGTTTTGGGGGTGGCAGGTAGGTCCTGGATGTAGGAGTCAAACTCCTTAGCGAACTTTCCCCAGGTTTTCCTTCCTCAGGTTGAAACGATGTCGGAAGGGCACTGTTCGTGGAGTAATGACTGCATTAACCTTAAGCCCTATCGGTCGGTGCTGAGAGTGGGGGATTGGGTCGAGAACGACTTTCTCACACTGGTTTAATAGCAATCCTGGTAGATGTAAATATCCGGTCAGGGTTGTAGCCACGTCTCCACCTTGCACTGTTGAAAGAGGCAGGAAGCTTAGCGTCATGAATGAGGGACAGCTGTTTAGCATCTGCCCATGTCTCACCATCTTCGTTCATTTCTCTATATCCCAAGTAGTGCTGTGGCTGTTGAAATCACCAATTCCTTATATTAATTTTTATTTATCGCTTTATAAGAAGCAATTAGTAGTAGTATCATTGTCATATGACCATGCTCTCCTAAAAATGACTAATTTCAAGTCTACAGATGTCTCACTGTATGTACCTTATAAATACAGGTCAGCTCATGACATCAGAAATACGGTGTAGTGGACCACCGACCTGGGAGGACTACAGGGGTTACATACAAGCAATGGGAGGCTACATTGCTGCCTACTCAATCATCTTTACCTACATCGTGGTGATTGGGATGCTAACATTTAACAACTGGTGGCTAGCTTACTGGATAGAAGAGAGTAGCAACCGACCGGTGAGTGCCGACCTCTGCTATCTATAGAACAGTGGGCTCAGTGGTAGATCAGGGTCTCGTACCCTGAAGGTCCCAGGTTTAAACCCAAGTCCATGGACTAGTGCCGTTTGAAAAGACATCAATCCTCTATACAAAATGTCGCTCGGAGTTAATAGAGCGCCTGTGCCCATACTGCCCCCCTAACCCCGTAGATACTCCACTGAGCATATACATAATTATGCTTTCCTATCTGTCAGGTATTTAAACTGCAATATCTCTTCATAGAATAAATATTTAAAGCTCATAATTTTTGTTGGTGATTGCTATAATAAACTCCAACCCAACTCTTCTTATATACTCTGCCGTCAATGTTTAGCACCAATCGACTTCAACCAAAATCCTGGTTCTTCGACTGAAGAAATAAAGCCTCGGTAAAATTTATGTGCGCAATCTGCGGATCATCCGATCCCAAACAAAAAGTGAAATTTGATCCGACACCCCTTCCCCGAACAGATGGTACACAAAATGGCATCTGAAAATGAAACGGATTGTCTTATAAGCAGGGCTCCCACTAATAGCCGAGTTGTATTAGCGAGTTATGGCGAGTTGTGGTGAGTTGCCTCAAAGAGGCACTCGCAATAACTCGCGAACAATTCGGTTTGGCTTAGCGTAAAGCAGGGCTCCCACTTAGCCGAGTTGGGGCCTCGAGTTGTGGCGACCTGGCGTAAGCTTATGGCTAGCCGTTTTATCATTAAAACATATTTCTTGATATCAAGAATTCAATTCTTAATATCACGAAATCGAATTCTTGATATCAAGAAATATGTTTTAATGATAAAATGACTTGCCATAAGCTTGCGCCAGCTCGCCACAACTCGAGGCTCCAACTCGGCTAAGTGGGAGCCCTGCTTAACTCTTTACAACACGACTCTCCTCGAAGTGGAGAGCAGATCCACAATGTTAAAAAAAATTCCCCGATTCGTTGTAATTCGAGGTAAACTCGCCTACACTCGTAATATACACGCATTACTCGTAACAAGCTCACGCTGCACTCTTCATAAGGTGGCGAGTTGCTACGAGTATATTAGTGTTAGAGAAGATCACCTCGAGCTACAACGAATCACCGAACATTTTGAACATGTTCAAAATTTTCACTGATTCGTTGTTACTCGAGGTGAATTCGTTTTTACTCGAGGTGAACTCGCTTACACTCGTAATATACTCGCATTATTCGTAACAAGCTCGCGCTACACTCTTTATAAGGTGGCTAGTTGCAGGCGCGGATCCAGGATTTCTTAGGGGGGGGGGGCCCAAATTTGAAATTATGCGAGCCAAATATTGGTACGTAATGGTGACCAACAGTGACGTAATGCGGGGGGGGGGGGTCGATGCAGGGAGGGGCGAGTTTCCCCCTCCCTCATCCGCGAATGCGGAAGTTTTGAAGTTTCATTAAATTATTAGAGAAATAAGACGATTCGTTGTACCGTTCTCAAAAATAATTCTCGTCTGAATTTAGTTTTTCCCCTCCCACGCGAAGCGCGGAAAATTTTACGATTTATTAAATTATTACGATTCTTTGGAGAGTTCTCGACTCTTAATCCTCGTCTGAATTCAGGTTCCCTCCTCCCGCGCTTCGCGCGGAAGCTTTTTAAGTTTACTTTAATCATTAGAGAAAGAAGACGATTCGTTGTACCGTTTTCGACTCTAATCCTCGCCTGAAATCTGTTTTCCCCTTCCGCGCGAAGCGTGGAAGCTTTTACGATTCATTGAATCAGAGAAAGAAGACGATTCGTTATACCGTTCTCGAAAATAATCCTCGTCGCAATTTAGTTCCCCCTACATCACGCGCGAATCATTCGAAAGAAGACGATTCGTTGTACAGTTCTCGACTCTTAATCCTCGTCCGAATTCAGGTCCCCCCCCCCCTTTCCCGCGCAAAGCGCGGAAGCTTTTAAGTTCCATTAAGATTATGAGAGAAAGAAGACGATTGGCTGTACAGTTCTCGACTCTTAATCCTCGTCTGAATTCAGGTTCCCCCCCCCCTCTCGCGCGAAGCGCGGAAGCTTTTACGTTTCATTAAATCATTAGAGAAAGAAGACGATGCGTTGTACCGTTGTCTATACTCTTAATCCTTTTTTAAATGTGTTCTTTGTCTGCTCTTTTTTCTTCCTACGTCCTCTTCCGATTTGGGGGGACCGCCCCCCCCCCACCCCCCTGGCTACGCGCCTGCGGTCAGATAAACACATTTTGATACCTTGTCCGACCCCGCAAGCATTTAGGGGCCGCCTTAGGGCCCCTGGTGGGTTCCATAGGGCGAAGCCTCCCCCCCCCAATCAGGGGTTTTAGGCATTAAATTACCGTCAGATGAGCATCTAAGGGCCCGCCGTAGGGTCCTAGGTGGAATCCAGGGGCAGAGCCCCCGGGAGCTTAGGGGTTCTAGGCATTTAATCACGGTCAGATGAGCATATTTAGATGCCTCATTAATTTTTAACACTGGCAGTTAACTATTGTTTCTTTCTTGCTCTCATTCTATTTTATTTCTCTTTAATATTTTTTTCTCAAAAAAGTGGGGGGGGGGGGGGGGGGGAGGGAGCTCGAGGCTCCCGATCCCCGCCCCACCTTGGGCCTGACATGCAGGAATCTCAAGAATCATATTTCTTGCCTGGCTGTAAATTTAGTAATTTGTCATTTTCAAACAAACACATAGAAACGTATTTACTCAAAAGTGAGGAAAAATCTCGGAATTATGTCATTTCTTTCCCTTTCCTTCAACAGCCTGGGAGGCAAGGCCCTTTCGACCCCCCTCCCCCGATCTCCTTCTTCCCCCTTTTCTTTTTTTCTTTATCTTCTTTCTTTCCCTTCTCTCCTCTTTCCCTTTCCCTTCTTTTCCTTTCTTCTCTCTCTTTTTTTTTTTTTTTTTTTGCGGGGGGGGGGGGGGGCCAAGGCCCGCTCGGCCCCCCCTGGATCCGCGCCTGGCTAGTTGCTACGAGTTATGAAGAGTGCAGCGCGAGCTTGTTACGGGTAATGCGAGTATATTACGAGTGTAGGCGAGTTTACCTCGAATTACAATGAATCGGCTAATTTTTTTGAGCATTTTCAAAATTTTGGAGGTGCTCGCGACTTTGGAGAGAGTCGGGGAATGTTGTAAGGAGTTACGCTAAGCCATACCGAATTGTTCGCGAGTTATTGCGAGTGCCTCTTTGAGGCAACCCACCACAAGTCGCCATAACTCGCTAATACAACTCGGCTAGGTGGGAGACCACTGTGACACTTGTATTGTTCATCCATTATTCATATTTGTAACATGACTTTAATACATAGTACAACGAGACTTTGGATGAGGAAGCACCATCGCTAGTAAACGACCCTCATCTCTGGTTTTACATGCTGGTGTACGGAGGTTCCCTACTTCTCATCTTCATTGTGGCTGCCAGTAAGAGTGTCATCTATATGAAGGTATGATAGGCGTTTACGTGGTCCTATTAATTTATTTTAAACGTCATGTTAAACTGTTCACATGCCTCATACCCCGCAGTAAAGCTGGTGATCGCACATGTAACCAAGGAAAGGGACACTGTCAAATAACTATCATCAAATCAGCTTATTCCACAGAAATTCTTGAAAAAGTATATCTTTTTGGAAATTGTTCAAACGCCTTTAAATTTATTTCAAACTTTGTACCTACATTTAAGTTAACACAACATTATGTTCAAGTTAATGCAACGTTACAGTCATGTTGTTGCAACGTTACGTTTAATGTTGATGCAACACATTTGGAACATGTTTTGTATTTGGTGTGAAATAGTTTTACTCTTGACAGTGTACTGAATGCTTGTTATTTCAAATCTTAACCTGCAGTGGTAAATTATATCAAATATCCAAGAGCAAGGATATAGGGGTGGGAAGAACTCACTCCTTTTTTGTATAACCTCTGCCGGTATGGACTCGGCAATCTAACGTCATGTGTTTACACTTGGAGGGACTATTTAAAAATGCGAGGGCCTTTTTTTAAAAATCTTTGTCGCACATTTTAGAAATCCGAGACCTTCTTTCCCCTTTATTGTGTCTATCGAAGAAAACAAAATATGCAAACTTGGGTACGACACTCTCTCCGATTCAAAATGGTGTTACGGCTCACACTTTGAAAACAAAAGTATTTTGTAGAAGAGTTCGATTATGAACATTACAAGCATGATGCTTTTATAATAGAAGCGTATGTAGGGAAAAAATTACAAAAGAAGGCCACAAAATATGAAAGAAACACAGCTTTCCAAGTAACACTATCGTTAAGTCAAGAACAAATTTGGCAACACGACATTACGTCAATATTTAAAATGGCGTCACACAAGTTATGCAATTGGGAATCATAAGTACGTCAACACAAAAAGAAAACCGGATTTATTCTCTATATTTGGTTGTGAATCATCTCCTAAAAGTGAACTTCTCAATGAATAGAATCTGGCCGTGTTCAGCTGAACAGCAGTATTTGCTTTTCAAATGATTTTGCCCAGCGAATTGAATGAATGATTAACCAAAATGTTTGATGAAATTGTTTCCATTGCAATTGAATGCATTCACAAATTATGGAGAAAAAAATCTTGAAAACCATTCCTCCAAAACTTTTGCAAAGACGATTTGTATTTTTTAATGGACATTGGTCAGTAACTTACAACCTAACTTTGAATGAAATGCCTACATTAAGAACCCATCTTCTATATCACGCAAATATGATTCAGCAACTTTAAGCCTACTATTATAAAATATTGGTCCTGAGTATAGTTTTCCTTTTTGAAGACACTGTATAATGATGTGGAATCAATAATGTATCATGTTTTAATTGTTGTCAAATTATTAGCCTCTATCTTACCCACTTTTTTCATAGCTTACACTAAAAGCATCGTCCACGTTACACAATAATCTATTCCGAGCAGTTATACGTAGTCCAATTAGTTTCTTTGATACCACACCTACTGGACGAGTGCTCAACAGATTCTCTAAAGATATAGATGAGCGTAAGTAGACTTTCAATATGTGAATTTAAAGATAAACTCCAGTACTGGTAAACAAAAAAAAATTCTCACAGAATCAAACGAAACTTACACTGAATGTTCAAGATTACAAATAAATGACATGTGCCAAACAATTTGGTAGAAAATGTATACTAGCTGAGTAATGAGCATAGAAAGACAATGAAATCAAGGTAGTACTAGCCCCGACACCATGCGTGTTGTCCCATATATAGCTTTCTATGTGAGTGCCTGTTACTTTACCAAGACTCGGTCAAATTTATTATGATTTTGATGAATCCAGAACCTTGCAGTGCACACCAATACTTACATGCTACATGATCAACTGTTTCTGATCCTTTCCACACCTTTTCTTTCACATTGCAATCGCATCACCAGTACTAAAGTTTATCTTTAAAGTTGTGATAAGTAAACTCGTTAAAAACCAGAGTTTAGGTTATGGAACATTATTTGGAGAGAATTATAAAAAGGAGTTTCAGTTAAATGTTGAATCGTTTTTCATCCAGTAGGTCTGTTTGTTACCAGCAAAATAAAAAGCATAAGCTAAGAACAAACAAATTTCCTGGAAATCTTATAAAGTAACGTGGTCTAGCATAAATCACGAGATTGGAACAGCGAGGTCGATAAATATTGGTGTTTTTTTGTTTTGCTTTAATACTTCACAGCTATTACATCCGTTTTTAAACCAAATTATAATATGAAATGTTTTTGTTTAATCTCTTGAAGATATATTGCATCATTACCAGAGTTCATGATTACCATTTGCGAGAGCCCCCATGACAACATAGCTCTGCCCTTTTGTGTAGGCATATACATATACGACACTTGGGGAGGGCAATTCTTTGCTTGGGCTTTTCTAATACGGAATTGATTTTGATGAGCAGGCCTCGTAACTAGTTATTACATTTTCCAAGCACATTTGAATGTATTTATCACACTCATTTTTATTGAATAGATTATCTCAACATAAATCCGATAAACAAAGAGACGTCGAAACTCAACCTAATGTGATTTCAATAACCTTTTTCATCACCTGTTGACATGTGCGATTATTACAATGACGTACCATGCAATCCGAACATGTTTTGGGTTGATTTCTCGAAAGATTTAGCGACCGCACTCAAAGAATTATTTTCATTTTCCATTCTTAGTGGATGTGATGCTGCCAATCAACATGGAAATGAGTCTTAATTATGTCCTGACGATCGTTGCATCGTTGATCACCATCTGCATAGTATTCCCGTATTTCCTATGCGCCGTCATCCCAGTCATCGTCATCTTCTTCTTCATCATGTCCTTCTATCGCAAGGGCGTCAACGACCTTAAGCAGTTGGAAAACGTGAGCCGATCTCCATGGTTTTCTCACATCGGATCGACTGCAATGGGACTGGCCACCATCCATGCCTATGGCAAGACCAATGATGTTATCACGAAGTGAGTCCATTCAACCATTCCTTCATTCATTTCAGCTTTTGATAAAATACAGTAAAATCAAGTCATACGGCAAAAAATGAAAATACAAAGTAAAGTTTTGGTCACAAATCAGAGCAGCGACCGACCGATTAGTATCCTGCTCGGTCGCCGCTGGAATTAAGGCATCGCCCAATGATTTTTTGGAGAAGTCGAGCAGGCTGTAGAGCCCAAGCGATACCTGAGCGGTGCCCTGTCGATTTCCCGTCAGTCGCCGGTCAATTTTAGGTCAAAACTGGGCGAAATCGGAGAACTTCTCCGGCCGGCGTCCCGGCAGTGACCGACCGATGACCGACCGATACCCAAGCGGTCTCCCACCGGCCACTGGCTAATTTTAAGGAAATTGCCCGACAGCCGGCCGGTGATCGGCGGGGCGCCAAAATACGCTCGGTGCCTGCGCCGCCCGGACACCGACCTAACGAGCGTTTGCCGTCGAGCGATTTAGGTCAAAAATCAAAGCCGCTAGGTCAAAGGTTGCTGACCAATTTTGAACTCGCCGCCAAGTGACGGACAGATCTCCCAGCGGCGACTGGGCGGCGACAGGGCGGCGAACGCTCAGCAGCTTTTGACTTAGCGGCTTCGATTTTTGACCTAAATCGCTCGACGGCGAACGCTCGATTAGATCGGTGCCTGGACGGCGACCGCCCGGGCGCGAAATTTTTATTCCCAAACAGGTTTGCAATTTCTTATATTTCCGTTCTTCTCAATGGCTGATATGTTCTACGTCATTAGCAGCTTATGGAGCTCTCACACTCTGCCGTGTAGGCCTACCGTCCACCTGCCGGGCTATTAAAAAAAAAACAGAGTCCAGAACGTTGGGTTTTGAGCGAACTTGTCCCCGGCCGCAAAAAAAAAAATCATAAAATTAATCTTTTCACCGTTTCGTTGCCATCTTCTGACCGTTCTCACCGGGCGCATACCGGGTGTTGAACGTGCTTCTACCGTCTTCACCGCCCAGATTGACTTTTGTTGAAAATTTAGGCCGTTTCCATACCGGGCCCATACCGGGTCTCGAACGTGTGCACCGGGTTTGTAACAGCCACCTACAAGTCACTTAGCGTCCCCTCACCGCTCGGAGCGTCCTGTGAGTGAGTCCCCGGACTGCTGACGTCATGACACGACTGCCATAAATACTCCGATTTGAACGGCAACGGTCAGTCCGCTCTCCATTTTTCATCACCGTTCTGTAACGGGTTATGAGCGTGTTGTGAACGTGTTCATACAGTGTGACCGTTTTCATAACGTATTCATACCGTCCTCATACCGTTCAACACCGTCCTCTTGCCGCTTACTTGCGGCCGGTGCCAGCCGGCCAAAGTTTTGAACATGCCCAAAACTTTCGCCGGGTCCCACCGGGTGTAAATAAGCGCCAACGCCCTATTAACGTGTTGCCCGCTTTGATAACGAACCACCGTGTGCCCTCGCCGTTCTCCACAGTCCGCAGACATTTTCGCGCACGGTGGCACACGGTAGGCCTACACGGCAGAGTGTGAGAGTCACTTTAGAAAGAGGTCACAAGCAATTAGACTTTGATTTTCTATTGTTTTGCCTCACTATTTATAAAGGAAATAACAGAATAAACTAAGACTTGAACCCACAACTCTGAGATTGAATTACGCTGACCTTACCAATTGAGCCATCGATGGTTGATAAAAAGTGATTCTGCATGATTTCTATAACCCTATCACTCACCCTAACGGTTACGTCATTGCTAATGACGTAACATATCAACCAATCAGATGACCGGAAATATTAGCATTGGCAAACCTGTTTGGGAAAAAAAAATTAGCCGCCCGGGCACCGAGCATACTCTGAGCGGCGAGTGAAAGTGAGCAGGCGCCGCCCGAATTTTAACTCCGCGCTAAAACTTCAGCAGCGACCGAGCGATGCCCTAAAAACAAGCGGTGCCCGGGCGGCCGCCGCTCGGTGCCTGGGCGAAATTAGCTCAAACTCGCCGCCCGGCTGCCGAGCGGGCTACTTTTAGGTGATGTGCCGTGTAGGCCTACCGTGTGCCACCGTGCGCGAAAATGTCTGCGGACGGTGGAGAACGGCGAGGGCACACTGTGGTTCGTTATCAAAGCGGGCAACACGTTAATAGGGCGTTGGCGCTTATTTACACCCGGTGGGACCCGGCGAAAGTTTTGGGCATGTTCAAAACTTTGGCCGGCTGGCACCGGCCGCAAGTAAGCGGCAAGAGGACGGTGTTGAACGGTATGAAGACGGTATGAATACGTTATAAAAAACGGTCACACTGTATGAACACGCTCACAACACGCTCATAACCCGTTACAGAACGGTGATGAAAAATGGAGAGCGGACTGACCGTTGCCGTTCAAATCGGGGTATTTATGGCAGTCGTGTCATGACGTCAGCAGTCCGGGGACTCGCTCACAGGACGCTCCGAGCGGTGAGGGGACGCTAAGTGACTGGTAGGTGGCTGCTACAAACCCGGTGCACACGTTCGAGACCCGGTATGGGCCCGGTATGGAAACGGCCAAAATGTTCAACAAAAGTCAATCTGGGCGGTGAAGACGGTAGAAGCACGTTCAACACCCGGTATGCGCCCGGTGAGAACGGTCAGAAGATGGCAACGAAACGGTGAAAAGATTAATTTTATGATTTTTTTTTTTGCGGCCGGGGACAAGTTCGCTCAAAACCAACGTTCTGGACTCTGTTGTTTTTTTAATAGCCCGGCAGGTGGACGGTAGGCCTACACGGCAGAGTGTGAGAGCTCCATTAAAGGAGTCGAGAACACAACAACAACCATTGACATTAGTCCATTCCCTTTGCATGTATTGCAGGTTCGTCGATCTACTGGACGTGAACGCATATCCTTTGATGCTGTTCCGGATGGCGAACCGTTGGGCTGGAGCACGTCTTGAGCTACTTGTTGTTCTCATGGTTACCATCACCAATCTCATGGTTGTTCTCTATCACGGTAAACTACCGGCCTCAACCGCTGGCTTTGCCGTCGCATACGCAATGCAGGTATGTCTGGCTTTCAATTTCAGCACTATATTTCCATGGATCATTAATACACATATCCTGCCGTTTGGATATGAGCTAGAACTGAACATGTGAAGCCACAGTCGATGATGTCGATGAAGTCATTAGTAAAAGACGCATTGCTGATGGATATCGCGTTTATATAATGTATATCAATCATATCAAATAATTGGTTTTAGGATCGAAATATACTCATCAAGCACTACAGGGACAGACTAATGCCAATAGTCTGGTGAAATGAGCGCTAAAAACTCAAGATAGGTCACACTAGCCCAAATCAATGGATACTCACCGCGGTGCCAATTTGTAGGTAGAAGGAATCAATGACGCCAAATGGAAGGGCGCCGAAAGTCGGCCAAATTAATAAGGGGGGCCAATATATGTGTAGATAAAATCCATGATGCCCCCTAGGAGGTAGGTCTAACAGGGCAATCACCAACCAGTGGAAAACTAAAAAGGAAAGCGCTAGCGACGGTAGGTAGATCGCACTAGCTAGACCAAATAGCGGGTATGACCCAATGATTTTCATTGGGCTAACTAATGGGTTAAAGAAAATAATTACCTATAACTTCGTCGGAAAAATAATTATGCTGTTCTCATGATGAAGTGGTTTTAAATATTTATCAGCCACACTTTGTGACGTTAATAAAAAAATTGCGGCACCAAATTAGTTTATTATTCTGTATAATAGTCTTTTTGTCAACCCCTATCTCTTTCTTTCTCTTATTTATAAATTTGTATCAAACTATTCTTTCTTTAATCAGTATGATTTATTTTCTATGTGTTTACTGCCTTCTGCTCACAGCTAACAGGGAAGTTCCAGTTGACAATGAATACGCTGACAGATACCGAAGCACGATTCTCTTCTGCTCAAAGGATAATGCAGTATATAAGGGTAGGTCTATGTTGTGTGTACAATATGCATTCTCCCCCTTCCCCCTCACAACACCACTTGAGTTATAGATCATATCCCAAGTACTTGCAATTATAATTTTCATTCGAATAGTTTGATAGGTTTTATTGAGACTTAACGGAATATGATTTAAATATTACGATAAATATGAATATTCATCTATGTCGTTTTTTTTAATATCATCTTGTGAATGAATGTTATTGCGCCTTAACATGCATCAACTGACCAAAAAATTATAATAATCTGTATTTTATTTTCTCCTTGACTTTTTAAATTCATGCACGAACGTCTGACCATGTAGCATATAAGCCCCAAATCTAGTGTAAGCTATCAACATTTACAAAAGGAATTGTCAGTTTCCTCCAAACAGTCTGTAATGCAAGAGGTACAAAAGCTACAGAAAATACTACACTGCTGGGAAAACTTAGGGGTTTATATAATTATTCTAATGCTAGGATATTAAATTCGAACAAATTATTCAAAGGGATCTGAGGTCCCATGCATGCGCAAGAAAAATATAAAACCATCGCTAGTACACTTTTCATTGTGGGTAGAATGTATACACATGCATAAAATACAGATAACATCTATGGCTTTTTCCATTCTATCAAATGTACAGGACATTAAACCAGAGGCTCCTGAAACCATCAAGTCGAGGATGCCCGAGAAAGGCTGGCCAAGTCGAGGGGAGATCCGACTACATCATGTCGGGATGAGATACCGAGAAAACCTTCCGCTGGTTCTCAAGAATGTAACGTGCACTATCAAGGCAGGAGAGAGGATTGGCATCGTGGGGAGGACCGGATCAGGTGGGTACTTCCACCACTTTGGAGAGAGTGGTGAAGGAGGAGGAGGAGAGGGTCGAGATAGGGGGTAGCTAGATGTATAAGGTTTGCCTGTGGGGGAAGACACATGCTCCTCACACAACAAAAGAAATGATACTGGCTGTTGTAGTAGTAGAAGTAGAAGTAGTAGTTACTATAGTATTAGTCGTAGAAGAGTAGAAGTAGTAGTATTAGTAGTTATAGTAATATAATTACTGTAGTAGTATAGGCCTAGTGGTAGTAGTAGTAATCATAGTAATCGTAAGAGTTGTATATTTAGTAGTAGTAGTAGTTGTTAGTGTATAAGTATAGTTTTAGTAGTAGAATTAGTAGTAGTAGTTATTGGTGTAGTAGTAATTAGTAGTAGTAGTAGTAGTAGTAGTAGTAGTAGTAGTAGTAATAATAATAGTAGTATTAAAGTAGTATTATTGTTTATCTCTGACTGTCTCTTGTAAGCTTTTATAATCTCTCAATAACAGCAATCGACAACCAGTCCTTTGATTGCTGTTGCTTTTATGTATTTAGACATGTGTACATTTTACGTCCTTTATAATTCATTAAATGATCCATCATAACTTATTTTGATAAAATGTGATGTCTAATTTAAAATGAAAATGATCAGTAAAATAATTAGTATACTTGCAGTAGTGGAAGTAGTAGTAGTAGTAGTATGAGTAATATTTATAGTAGTATTAATAGTAGTAGTAGTAGTAGTAGTAGCAGTAGTAGTAGTAGTATTAGTAGCAGTAGTAGTAGTAGTAGTAGTAGTAGTAGTAGTAGTAGTAGTAGTAGTAGTAATAGTAGTATTAGTAGTAGTAGTAGTAGCAGTAGTAGTAGTAGTAGTAGTAATAGTAATAGTAGTAGTAGTAGTAGCAGTAGTAATGAGGAGTAGTAGTAGTGGTAGTAGTAGTCATAGTAGAAGAAGTATCAGTACTAGTATAATAAATTTATTATGATTTGTAGAGGTACATAGTAGTAGTAGTAGTAGTAGTAGTAAAGTGTATTGGTAGTAGTAATTTTACAGGTAATTATGAATAATTCATGTCTGGATTGTTATCTTGTGATCAGGGAAGTCTTCTTTGAGCGTTGCCTTGTTTCGTCTAGTGGAGGCTGTTAAAGGAACAATAACTATCGATGATGTCGATATATCGGAACTTGGTCTATTTGATCTGAGATCTAAGATATCCATTATTCCTCAAGATCCTGTCCTATTCATCGGTACCGTAAGGTAAGAGTGATCACCACTCGTCATATAAATCTCTTCTGGACGATAGCATCATTGATTTTATTACTATTCTCAATAAGATCAGGTAATAACGTGCCAGTAACAAATGCATCGTAGTTTGTTGTGCTTGTAACAACTAACCCGTCAATAGATGGCCTGGCTCCCCGGAAGTAATCGGATAGTCGAGGCGCAGTCATCTCGGCTGTGAATACGACATTCACATCACAGTAGTCTCTTAGTCCCTCATCACCATTTGATTCTTGTATTAGCAACATTACATAGCTCTTCTCGCCTTTAAACACAAGTAATTTCCATAATGTAAAGAGGTATACTTCCTAAAACTAGTTCTCCTCAAAAGCAATAAAAGGGATAGTTTGGGAAACCTTTTGGAATACAATTATATTTTTACATTAGATCTTCTGGAACGCGATTTTGGGTTCCTTCTTCTCTCATATGTACCTCTCTCTCTTTCTCTCTCTCTCTCTCTAGACTATATCTGTCTGTCTTTCTAGCGCCTGCTTTTGTTTGTGGCCCAAACATTGTGGAGCGTGTGTGCAGCGCTTTATAACTGCAAGGAAAAGGCGCTATATCAAATATCTTTTGGATTGGATTGCTTCTTTATCAAGTTTCCTGTTTCTGTTTTTATGAGATGTTTTGTTAAAATTGAAATATATTTTTTCTGTTTATTTAGATATAATTTGGACCCATTTGGTGAAAATAATGATGCTGATCTGTGGCAAGCATTAGAAAAGGCCTACATGAGGGAGAAGGTTTGTACTGGTTCCATTTCTTTTAATTATTTGAGTTCCTGGATCGCGAAGCTGAATACATAGACTACACACACTAGATATCAAGTTTTTCTCCCTTCTGTTGAAGTAGGGCATTACATATTATAAGCATCAATGAACTGATGAGTCAGCGTTTATTTGAAACGTGTCTAAGTTGATTATCGATTAGTTCACGTAATGAAATATAGTATATAGAACAACATACTAAAATAAACATACCAATATAGTTTTTTACTTGGTATTAGAGCATGTCTACACTCTATCATTGTCATTGTTTATTAAATCGGATTAAAGCGGAAAACAAATTATGATTGGGCTCTATACCTGTGAGGAATGTGCGCTATACCAAATACTCTGTGAACTGGAGTGGATTTAAAGGTAAACGACGCTAGACTAATACTCAAACATCACATTAAATTTATTATTATTATTATTATTATTATAGGAGCTTTCTATAAGTTGTAATGCTCATTATTATTATTTGTTATTAATTCATGATATTCAGATTAGTTCTCTAGATGGCGGTCTCGATGCTCTTGTTGCAGAAGGAGGAGATAACTTCTCTGTTGGTGAGAGGCAATTGATGTGTATGGCGAGGGCACTGCTTCGGAATAGCAAGGTGGGAAATTCAAACTGTTGTGTGCGCTCGCCAATCTACCACCAATGTGAAAACGAGAGCATGTTAACTTGTCTGACTTTATAGTCCGAGCCGCTTACAATTTCAGATATGAAAGCAAACAAAACTAAACAGCTCATCTTGTTAAAGCATTTAAAGGGAGTGTAGCCTGACGAGACTACGTGCCATTCCCGTGGCCTGACTCGGGGCCAATACGGACGACGCGACCGCAGCGATCACTTGAGTGCAACATACGCGAAACCGAAGCGTGAGGAGGACTTCGGTCTGTTTCGCGAACGCTGACAATGTAGAGATTAAGTCGCTGACTACCGTTAATCAAGTCCATTCGATTACGTGCAGTTGTCCAAAAGGAGACGTAGATGACGTTAACCAGTATTTGCCAAGCTATACTCCCTTTAAGATAAAGGCTGATAAATGATTGTCTTATCCATACAACCCCTTGGCCTTCTATTTTCGTTTTCTAGCCGCTTTTCCTCTCCCTTTATTTCTCCTTCTTTTCTTTTACATAGTTTTCTCTGTGTACGTCCTTCTTGTTTCTCAATATTCATCTCTTTCTCTCTCTCTCTCTCTCTGTGTCCTTCTCTGTCTGTCTCACAATATTTGCTATTTCACTTTCTGTTTCCTTGATACACGTTACTATGTTTTCTTTTTTTTCTTTTTCTAGTACCAAACTGAAAACAAATTACATTACCGATGCTCTTTCAGATCTTATTCTTAGATGAGGCGACTGCAGCCATTGATACAGAAACAGATAGCTTGATACAGCAGACAATACGAACAGCTTTCAATGACTGTACCACACTCACCATAGCACATCGACTTATTACAGTACTAGACTCAGATAAGATTCTTGTCATGGATGATGGAAAGGTAGTGGGGTTTTATCCTCTCAATTTATTTTCTTGTGTGTGTGTGTGTGTGTGTGTGTGTGTGTATTTGTGTTTGTTCGTCTTCCCTTGTTGTTATATGAAAAGACGAAAATTAGGAATCGAAGCTTAAATGAAAAATAAGAAACATCAACAACAACAAAAGAAGGAAATAAGCTACCACCTCCCTTTCCCCCTTCTCACTTTTGGATCTCGAGAGGGGTGAAATCCCCGAAATTAATATCTTCCATGCAAAAATTACTGTCAGAATTATTTATTAGCACTCCAGCTGGACGCCTTTTACGGGTTAATAGAACCAAGACGACTTTATTTTTTCCGGAGTACCAATTGAGGTGTTACATGTTTCTGTAAATAGAAATACTAGGTCAAGTTCAATACAGATTTGGTTATTTTACATATCATCAATACGGAGACTAGAAGCATTATGCGGTTTGCATATATCAACAAATTAGTTTACCCAATCGTATAGATTTACTCAAATTGTGGTTAATTCAATTTCAAAACAAAACGAGAAGAGCCGAAAGAAAGGGAAAGAGGAGGAAACGAGAAATTAGAAATTATTTTCATTTGGCCTAAAATATCATCTTCATAAATTCATGTGTCATATTTGTTCTGTATGTGTGTCCATACCCCAGGTTGCTGAGTTCGACTCGCCCATAGCTCTACGGGCAAACCCAAAGTCTATCTTCAGGGGGATGTTAGCCGCAGCTGAATCTCAGAACACCTAGCTCAAGAGTCTATCCAGGAAAGGTGACGTCAGAGGTCGCACTCCGCCGAGTCAGAAAGCAGCGATTGAGAAAGATGTTTAGAGCTTGACGTATTGTTATGGTGCGCTATACAAATGCTTCATATTAGTCTAATTACTGTTTGTACCTCCGGAATCTTTTATTTCTGCCATAGTTTTATATTTACCTCACATATTTTAACGTACATTGAACAATTGTGCAACATGGTAGCCATTCAGGAAAACAGTGTCATGGCTGAATCTGAGAACAGCTAGCTAAAGACAAATTATTTCTAAGATATAAGATGGTGTAATTGGCATTAGTTGAATCATAGAGGTATTACAAAATGGAGTCCCAGCTCGCTATATTGATTGCATACAGCTGACATAATTGAAAGGATGCACAAATGAATCTCTGAAATGCTTTGATTCTTCGATGTCGGAGGTTTCACGTCGCCGAGGTAGACAACAGCGATTGAAAAAGATGTTTAGATTTTAAAGTATTATTATGCTCAATTAATATGATGAATCAAGAAGCACAATAAGTAAACACGCAGTTGCATTATAATCATTTATAGTAACAAAGCCTCAAAGTTTAAAAACTTCTTGATATATAAAGCCTAGAAAGTGTCACAAACATACGCTTCATGTGCAGAGTTCAAGTCTCTTTCTCATTCATTCCAAGCACTGTAATTCAGTATTTCTATCATGAAAGCTTATTCTGTAAAATAAAACATTTACTATTAATGCCCTCACATGCCCACTCGAAATATTTCCATTTGGTCCGGGATGTTAGGACAATTTAGGGGCAGTGTGATGCAACTTTTAAAAACCCAACACTTTGCCCATTGTTAGTGTCTCTTCGTTGTGCAAGATGAGGCTATCTGAATGTTTTCATCACCCGCATGGGAAGTACATGTACATATTTGTCATGCTTTGTTTGGCGGCACAGAAGCTTCTTTTTTCTTCAAAGACAAGCACGTATAGTAACTCCAGCTGTATTATCTCTTTGGTTTTACAACCTTTCGTGTTTACAGCCAGTACAAGTATACGAGTACATGCCATTGTTACCTCTAGACGTTTTCACCTCTAGAGTTTTTACCTTTGACATGTTTACCTCTGACATTTGTTTACCTCTGACATTTTTACATCTGACATTTTTACACCAAACCATATACATAACACACGCTCCTGATGTACGATTTTTTCTTCTTCTCACTTTGAGTCAGTTCATCAATTTCTAATTGTTTGAGGTAGCGTTTGGAATAGTTAGGCTCAAACTTCAATAAACAGAATATTCATGGCAATAGAATCTCGAGTATGTTCAGATGTGTGGAAATGTAGGCTTTTGTTTCCCTCTTCTGAGGACCCGATAGGCCAATTAGGATATCAATTTTTCGTTTTGTAGTCAAATTTAATATGTATGTTTTTGTTATGTGCCTCGTTACGAATTGTTGTTTTTTCATTCATCTGTTACGAACAAATTGTATTTTGATATTCAGCATGCAAATTGTACATAATAACGTGTCGTTAGGTATGATAAGCTATAATGTTTGTCCAACCTAGCAACAACTAATTATAATCGGTCTAACTATAAGCCAGTTTGTAGTCGCTAACTTTGCATGGGAAGATAGTGGTCATTTGTACAACATTTTAAAACCCACCTAGTACTGAAATACACTTAGAATGAAACTTATGTGATCATAATTATAATGCACTGACAGTACGTTATGTGGCACATATGTGGGAGTATTCTTATCATGAGGGTAAACAGCGTTATTTATATAAAAACTGAGTATTATTATCAATATCATAAACAGAAGGTATTCATAAAGTACATCCATGACTTTGGCAGCGGTGGTTATTTTGAAATGCACAATTTGGGACTACTCCAAGTTTAAAATATTTGTGGATAATCCGGGTCAATTGAACCGTGTGCTTATAACGAACTGGTATATTGAGAGACAGGATCATATCAAATATTTGTGGATAATCCGGGTCAATTGAACCGTGTGCTAATAACGAACTGGTCTATTGAGAGACAGTATCATATCAAATATTTGTGGATAATCCGGGTCAATTGAACCGTGTCTTATAACGAACCGGTTTATTGAGAGACAGTATCATATCAAATATTTGTGGATAATCCGGGTCAAGTGAACCGTGTCTTATAACGAACCGGTCTATTGAGAGACAGTATCATATCAAATATTTGTGGATAATCCGGGTCAAGTGAACCGTGTCTTATAACGAACCGGTTTATTGAGAGACAGTATCATATCAAATATCTGTGGATAATCCGGGTCAGTTGAACCGTGTGCTTATAACGAACCGGTCTATTGAGAGACAGTATCATATCACAGGTTAGTGTAATAATTCTTTGCTAGGTAAACTTATACTTTAATTATATTGTATTTTGTATAACAAATAAAGAAGGTCTTACTATGCAACCATTTTTGGGAGATAATGCTATCCACTAAAAAAAAGTACTAGTGACTGAGAGATATTATATTGTAAATACAGTACTTTTAAAAAAATATTTCTTGAGTCAAGTAATCTATTTATTTGGATGGTTGTGTAGCCTTAACATTATCAATAATGCTCACTATATACAGCCAAAATTCTGCTAATGTAACTTCGACTGAATGGTGGCTGTAGGGTAGTAAAACAGTGGTTGTATGGTAAATGAATGGTGATTTGTATGGTCTCATTGGTAGTATGGTACAAGAATGGTGGTATGTATGATCTCAGTGGTAGTATGGTAATGAATGGTGGTATGTGTGGTCTCAGTGGTAGTATGGTACAAGAATGGTGGTATGTATGGTCTCAGTGGTAGTATGGTAGATGAACGGTGGTCTGTACATGCTCAGTGGTAGTATGGTAGATGAATGGTGGTCTGTGTGGTCTCAGTGGTAGTATGGTACACGAATGGTGGTATGTATGGTCTCAGTGGTAGTATGGTACAAGAATGGTGGTATGTATGGTCTCAGTGGTAGTATGGTAGATGAACGGTGGTCTGTACATGCTCAGTGGTAGTATGGTAATGAATGGTGGTATGTGTGGTCTCAGTGGTAGTATGGTACAAGAATGGTGGTATGTATGGTCTCAGTGGTATTATGGTAGATGAACGGTGGTCTGTACATGCTCAGTGGTAGTATGGTAAATGAATGGTGGTCTGTACAGGCTCAGTGGTAGTATGGTACACGAATGGTGGTATGTATGGTCTCAGTGGTAGTATGGTAGATGAATGGTGGTATGTATGGTCTCAGTGGTAGTATGGTAAATGAATGGTGGTATGTATGGTCTCAGTGGTAGTATGGTAGATGAATGGTGGTCTGTGTGGTCTCAGTGGTAGTATGGTACACGAATGATGGTATGTATGGTCTCAGTGGTAGTATGGTAGATGGATGATGGTCTGCATGGTATCAGTGGTAGTATGGTAAATGAATGGTGGTTTGTATGGTATGATATGGTTTGCCCCTTGTGTTTTTAATGCAATAACAGTTGCGATATAAGTCGTAGAAATGTATATGTACATGTATCACATAAGAGGATATAAAAGTATATTTAGCTACATTAACAGACACAAGACGTTAAGGAAGAAGGTGTATTTTTTTTCTTTTTAAAGGACTATTACACAAAAATATCCACCTATTTTAAATACCGCGAATATCTTCCAGTAAATATCGCTTTTATTGCTAGTCGTTGTCTGAGAAACCTCTCTCTTTTCTCTCTCTCTCTCTGTCTCTCTTTCTCTGACTATCCCTTTTCAATTGCAGTTGTTTAGTACTTTATGTATGTATGGGTAGATATTTATGAACAAATTTTTTCCCCGCAATATTTCCCATGATTATAATTTATTATCATTATCACTTAATTATTTTTGTTGTTGTTAGTAGTAGCAGTATTAGTAGTATTAGTATTATAGTATAGTATTAATGACTGCTTTGAGAGAAATAGTTGTTTTTATACGCTCAAGTGAAGGTTGCAATTGGGATATTGCCCGAGGCTGGTTCTAACAAACAACAAGAAGTCTCATCTCAAATAATTGAATGATACAAATGCTGAGTTTGCAACACTATCAATTTGTATTAGCAATAACAGTAAACAATGTAAGTATATGTTATTGAATGATTATGTTACCATACAAGCAACATTAAAGATAGCTCTAAAGTTTGTCAATCGCCATCATCGGTATCACGCATACATAATTATGAACGTTGTATTCCTGTATACCTATTTATTTTATTAGCAATAATAGTGAACTACGTATTTTAAAAAAAATGTAATTGTATGATTATTTCACCATAATCCCATAATATATCTTTATAGTTATGTTGTTAATCGCCATCATCGGTATCACGCATATTAATGCACGTTGTACAGGGACCTGTTTCACAAAGCCCTTTTTTCAATGACAAATGACAAAAATCAGTGACAAATCTGCTGATAACCAATCAGAAACAAGGATTTCAGTAGCTTATAACAAAAACTGTCATTTGTCACTGATAACAAGTTTTTTGAAACACCACAAGCATAGAGATGGGATATAGAGTTAAACCCCCATCTCCCTGAACCTATTTATTTTACTAAAAATAAAAAGTAAACAATGTATTTATTAGAATGTTATTGATTGATTGATTATTTTACCATTCAACCCATAATATATCTTAAAGGGACTCGGTAACATTATTCACATGATAGACAATGGTGTTACGGTAGTGACTTTAATACTAGATGTACAATTAAGATAATATGAAAGTTTGAGTAAAAACAGACCGTTATTAAAGATAAAAATTGGGAAAAACTAATCTGATCGATCCCTTAATTCTCCTGAATATATTATAACAGGGTGGATATGTGCGCTTTACAAATATCTGATATTATTATTATTATTATCTAATTACGTTTTAGATGAATGTAAATCGTCACAAAGCAATGAATTGGCTCTATATGCCATTCCAAACATTGTAGTGTTTACAGATTTATTAAAGCCTATCTTTAGGTCTTTTTTTCATAGAAAAACGGTTTGGAAAATTCAAAAATGGTTGGGATAATTTACTGAATAGAGGGTTTCGCACAGTGACGCCTTCAAAGAAAACCATAAATATCTTGATGGTTTGAGAATTGTTTCAGGATTTGTTTTCATGCAAGAGGGTTAAATACAGTAGAAGGAATATAATAAGTGACATTTCATACGCAAATTACGCATTTTTTTCATCAACCTTCAACAATATTACCGAATCACTTATCGTAAATCGCCCTTATCGCTATCACACATATAATATGTTTACTGTACTCCTGTACATATATACCCTCAAAACTCATTCAAAGTTGCAATGTGTGTGTGAAAACTACATTTAATTCAATCATGCATAAATTCTGAATAATAAGTTTGGTATCAAATGAAAGAGAAGCAGAGCTTTTCATAAATGTATATCCCTTCAGGGTAATTATACATTATGAAAGAAAGGTTTTGCCATGAAATATGGTTTCGTTTTTTTCTGGGAAACACTGTAGATGCAGCACTATTCGGCCTCAAATTGTCTCTGAATCACGTCAGAGTTCCTGGATGTAAAGTTTACATTGCATTAAATCCGTATGAAAACATTCATACCTTTCTGTTATGAAACCCGGTTTCGTTTTTTCTTCTTTCTTGGACACATTGTACAAAAACGGTCGGTTACAGTTTTGCACAGATATTTCTTGAGCCGACTTTAGGGTGCAGATAGAAAATCACCGGAGCGATTGCTACAGAGATGACTGTCCTCTATCAGAATGTTTACGGTGTTACTGTTGACATGTATAGTCAACGTAGAGGGGGTAAATGCTTTCATTCAGATCACTTGTTAGCTTTAATAGGGACTTTTAGATTTGCGTGGACTGCTACGTGTGACGTCCTTTTAAGGCACTGACAGTGGACGTCACACGTAGCAGTCCACGCAAATCTAAAAGTGCATATTACCACACGGTCATCTAATACCCAAGACAGAGATGCGATCCTTCAGCATGCTAAAAGGAATCAAACTCAACGTGTAAGATCTCAATGAAGTGCTTGTTGTGTGCTTTTATCCTGGCATGTAGGTCGTTCGATATGAAATGGCTTTTGTTTTAATTGAAGAAAATAAATATTGGATTGTTCAGAATCCAAGAAGGGGTCAAACCTAACATATACGCTATGACGTGCTCGCTATATGCTTTCTTCCAGGCCTGTAATTCGTTTGTTTTGAAAATCTTATTGAAGAATATAAAGATTGGTTTGTTTAGCATGCTAGGAGGGATCAACTAAACACTTAATGAAGTGTTGTATGCTTTCATCCATTTAGACCAGTCCTGAAGGTCACTCGTTCTGAGATTCTGCTGGAAGGACCATCTTGCTGAAGATAGAGGTCGGATCGCTTTGGAGGTCGGAAGGAGAATCAAACTCAACAATCTACAAGAGAAACGAAACAAATCGCTTTAAATCTTTTGGAAGTCCCCTATTCCATATTCCTGAAAGTTGAAAACGTACTGAATCAAAAGCATTACTTCTTATTTGACAAACTGCAATACCCGCAATTTACACACGTACATTAATTAAAGGTAGACAGAGTTATAATGCTCAGTTAGTCCGGCAGCCAAAGTGGCGGATTTGGACAAAATCTGCTTTTCAAATACTTTTCGACATACGCTTACATACATGTGCCACAACCCTATGTCCCCATCACTATTTTTTCCTTGTCGGACATACATTATTTCAAATGTTCATTTCCCCTCTAATAAGTCATCTGAAAGCACTTTATGCACACACTAGTGCAATTAATTTTCCTCTATCCACCAAAACTTGAATGGGTAGTCTCACAAGCTATCAACCTCCCTCTTGAATGCTGTTATTTTGATGTTTTTTTAAAAATTTGTTTCCATTACTGTGTATAAAGCATGAGTATGCTTGCAATGTCACAACCAGGCGATTGGTGGCTTCACGTGTTCTTCTAGGGATTTAGGATGGATGAATAATGCCTTAAACCAAATCGACACCAGTGCATCAACTTGGTTTCGAACCCGGGATCTTTCAACTACGAAAGCACTGCTTTTCCAATGAGCAATTGCCCCTTCTCTACACAAAATCAGAGCTTATAAAAGTCAGACAAAACAAGTTACCTTTCCATCATCCATAACTAGAATCTTGTCAGAATCCAGTATTGTATTGAGTCGATGTGCTATGGTGAGTGTGGTACAGTCATTGAAAGCTGTTCGTATTGTCTGCTGTATCAAGCTATCTGTTTCTGTGTCAATGGCTGCAGTCGCCTCATCTAAGAATAGGATCTGAAAGAGGAAGGGTATTGATTGTTGCACCTACATAAATAACTGAAGAAAGAGATTTGTGTTACTTTGTTACCACGGTGATGATAACCAGGATTTGTTGTTGTAATTTGTTAGATTTTTCCGAGGTAAGCATGAAATGACCACTGAATGCTATGTAGATGTATTTATGTTGCAGGAAGCACAACAACAAAAGCAACAATTTAAATCAAAGAAGTACCGGTATAAGCTTCATACTCCATCAGATGGAGGGGATCAGAGACAATATCCAGGATTGCAAGTTAGTCATCAATGATTATCTACTTTATTACAATATCGACTCTTTTATAATAATGGTTTGAGAAAGAAAAAAAGAACATCATAGCATGTTACGGTGCCATGTCGTTCATCGGATGAATAAAATAAACATGTACACCTCATTACGGCAATTCCCTTTTTATAATCAATCCATTTTCTCCAAAAGCATCAAATAAAAAGAAGTCATACCCCATCGGCATTTACAAGAACTAATTTATAGAAGGTGCCCCCCCCCCGTATAACAAACTATCAGAAGGCCTGAACACAACATATTTTAATAGGTTTAAAGTGTCATGGGGCTTGAGTTTTGTCAATCTTCTGTCAACTATGTTACTCAACATCTTCATGCTAAACAAACAATTAGCGATTTTCTTAAAATGTACAAAGAAAACAAAATCATTGGCAACACTATGAATACCTTGCTGTTTCTAAGTAGTACCCTTGCCATACACAGGAGTTGTTTCTCCCCTACAGAGAAGTTATCCCCTCCTTCGGTTACCAAGGACTCCAAGCCGTGCGTCAAGGAACTGATCTGTGGAATAGTAAAGGTACTCGTAATTGAATGTGAACTGCTTTGAACCAAGCCGTGCGTCAAGGAACTGATCTGTGGAATAGTAAGAGTACTCGTAATTAAATGTGAACTGCTTTGATCCAAGCCGTGCGTCAAGGAACTGATCTGTGGAATAGTAAGAGTACTCGTAATTAAATGTGAACTGCTGTGATCCAAGCCGTGCGTCAAGGAACTGATCTGTGGAATAGTAAGAGTACTCGTAATTAAATGTGAACTGCTTTGATCCAAGCCGTGTGTCAATGAACTGATCTGTGGAATAGTAACTGCTTTGATCCAAGCCGTGCGTCAAGGAACTGATCTGTGGAATCGTAAGAATACTCGTAATTAAATGTGAACTGCTTTGATCCAAGGCGTGCGTCAAGGAACTGATCTGTGGAATAGTAAGGGTACTCGTAATTGAATGTGAACTGCTTTGATCCAAGGCGTGCGTCAATGAACTGATCTGTGGAATAGTAAGAGCACTCGTAATTGAATGTGAACTGCTTTGATCCAAGCCGTGCGTCAAGGAACAGATCTGTGGAATAGTAAGGGTACTCGTAATTGAATGTGAACTGCTTTGATCCAAGCCGTGCGTCAAGGAACTGATCTGTGGAATAGTAAGAGTACTCGTAATTGAATGTGAACTGCTTTGAACCAAGCCGTGCGTCAAGGAACAGATCTGTGGAATAGTAAGGGTACTCGTAATTGAATGTGAACTGCTTTGATCCAAGCCGTGCGCCAAGGAACTGATCTGTGGAATAGTAAGAGTACTCGTAATTGAATGTGAACTGCTTTGAACCAAGCCGTGCGTCAAGGAACTGATCTGTGGATTAGTAAAGGTACTCGTAATTGAATGTGAACTGCTTTGATCCAAGCCGTGCGTCAAGGAACTGATCTGTGAAATAGTAAGAGTACTCGTAATTGAATGTGAACTGCTTTGAACCAAGCCGTGCGTCAAGGAACTGATCTGTGGATTAGTAAAGGTACTCGTAATTGAATGTGAACTGTTTTGAACCAAGCCGTGCGTCAAGGAACTGATCTGTGAAATAGTAAGAGTACTCGTAATTGAATGTGAACTGTTTTGAACCAAGCCGTGCGTCAAGGAACTGATCTGTGGAATAGTAAGAGTACTCGTAATTGAATGTGAACTGTTTTGAACCAAGCCGTGCGTCAAGGAACTGATCTGTTAAATAGTAAGGTACTCGTAATTGAATGTGAACTGCTTTGATCCAAGCCGTGCGTCAAGGAACTGATCTGTGGAATAGTAAGAGTACTCGTAATTGAATGTGAACTGCTTTGAACCAAGCCGTGCGTCAAGGAACAGATCTGTGGAATAGTAAGGGTACTCGTAATTGAATGTGAACTCCTTTGATCCAAGCCGTGCGTCAAGGAAGTGATCTGTGGAATAGTAAGAGTACTCGTAATTGAATGTGAACTGCTTTGAACCAAGCCGTGCGTCAAGGAACTGATCTGTGGAATAGTAAAGGTACTCGGAATTGAATGTGAACTGTTTTGAACCAAGCCGTGCGTCAAGGAACTGATCTGTGAAATAGTAAGAGTACTCGTAATTGAATGTGAACTGTTTTGAACCAAGCCTTGCGTCAAGGAACTGATCTGTGGAATAGTAAGAGTACTCGTAATTGAATGTGAACTGTTTTGAACCAAGCCGTGCGTCAAGGAACTGATCTGTGAAATAGTAAGGTACTCGTAATTGAATGTGAACTGCTTTGATTCTACCAGAAAACCCATCACTAGACAAAATTTATGTTATCGATATATATTCTTTTGATGAAGAATATAATTATCTTTAGTAAAGACGAGTGACATTGCAATACTCCTCAGGGAGTGGAACGTGTATATTATCATGTGCGTATTATCAATTGGATTCACTGACCATGGTAATAATGATTACAATGCAGATCACTTAGAAATGTAGTATTATGCGCAATACAAATTTGACTATCATTATCATCATTGCTAAACTTCAGTCAAAATTACACAGTTGACATAGATTTATTATACGAAGGTGTAGAGGCCCTGTGGTCTAGTTGATAAGTCTTCGAACCGTGAACTACATGGTCCGGGGTTCGTATTCATGCCAAATCATTTACGTTCTTTGGCAAGACATTAATCTGCATTTGACACACTCGACCCAAGTAAGGTAAATGGGTACCTTAAAATGCTTTAGCACAATAATGGCTGCTTTGCTAAGGCCAGGACAATGTTTGTAGAGAAAATGTGAGTGTCAAGTCTGACAGGCATGAGTGCTACACAAAAAAAGTTATTATTATCAAAAATAGATAGTAAAATCTCCAACTGGCTTCAAATAATTTTAACAAATTCAAAGACAGTCCTTTCCTTCGACAATAGAATTTCGCTGAAGGAATGCAGAGTAAACCCAATATCAGTTTCGTCGGTTTTAAGAAAAAGAGGTAATTTCTTCAGCAATTAAGGAAATTGTTTTTCTTTAGGTACACTTTTGGAGAATGATTCGTGTTTTTTTTTCTTCAAAATCCATACAATCGGTAGGACCAGGCAAACTTTAGCTGGTTGTTCCGCTATTATATGTGTGCAATTTCCTTTAAGACCTTTGTCCACAGTCAAAGGATTGGACTGTAAACACAAAATAATGAAAAGGTATTTTTTATGGTCTCGTATAGAACACTTTAATCAAATGAACAATCCTATAAATGTAGGCAAGTGAACTGTGAATTAGTTCATATAACGCTGCTGCATGACAACTGGAGTAGAGGAATAGTCTTCTGTGAAAGAATTATGAGCGTGACACAATAAAAGATTGCCACAACCTATCCAGCTAATGTAGAAAGCTACTAACCTTTTCTTGCATGTACACTTTGTCAAGAACCTGCCATAAAGCCTCGTCTTCATGCTCCCTGAAAGGATCCAAGTTGTATCTGAGAAAAGAAGTTAGAGAAAACCGATTTATCTTCTGCGAAATAAAACCACTACCTTGTATGTTTGATAATAAGAAATTTAGTAAAATCTTTACATATGTATAACAGGTGAATAATACAAAGAGAAAAATATGCATGCACGATTATTGTGGTATCCGTCTTATAAACAGTCGAGATCCATTTAAATCAATCACTACTTGATATCCATTCCAGCTCTGTGACAAAGAGACTTGTGATCAATGCGGATCAATTGCAACTCTTAATAAGTCGGCGTCATTGTCATAAGATATTTACAATATCCATCTTAGCCTAAGCATAATGCGTTCAGGAAGCCTGCCTAACCTGATAGGACCTACCTGTATGGTAACACACATTCATTTATAGATATATATTAGTATCAGGACGAGTACATTTGAGATCCTTAGATTACTTACCCTTATCTACCATCTATTCAAATACTAAATAGATTCTGCACCAATAGACCGGTTTACTAACATATTAGAAGGTATGGATGTTTCTCTCCTGGGGACCTAGTGACGTGTTCATCCATTAACCTGTATTCAATGAATGAACTTCAATATTTTGAATCATCCAGTCTCTATACGTAACTTGTTGCTATATCGGGCGAGCCCCTGGCAAGCTTTCAGGTTGTCTAGAGCAATCTTTGTTTAAAAAATATGAATACCATTTGAATATGTTAGTAAAACGATTTTCATCCATACCCTAAGAAAATATCTTGGTGACCCTCCGAGAATTAACCCTGGCGAATGTAAAATGAGTACAAGTGGTAATTGTCCCAGGAGTAGGTTTTCGGGGAGGGGACGGATGATCTATCCGAGGATTGCTGTCTTTGATTCTCATTTTTCACGAAAGGTTTTAGGTTTGGCTCAATCACACCACTTGAAGAAAAGTTTTTGATTACAAATCTTCTCTGATAAAGCATGTTTATATCTACAGAAGATCAAAGTAACAAAAGGTCACTGTTAATATCATTGTTTGTGACTTATACAACACATTTTGAGAGTAAACCCTGAACTCTGAAAATATGCAGAAGCGAGGAGAGTCCCGTGACGAAAAACCGGAGTCGTATCGAAGTTTTGATTTATATTGCAAAAATTGGTGACACTTTGGCAGGCGGTTAATAAAATAAAACACACTCCAGATGTGAATTTTTCGCCGCGCTTGCCGGTAGTTGCATAGCAGAGCAAAGCATCTACCAGCAAAACACTGGAATGTGAGAAAAATCGACGATTTTGGGTTGCAGTGTAAAGGCATTCAGCTAGGTTGGGTAGAATGTATGCTTCCTCACCTGATTGTACCGATAAAGAGAACCGGATCTTGAGGGATGATCGATAGCTTCGATCTCAAGTGGGTCAAACCAACCTTGCTGATGTCGACACCATCAATGAAAATACTGCCCTCTACTGCCTCCAATAAGCGAAACAGAGCGACTCCTAGAGATGACTTGCCTGGAGGGATGATAAGAAATTTAATCGCAAACGGAAGTTGAAAGACTGATGTGCAGGCAGATAAATGAATTCATGAAGGCAATTAAATCCTTGGATTATCAAGCTTATATCAAGCATTTTTGCATAGACATAAATTGGTTTTGGTTTTGAATATGACTTGAAACCTTTGAATGGGTATTTCAACGAGCAAGATATTTCAATATCAACCTTAAGGCTTTTTTCAGATATGAAGCGGTACACCGCCCCATTTTTGTTTAAATGTGTAAAGTATTTACTGTACTCTGTGTTATAACATACAGAAATGTGAAGCGTATGACACTTGACACCCTAAGAAAAGAAAAACCCGCTGCGGTTATGCCGTGTCCTATCCAAACGAGCCTTCAAACATTTTTGGGAAATATAATCAACATTTTCCCCTTCTTATTATCCATTCGGGATACAAATATGCCCTCTACTGCCTCTGCTAATAAACAAAAAACGCTGGACAAAATTATGAAGAGGCGTGATGGCTTCGTGTTTGTATAGATCTGTGGTCTCGAGCCAAGGGATCAATCTAGGGGATAAACACAAACCAATAGTTTGATGCCTATACGTGGCCTACATTAATTAGGTGCCAAGTTCTGCGGGTGAGTCTTAGAGATGAAAGTCCATGGCTGATTATATATATAGTTAGCATAGCAACTGAATTATTAATATTCTTACCTAGTTTTTTAAGTATGTGGAAAACGCATTTGTCCCAATTATGTTTATTGAGAATGTGACATACTAAAATCTAAAAATATTCAACTTAGACCCTAATTCAATCAGTCCACCTTTCAACCTTGAGTTACGAAAAACACAAAAAGTATCAAGTTTACAAGGGATATTAATTGGAAGTATGTAATTAATTAATTAGCAGTCAGGTGAAATAAATATCAACGTCAACATAACACGTGCAGGTATTCACATTTAGTCATACATTGAAGGTAGATGGATATCAAACCGGTTAGGTGTTTTACAAAGATCCTAAGCTGAACTTATGGCTTATCTCTAAGTTGGACTTAACAATTATGGAAAGCCGTTAGCAGCTATGAAAATATTTTAAAAGACGTAAAATAAAGTTATTTCAAATGGCATAAAATGTTGATTCAAATCATTCATATTTTCTATTATCAAGGAGATTTCACGTTCTTGATGTGGAATTTATAAAAAGTGTAAAATACTTCAATTTTCGCTTTTAAATATATTTTATTTTAAGGCTACAAATGGCTCTCCATGATTTTTAAGTCCAACTTAGAGTTAAGTTTGACTTTAGACCTTTGTGAAACACCCCCAAGGTATAAGTTTATCACATCAGGTGCCCTTAGTAACCCACCCGATCCTGTTCTCCCTACGATGCCTATCTTCTGCCCTGCCTGGATGTTGCATGTGATGCTCTTCAGCACCAGAGGGAGGTTGTCACGGTAACGCATCTTGAAGTTGTTAAACTTGATGGCTCCCTGTGAAGGCCATTGTTTGTCAGGCTTCTCTGTCGTCTCGTCAGGGGCCTCCAACTCCAGGAGCTGGGGATAATGAATTTGAAACATAACAGGTGTTATTTAAAAAAAAAGAAATTGCGGTCGATCACTTAAAGGGAGTGTGTCCTATTTAGAAATTCGAACAAAAACGGAATTTGGGAAAAATATTAAGAAACTTCCATTGACAATGCTGCTATACTTGTGATATAATTAATGGTGGAGTCTTTTGTTATTTGAAAAGTTGTTTATATCATCCACTTTTCCTATTCAATAGTAGGAAAGACTTTGTTAGATGACAAGTTCTGGGAATACATAACCTCTCACAAACGTCAAAATGTCATACATAATAAGAAGATTAAAAGGGAAGATTCGAGTATTGTGGGTTTCACAAAGAGCGAGAATTATTAGCGTTGGAGCATATTTTAATGCGACTACATTCCGCATATCACTGAAAAATCAAAACCTTTGTATTACATCCAGTCTTTCTCCAAATTATACTGATCTATTTGATTATTCTACTTCGGAAACTCTAGTTTATTATCGTAACTACATATCTGATATAGCTAGATTTGAAAATTCAATGTTCGTTTCATTTGGTTTTTCAAGAAATCATTGTAGATACATTTGACCAGTAATAGCCTGAATACCTTGGTGTATTGAAGGATGCGTTCAGCTGAAAGAAAGCGTGCTTCAGCATCAGCTACCATGGACATGGTGAATTGAAACAATCCCGTTAGCTAGGAAAAATAAAAAAACAGACAAAGAAGAAAAAATTTATCTGACAGAGGCTTATCAATATATGGTAAAGCCGGTGAACACATGTTCCTCTCTTTTTGACGGTTAATTTCTACCCGACAAAATATGAAATCCATCGACAAAACTTTCCCAAGGGACTTTTGGAACGGTGATTGTAGCCCAGCCCCGACCTATGCTAATAATTTTATATTAGATTTGAAAGCAGAAATTAAAATGTTTTCCAAGTACAGTGTATTTCTTTTAACATCATATTATCAACCGGGTGTCGAATTCCTGCAATAACTCTATTATGGTATTCAGAGCATCTAACAATTCGTTCCTGTTTTCACGAAGTGACGGTAGTGAGGAAAATCCGCATGCAAATTGTATGTGATTTTCATTCACTACCGTCACTTCGTGAAAATAGGGACGAATTGTTCCCTTCGTCAAGAAATGTTCTTTTATGTCGTTTATACCGTTACTCACCCATTTTCAAAATCAATTTCTTCCTTTTTATCAAATATTGTTTTCAAACATTGTTTTCAAACATATTATCACTCTGTCTTTCCCGCCCCTCGCCCTCTCTCTCTGTCCAACCCTCTCCCCCTCTTCCTAACCACAACAGCCTACCTGCATTGCATATGAGATGGCTAAACCTGCAAGAGTAGGAGGCACTGATCCATGTTTCAGGACGACCATTAGGTTTGTAATGGTGATGATAACAAGGACCAGTAGTTCAAGGCGAGCTCCAGCCCATCTCATTGCCATTCTGAAGAGCATTAGTGGATATGCATTCATATCCAACAGATCCAAGAACCTGAGAAAATAAAAGTTTAAAAATTCCAGGTGTGTAGTCCGCGGTAATTTCATGAGCTTCATTGCCTTGCCAGAAGTTTAAAGTTAAAGGTGAGTTCTGGTTTTAAACAAAGAAAATGAATTCCCACAGAATCAAACGAAACTTACACTGAATGTTCAAGATTACAGATAAATGTCAATTGCCAAACAATTTCGGTAGAAAATGTATACTGGCTGAGTAATGAGCATAGAGAGATTAGGAAATCAAGGTTAGTAGCCCCGACACCATCTGTGTAGTCCCATATACATCTTTCTCTGTACAGTGCTTTTTATTTTACCAAGACCAACCATTTATCAGAATTTATATAAAATAACAAACAACAAAACCTACATTACAGGTACATCATTATGAGCGAAATACAGTAATGTACTACACAGTTATGAACAAAGCACGATTCAAAGAAATTGTTATGGACTTTACAAATTGTGACAACATTCTAAAAAAGCTCATTTACTATCCAAAGAGAATAGAGATTATGAAGCTCACTTATATAATAAGCCTCTATGGTAATACCGGCTTACTTCGAATCATCGGGTCATCGCGTCAAGTCGGGTGGTCGACCTTCCGTGAAACGAAAGCGGAAATTCAATTGAAGATCTACGTTAAAGGACGCGACCTTTCGTAGATTTGCCGATGGGTTTTCACAAACTTTCGGGTAAATTGGACCAGACCGTTTGTAGAAGAGAGGGTTTTATTTCACAAACATTACCATCGACATTTTGAATAAAGGGGCATGTTTTCACTAAAGGTCTGGTAACGCGACCACCCGACCCGAGCCGACGACTCGAAATATTAAAGCCGGTAAAACCAGGGTAATACTTACTTTGCAATGACTTCTTCAGTCTTATCGTAGGCATGGATAGTTGACAAGCCCATCGTTGTTGATCCGATGTGTGAAAACCATGGCGAGCGACTACTGTTCTCTAGCCTCTTGAGATCATTGACCCCACGACGATAGAAGACGAAGATGAAGTAGGAAACGATGCAGACAGGAATGATGACGATCATGAAGTAATAAAATACCGCAGAGATGCTGACGATGGAGGCAATGATGACCATGGTGTTCATTACGGCGATATCGACGTTGACGGGGAGCATGACGTCCACTGATGACAAAACAAGGGTGATATATAATTTACACCCACATGTTGCCCAACCGTTTGGTCCAAACACATACTCGATTTCTTGTCATATTTTGAATATGAGGGCATTTAAAGAACAATATTTTTGTTCTATTATAACCTTGTTCAAAACTGACTAAAACAAATTAAGAAGTACACTTTTTTCTACTCCAACTTTACCAGAACTTCTCTTCCAAACCCACCTTCATCCATATCTTTAGAGAATCTGTTCAAGATGTGACCGGTAGGTGTGGTATCAAAGAATCTCATCGGGCTCCTTACCACTCGCTCGAACAGCCTGTTATGAAGGGTGGATGATGATCTCATAGTCAACTGAAATCACATAAAAGATTATAACACTGTTACATGTTGTTTGCAGACACGTGTTCGGGCATTGACTGTAAATCTAAGAAAGGAATTACCAGGAAAAAAACAAAAGCAATTTGAAGGGAAAATTGTCAATGAAGAGCTTTCATGTCATCTTATATAATTTATACATCTAAGAGGCCTCAAGGAAGATAAAATAAAATAAAAACAATTTGAATGAAAGTTTTAATATACATGAATCATGTCATCATGAAATAAATATAAAATCACTCCCATTTATATATTTACTCTTTCACATTGCCTGTACAAGATATAATGCCATTGCCAAACTGGCTATATATTACTTTCACAGAAAACAAATACCATTACGTGTTTATCAGTTAGATTATGAATGTAAAAGTTGGTTCAAACCAGTGTAAACTGCCTACAAGTGTGCTGTCCCTGTAATTCTATGTATTGTTATTATCATTATTATTATCATTAGTGTTATCATCAATATCATTATTATTAATGTTAATACTATTATTAGTATTATTATTGTTATCATTATTATTATCATAATTTTCATCATCACTATCATCAAAATCATCATTGTTCTAGTCATTATCCTAATCACCGTTATCATCATCGTAATCACCATCATCATCGCCACCATCAACACCGTGATGGTGGTGATGATGGTGGTATCATCACCACCATCACCGTCACCATGTCATCATCACCATCATCATTATTCTTGCTACAATGACTATCATCATGTTTACCTTCATATAGATTAGGCTTTTAAGACCTGCCACAACAAAGACGACAGCCAGAGATACTGCATACACCAGCGCGTAGAAACCTAGATTGGCATCCTCTGACAAACTCATCTCATCTCCTTCCAATCCACTGCTATTCCCCTGTACACAGCATCAGTGAAATATCAGAAAAACTGAGAGTCAGAGATGACGAAAACAATAATAATTATAATAATAAAAACGGTGCTTATAAAGCACTTACCACCGAAGTCCTTAAGCGCTATAACAAACAAAATACAATGATAAACAATTACATATCAAACAAAACAACAAAAAAATGCAAATAAACCTACAAATTACAATACATATGAAATATACATCAATGTGTACAGAGTAATATAATCATCAAAAGCAATTTTGAATAAATGTGTCTTAAGACAAGTTTTGAATTGGTTAACATTCTGACAGTTTTTGACATTTTAAGGTATTTTGTTCCAAAGTTCAGCAGAAGCGTTGCAAAAAGAGCAAAACAAATATAATGTATAAGATCTCCAATAATTAACATATTATTTTTAGCAAAGATTGTATATTATGTGAAATAAAACAGGGCAACGAAAATCAAAACAACCAAAAATAAATATTTGAAAAATGACACTTATGCTTGAAGAGTACTTGTGTCACACTGAGGTTTGCATAGTTTAATATGGATGAATGTGATATTTTTTAAAATCAAGTCTTATCATATCTCTTCCATTAATCTTTCCAAAACAGTGCTCTGAATTACACAACACTCACCTGGCTGGAGTTACTGGTCTGAATCCAGTACCCAAGCCACCAGTTATTGAATACCAGTAGACCAACTAGCACTATGAAGGAGAGAAAGAGACCAGTGGCATTGAGATAACCTCCCATGCTCTCTACGTAGGCATGGTATGTATGCCATCCAGGCCCCCTGGTAGAAGTCAATTCTGCAGACAACGGACTGTCTGAAAATACAATTAGAGGGAATTGATTATCCTAAACAACTATGAAGACGAACAAACGTTCAAATAATAATAATGACAAAAATAATAATAATGATGATAATATCAATAATAATAATAATAACAACTATACAAATAATGACATGTCTTTAATACCAAGGGTAGCCTCATAAGTATTAATAATTTTCCGTGAGGGCCCTGCAATGATTGTATTACCCTGGCTTTTGCCGAGTTACCATGATGAGGTGCTCAAGCATTCAAGGAATATCGTCCTCCCGGGTACCTATTTACTAAACCTGGGTGAAGGGTGACAAATGTAGATAAATATCTTCCCAAAGGACATCCGCGCTGTGACGGGACTCGAACCACGCACCATGTGATTCACAGTCAAGTGACGTATCCATTAGTTGTCAATTTTACGACTTTAAGTAGAATTACTGTATTATTTAAACTGTAAGTTTACTTTTCGTTTATTTTTCTTGACCCCAAGGAAGAACAGTTTTGTCGTATTGACAAAGCTGCATGAGTGGGCTCAAGCCATTCACTTTACCCTGATTTTATATTTTATATTTTTATATTTTATTTGCATTATTTTTTATATTGTGATTTGGAGAAAAAATACAATACCATACCAGGCTCACTCCTTTTAATGCAATTCATGCTGGAGCCATTTTATCAATACATAATATGTAGATTTACTTCCAAGTACCTTCATCACGTTCATGAATCGATGATTCACTCTGTCCATCTAGATCACCTGGTAAGCTCTGTACTTCAGAGATATGTCGCATCACATGCCTGCAAAGAGTTTCCAGCAGTAACTTAGTAGTAAGAATACTCTGACTGTATTGAACATAGGTTTCAGATAGCAAATAAGACCCTTTCAGAAATTATATTATATTTTCACAATACACTTCATTGTTACAATAGTTTATTTTCAAAATGTTAAGGCTTTAAAAATATTCATAGGTCTGTAAAACTTGTGACCATAAAACAAAAGAGTACTAGATTGATCACTGAAGTAATGAGCCTTCAACACCAATTTCCTCGGATCCAATACCCACTTTGAGATCGAATATGCCTCATGGCCATGAAATTGTATAAACTAAAACTTAAAACCGTCGGGGCATTTCATTTTTACTCTTAAAATGTACCGACTTATATTCTCAAATATTTTTTCTTTTTTTAATTTGTATACAAATTCCTACATCAGATTCTGTTGATTTCAACTGAACTAATACAAATTGGATATTTTTTTTTTATACCAAACGGTCTTATTTTATAATCAGCATACAACATAAGCAACATGTCTAAAATATCATCTGTTCATAGACTAACTGTTTGTTCGTTTCCAGGTTAGTTGCGCCCTCTCTCGTCTCGCCATCTTTGATGTTATGAGCAGTGATGAATCGTGCATACTCCCCTCCTTCCGATATGAGGTCATCATGAGGACCCTGCTCAGCGATACGTCCATTGGACATCACCAGGATGGTGTCACAGGCTTGCAGATACTGTCAAGCATTAACACAAACACAGAATATTATCATTTGTAAAAGCTTATACTGGGCCCCGTTTCATAAAACTTTATATCAATAACAAGTTACAAGCTACTGCTGTTATACGCTACTGAAATCATGGCATCTGATTGGCTGAGAGCAAATTTGTCATGGAAATTTAGCATTTTGTTATAGATAACAAGACATGAAACGGGTCTCTCTTTTTGTTTTGTTTATAGATAGGGGTATGGCACTACGTTCCATGCTGAGTACGATCACGGAGGGTCGCTTTAATTGTGTGAAGGTCTCATGGTAAAGTGGTTTATTCACTAATCCCAGGTTGGTGTTTCGAACGCCAGCCCGGCATTAACTTCCTTAACAAGAGATTAATCCACATTTGCCACCCTCTCGGCTATGACGGGGGTAATATAAGGTTGGAGTGCCATAAGCATCACAAAGATGTATGCTATATATTAAATAAGTCCCCATTATCATTCTTCTCTTCCTTCTTCTCCTCCTCCTACCTCTTCTTCTTCTTCTTCTTCCTATGATTATAATTATTATATAATATGATTATCATTGTTGTTATTATCATCATTATTATGATTATTATTACTAGTAGTATCATTATTATTATCATCATCATTATAATTATTCTTTAGTAATGACCTGTAATTGATGAGTGACAAATAACACCGTCTTGTCCCTCAGAGTTCCCATGATGCAGTTGGTAAAGATATGTCTACCAACGTGTGTATCTACAGCACTAAGAGGGTCGTCTAGCAGATATACATCTCGATCAGCATAGACTGCTCGTGCTAGGCTGATTCTCTGCTTTTGACCACCGCTCAGATTGACCCCTCGTTCACCTATCTTTGGAATCAAAGAAGAATGATTGAATATATAATGATTATAATGTATAATCATCAATCTATAGTATACATATATTAGCACATACGCAATTCAATTATCAAGTTGTGATGTTTAGACTTAAGCATTTTCCAATGTTCTCTCTCAAGTAAAGGTTATTCTAACTTCAACTTTAGATAGAATGGGATACAAACAGTTTTGGAGGGCTTATTACGAATCATCGGGTCATCGCGTCCGGTCGGGTTACACGACTTTTCGTAAAACGAAACGGAAGACCATGCGAAATTTTGTAGATTTACCAGGTTTTTTTTCACAAATGTTGGGGTAAATTGGACCAGACCAGTTGTAGATGAGAAAGGTTTGTTTCACAAACTTTAGCCCCCAAATTTCGTGAATAAGGGGGACATTTTTACAAAAGGTCGGGTAACTACTCGACCCGACGTGATTACCGATGATTCGAAGTAAACCATTTTGAAGTATCTGTATAAATCATCGAACTATCTAGTGCAATAGTACTGCCCTGAAGAATTGAAACTAGTGTATTTAATCCTTTTCTCATAGATTTAAAGCATGTGATATTAGTCGCTGAATAAGGCATTTTTATAAACCAGAACTCAAAGCCAGGTACTACCCCAATGCCGAAGCAATCAACGCCCTTTTGATTATGAGCACCTACCTACCTCGGTCTCATCGCCGTCTCTTAATACATCACGGTCTGGTCCAAGACTACACGCTGAAATCACCATCCTATAACGCTCTTCATCCATCTCTTCACCAAATAAAATATTCTCCTTCACAGAGGCATTGAATATCCATGCTTCCTGGGCCACGTAGGCGAACTGTCCTGCAACTTGACAGACGCCCTCTAAGGTGTGCATTTGACCAAGGATAGCAGAAAGAAGAGATGATTTCCCGCTCCCAACCAGACCGCAAACACCTGTGATTTCACCCTATACAATAAACAAAATGTAATTGCGGGTAAACAAAATCACTACAATGTTACAAGATCGCAAAGCCTGAAAGGAAACCTATTTTAGTTGCACCTTGACATTTAGATAGGCAACTTGTACATAACTGCAATAATTAATGCCTACGCATTCACTGTTCAAAAAACACGTTTTATTGGCTTAATCTAATACCCTTATTTAAGCACCACTGACTTTGTAATGTTAACACTTCAGCAAAGCCAGTGCAATTTATATTGCGTATGTTTAGATTTAATAAATGAAGTGTATATTAATTCATTTAGTGGAGTGTAATAAGAGGCATTAAGTCAATGAATCTTGAATAGATAAATGAAGTTTACCCGCCCAGAGATAGAGTCTGTTTTTAAATTTTACCTTTTTGAGCTGTAGGTTGATACTGTATAGTGTAGGAGAGATCTTACTCGAATCATAAATCACTCCGCTGGGAAGCGTAGTCAATCTGACTCCATTGGTAAGGCAAGTATTAGACATAATGTCATCTATAAGTGAGAGAGAGAGAGAGAGAGAAAGAGAGAGAGAGAGGGAAAGAGAGAGAGGGAAAGAGAAAGAGAAAAAGAGAGAGAGAGAGAGAGAGAGAGAGAAACGGAGAGAGAGAGAGAGAGAGAGAGAGAGCGAGAGGGGAGGGAGAGGGTATAATATACTTTAACGCCAGGCCAATCTTAATTTTACTGAAACCTAACGAGGAGATTTTGATTAAAAATTAAAAAAAGAGATGATCTTTGTGAGCATCAGATAGTAAACATAGAACATAACATTTGCATTCAGAAATTATATCATTTATACAAACTTGAATAAATTTTTTTTCTTTCTCAAATTCATTGACTTCTTCTCTATTTATTTTGCTAATGCGTGTTAGACTGTTCCAAAAGTACCCCGTGTGGGTAATTCTTATTAATGCCCCCACTGCTGTGTATTATTTGTAATTTATAAGGTATATATCATAAGGATATGCACATGATTCATGACCATCTTTTCGAGAAAAAATGAGCAAAAAACCTGGATAAGGATGTATATGAGTTGACCAAAGTGTACCTTCATGATACTTGTCTTCTTGTGATATCTGTTCTCTCTCTGTAGGAATATGAGTGTCCTTCTGGTCATTCTTCTTCCCGGTCTTCTTATCTCTCTGGACAACATCCCAACCGAATGTTCCTTCTCTGATCTCGACCATGATGTCTGAAGTATCTTCCAGTCTTGGGTTAGGTTCTATCCTCTCTAAGATGATAATAGCCTCAAGAAGGGAAAAGAAAAATGATTTAGGAAAATATGAACTTCTAGAAATGTAAGTAATTATTTAGATCAAATATTAATACATCGATGTACAGGCCAAGTGCGTTTGAATCAAATTCATTTTCCCCATCAAATTCACTATTTCTGATGAATAACACAATTAATAAAATTAGGAATATCATACTAATTCTGCGCTAGAAGCAATATTATCAGCACATGTTCTAGTGTACTAGTATAGTATTAATTACTGCTTTGAGAGAAATAGTTGTTTTTATACGATCAAGGGAAGGTTAGAATTGTGCTATTGCCCGAGGCGTGCAGTCATTAATACTTTTATATGCCGAAAAAAAAGAGTCAACTTATGACACCACCTTGGTCTTTATCTAGTTTATCTGCACGGTTGTTTTTTATGAGTGTATTTTTGAGAGTAGACTGAAAAATAAAAAATAAAAAATAAAAAACCTTTGTCGAAGATGGGATTCGATCTCTTGCGTACCAACGATGATTTGACTAAAATCACCGTCTTCGACCGCTCGGCCATCGCACACTGATACCATAACCAGCAGTTTTCTTTAATATATACATTAAAATGGATTGAAAACGGCTTCGCGTGCTGGATGCTTCGCGGCAGCTCCATTAAACGGGCCCTTCTTTTACTTTTGCAATGCATTGGCACGAACTTAGATCAAGATCTATCGGCTGATGTTATTTTTGGAAGTTTATTTTCGTCTTCATGTCAACAATGCAAGATAAAATTGTCGGTAAGATCGATCGAGATTCAATTGTATTGAAATTACCGACCAATTCTTCGCACACGTACGGTATCCTCGATCGCTCAGACCATTCTTTAACATGTAAACCCATGGGTATTTCACCCAGACTGAACTATTTTCCCGGTAACCATGGTTACTGGGATTTTAGAACTATTTTTTAGAACTATTACATGGGTTTGGAATTTTACCGGGAATATTACAGGAACAGTTAAAGTTTATGAATGCAATTTCGACCAATCAGATGGCTGGATTTCTTAAGTGAGGTATATAACATGTTTTATTAATTAAATGATGAATGAATCTGATTAGTACAGATTATAATGTCGTAGAATACCTTCATGGTGTGTGGTGCACATTAAATAGACTCCAGTAACCAGAGCCCTGAAACAGAAAACCGACTTACATTTAATATCTCTAATCCTGCAATTAAGTGTATCTTATTAAACCTCGTTTATACCTGTGACATAAAACCTTTATAAAGTTACCGCTTTTTTCTTTCTAGGGAAGTATATTTACATTACTTAACGTGAAAATGCGATTGATTGAAGAAGATGGGATTAAAATTTGGGAGATACAACCAATCGTAACTCTTTATGTTACAGGGTCCTGTGGTGAAAATAAATTATTATATATCGCATAATTCAGTATTCACTAATAATAAAGGTTTGGAGGTAGGTTGGTTGGTTTGTTGGTTGGTTGTTTATTTTACCTGACTGCAACCAGTAAGCAACCAGGGAACCGATGGCTTTAAGTCCTCTCCGAGGGACTTGATAATGAGGATCAATGACTTACCAAAGGGCCATATGGCGCTATATAGCGCATCGATTTGGTTTTGAACCCGGAACCTCTCGGTTACGAAACCACTACTCTACCATTGAGCCATCGCGCCTTTATAAATGTAATTCATTGTTATCATGATTACCTTAAGTCTTCTGAGAGCAACGGACCCTTCTGCTACCATTCTCACAGCAAACGGAGTCGGTCCTATCACCACTCTCATTACATTCAGAAGAGCCACCAGGGTGAAGGCCTGACGGATAACAATGAACAAAAAAATGTATTAAAAATTTCAATAGCCATACTATCATCCGTGTAGGATTGATAAACTCAATCAATATACGTAGCAGGGTTTGTCGGGATGATACATCCAAAGCAGTGGAACAAGGAAGCACATGCGCACATAGTTTCGAAGCTAGGAACTTTAACGAATCGACTACGTCGACTGATTAAACTAAAAACTAGACTCGGCGTAAAAAGTCAAATTTGACTGAACGCCAAAAATACAACCAACAATAAAATATCCATGTGCGTCTTTAACGGTACTATCAATTATTTTTGGAAACATTGGACAAAATACACCATCGGAGTTTCATAACCTGATATTTGGTTGCATGCCATGTTAAATTAAATGGCAAATGAAGTGTTATATTTACATTTAAACCAATAAGTTGAAAAAGAAAATCGATGAACGGCAACCGTTATCATCATCATCATTTCATTTCTTCTCACTACTTCTCCTCCATTTCAATTTGAACTAAGAGCCACTGTAATTTTGAACTCCGATGATGACAAAAAGTACGTATTCACAAAACCAAACAAAGATTTACAGTAAATACAGCTAGCAATTATTAAAATTAAAAAAATAGTCCCGATTTTTTTGTTGTTGAGAATGTGGCATATTATTAGCTTCCATCTAGAAAGTATTTTTAAAGGCCCTATTTCAAACAGTCCACCTTCATTCTTGAGTTACGAAAGGCACGAAAAATATCAAGCTTACAAGGGGTATGAATAAGTCATTTGTTAACTGTGGTTATCAAAACTGCGCCTAAGCTATTAATAGTCGCAAGAGATACCTATTGAAACTCCCATTTCCTAATAAAGATAATAGATATGCATAGGTAGTAAAATTAGCAATTGTCATTTGAGAATATATTCATAATGCATCATACACTCACCTCCGAGGCAGAGAGGGTGTTGCCCATGGCAACATGAATCAGAATGGATGATACTGATGCTAGACTGGGTACGACTGGGATAATACTGATGCTATAACTCTGAATCAATCCTGCTTTCTCCAACAAACGCCTCTCAACGGCTCGAATACCTAACATCAAGTGGAATAGAACTTTAATGATTCTCTTTTATGGGCGAGGGGGGGGGGGTTCATAATTGAATAATTGAATACATACACTGAATAATGGATGTAACACTGTAAACATATATCAAATACAAGACCAGGAGAAAATATGCATTTTGTGGTAGGTATGTACCATGGTTACTATTGTGTACTGTATTAGATTGTCATTTAAATTCCCTCGATTAACAATACATTATCTGCAATTACCTTTGCAAGGTTTTATTTCTCCAACATTTACATCGTGACGTGGGTAAGTATCATTCATCTCTTCATCACCATCCTCATCATTAAAATTTAATTAAATTTAAACATTAAATCTTAAAAGGTTTCTTTTTTGGAAAAAACAATTTCCATATTTAACTTTGCTGAGCGTATTTGAATCTTTTATATTCTTTTCTTTCCTTTTCTCCATTACAGCGCAAAGGGACATATTTGTGATATACGATATAAGTATGGCATATTATTATTATCATTATTATCATTATTCATGATCATTATTATTATTTTTATGATCATTATCATCAAGATCGTCATCATCATCATTTTCACTTAACTCACCTGCAATGGTCTTCATGAAGGGTTTCTCCCATGCATACATCTTGATCAGTTTGATGTAGGAGAGTATCTCGTTCATCTTTTTCACTCTCTCATCTGTAACCCTGATGCATCTGATTCTTATCATAGAAACTGCACGCCCTAAAATCATCTTCAAAATGAAAGAACAGATACAGATCTAAATGTAATGCAAATTCCAATTTATTGCTGTTCACAAAAGAGCGTCGCTATCGTCGGGATCTTGTTAACTGAATTTTTCCGAAAATTTGGGCAATAAACAACAACAGAATACAGAATTTCAATGCGCCGACATAGGGTTGATTGTTTTCTTCATGTGCCCGACAGGTATAATGCTAACATAAATGGGGGGGGGGGGGGGGGGGGGGGGAGGAGGTGTCAGAACCTACACCCCTTATAGTGACGCATCTGTTTACGTAGGCCCTCACGGTTCAGCTCTTAAAGGTACCTTTGGGTGCAAGATTAAAGTGTTCTCTAGAGCAGCGCTTTTGAACATGGGTGCCGCGAAAGATGTTTACTAAGTTGCACTTAGAACTTATTTTTGGTACAGCCTCAATTTTATGAAACATTATTAGAAACGGCATATCTTACACTCAGAGACACCAATGACAATTTGTGTTAATAAATTGAATTGTTTTCTCTTCGTGCCATTTCATCTCTCCTAAAACACAGTGACCCGTGTGTGGAATGTCTTACCTGTAATGGGAAGAAGAGGGAGAAAGTGATGACCGTTCCAATGAGAGCACCAGGTCCAATGATGAGATACGTTGCTATGGTAGCAGCTACCAACATCACCAAGGATGAGATGAGGAAGTTACCAATGACGCAAGCATCATTGGCACACACATTGACTATCTGAACAGTACGGACAAATATAAATGAAAATGATATGAAGGAGAAAATGTATCAATCTAAACCTAGCTTCAATCGCCAATGGCGTAATGCAATGTGAATTATATTGTAGGCCCCTACGATGAAATGTTATTGTAAACACGCACAATTCAGCCAATGGCTACAAAGCTACACTGTAAAAAAGAATTTGTTCATTGGTAATTTTTACGTATTTTTTCCATGTAGAATTTACTTGAAAACATTAGTTTTGCCACTTACGCACTAAATTTAAGTCTTGCTAACTCAAACTTTCAAATTAGTAGAACATACGTGGAATATTTAAGTAAAATCAAATACATAAAAACTTAGTAAAGTAATTTCAGCTTGTATTAATTTAGTAATTTTAACTCAAAATCAGAAATTATACGTATTACTCAAACAATTTATGTTGATTATTCTTATCTTTTTAAAGTAAGGACCGATGCAGTGCGTAATAGAAATATTTACATAATTTATGAATATTCATCAAGACCAAATTAAACTCTTTTTTAAATAAAACAATTCTTTTTTGTGGTTGAATGAAAATTTAAGGACTTTAAAACATTTACTAATTCATTTAACATGGCTAAGCAAAGACAAGACAATTTTTAATTGTTACCCAGTTCAAAACAAATCAAAACTTGATATTTCAGGAAATTGTCAACCAATTTTCCTTTTAAGATGCTACGATCAAGTATATATAAAATTTGGAGCCTTTCAATCTGTGTCGAATTGAAGCGTATGTAATAGTTTGTGATGGTGGTAGATATATATATATATATATATACGGTTAAATCTTAAATAGAAGAAGTGAATGATTAGTGGATGTTACTTGTTAGATTAATGTAATATATGAAATATGTAATCCTATCATAGCTTTTTTTTAATTATCTAAAATGATTACAATACTTAAATTATTTACGTTAATGTAACTCGATTTAACTGAATTAAAATTTATTCAGCTAAATAAGTAAATTCTACTTAAGATGCCATAGGTAATATTTACTTAATAAAAATAAGGCAATTCTTTTCCTCAATTTTATTGAGTTATTTCGACTATTATTTTTTTACAGTGTAGTTAGATTTAAACAACTATTTACTTTAATGAATTGAAACGATAAGATTGAGAATAATTTTATTTTTAAGTGTTATAACAACGTTTTAAAGGAAGAACCCTAATTTGTATCGGCAAAAAAGATTGAACATATCCTTTTTTTAAGGTTATCTGCAATTTTTTTCTTCAGAAAGTGGTTTCAAGAGCCAATTGTAGATACGATCTACACTATCATGTGCAGATAAAGGTCATTTGTACAAAAATTGTAAAATCCACTGAGCGAAACGAATACTGGATTTGTGTCTTGAAAGTTTTGTAATCATTATTAATTTATTCACCGACGTCACATTCTCTGATACATAATTGGATATGTTCTTCACATTAGGGCAGACGAAAGGTATTCGTGAAGCACCTCCATCATTTTGGCAGTGATTATTCTGAATTGCACAAAGTGGGGCCTCTCCTTGTATATGAGATCTGTGGATATTTTGGGGTAAACCAAAGCTAACTGCGAACTGGTTTATTCATGACAATCAGTAATCTACACATATGATCAATGAAAAGTAGGTGGTGAATAGTCAGTAAACATCCTTTTAGAGGAGCGACTTTTTCTTTGCCTTCTCAAATTCACCAGTCAGTGGCGAATCCAGGTGTTTTTAAAAAACTAAATTATACCTGGGCCGGGAGTGCACGCGAGTAGTCCTTGTATCCAAAGTCTCTGACAAGCTAACAAATGATTTTCTCAAGCAGGGGACACAGGTATGTATTAAGTAATCTCACAAGGTATTAACAAGTGTTATTTAAGTAATGGTAGTGGCGTTTATCTTTAATGTACTTATTCTAAGTGCATTCATCGACCACTTACTTCTCCTACGCTCCAGTCTTGGAGACTGCGTAGGTATGCCAGTCTACGGAACGCCAATGCCAAGGCGCCGCTCCGTAGCCGTGTAGCCGTCCGACAGCTGAACACCCAGAAGAATACATCGCCACAAATCCTGATGATATTCATCATGAAGATACTGAATACAAGCAGAATACCATACCGTAAATCAACCTCAACAGCCTCAGTGTATGCAAGTAGTTTCCGAACAAGAACAGCCTGGATAGAAGAACAAACAACTAACATAAACATCATTTTAAAAAACATTATGCATGTAAAGGGACGTTTTTGTTGGCTACGTCAGTACCGAAAAGGCTTGAAAATTAAGAATCCATCAGATCAGGGCTCTGTTTCATAAAACCTGTTATCAATAACAAATTCTAAAATGATATGACAAATCTCCTCTCAGCCTATCAAATGCCACTATCTCAGGAGCTTTTGTTATTTATCAAAAAAAAAACTATCATGAATCAGGGCCAAGGTCCACCTACCTACACGATAAATTTAGCCCATTCCCCCCAAGTTGTCAGTCATCATAGTCTTCCTATCAATTGATATCATCCAACGAATTCCTGCAAGCTATTTTTTGTTGTTATCAAAACAATCATTGTTTAAGAATGACATATTCAGTTCACTGCTGAAAAATTAATTTGTTCAGCTTAGATATGGATAATGGAAACACATCCTTCCAAGAGGAGAAACTTACCGAGGTAACAAAGGCAGCTATAGTAGAGATAACTAATGCAAGTAAAGCAACAATCAGTCTCGTTCTAACGAACCTCAGTGCAACCCATCCAAGAGAAGCAGCTTTTTTTCCTTTTCTTTCTACCTCATCTTCCCACAATCTCTCAAACCTGATAAAGAAAAGCAAATCCACTTTAAATAGAACGGATGTGATATCCACATGCATTTCTTCTTAGCCCATCCTAATGTTATAGGCAAAATACCAAAATGCATCATTATCAGTTATCATCACTATTACTTTATTTCCGATGACTTGTTTTCTGTTGTATTTTATTAAATATGAGCGGCGCGAGCACTCTTTGGGTTATTAAGTTACGAATAAATGTCGCCATTCTCCTCTTTTTTTTCTTTTTTTTTCTTCTTCTTCTTCTTCTTCTTCTTCTTCTTCTTCTTCTTCTTCGTCTCCTTCTTCTCCTTCTTCCTTCTTCTTTCATTATGATATTTGTTAAAGGTTGATTACATCACAATACGAATTAAATGAATATTTATTCGGATATGTCTTACATGTATCTTATATTTTAATAGCCAAATCAATAAGTAATTCACCTGCATTCATGGCCCCCCTAAACAAGGTTCAAAATATTAAATAGTACACTTGAAAGGGCAGCACCAGGGGTCATATTCAGTTGTAAATCTGACACCAAAGCTTGGATACGCCCTTGCCCCATCTATCAAACGGGACGAACCTCTTGGATGTGAATGTATTGCTCTATTAATCATCCTGGAATGGATGTGGCTCTAAGGACAAGTCCTGACGTTGAATGCTGACTTGACTTTGCAAAGAACAGTGACCCTTTTATTATAGAGGTCTAAACCAAGTTTACCCACGTAATTCATTTCGCTAAAGACAAATACGGGCAAAACGTCATGTCCAAGAGCCAAGGGAATTCACCAATAACCCACGGCGCTTCCACTTTTCAAAGACCAATTTAAAGTTCCATGGGTTCTACTCAATTAAATGATAACCTTTTCAAGAAAATCTATTTATGGATTACCAAAGGAGACCAGCCATGGGGATTCTACTTGAAACAATTAAACTAATTGTCTCATTTCTATTTTCTAAGATACAAAGGGGTAGACAAGACTTTGGTCTTTTCTAATACAGATCAGGGGCGGGTACAGCCGGCGGCAGGGGCCCAATTATTGAGAAAATATTTAGCGGCGAAACAGCCGGCCGATAATTCGCTCAGTGGGGGGGGGGGGGGGGGGGGGGGGGGTATTGAGCACTATTTGTAACGTGTTTTACACTTTTTTCCCCAGGGGAGGGGGCCGGGCCCCCTGGACAGATTCATACATTATTTTAGAACAGATTCACAGTCCGAAACAAAAATGATAGTAAACGATGCATGCAAAGAGACCACAAGCCTCCTGCACACACCCACACTCATATTGCCATCAATAAGGAGAACGAACTTACACACCTAGACTGTATGCGTTTTTAATTAATGGAGACATGAAGAGAAAGCGATTTACAAAGAAAACGAAGAGAGTGATATGTGGAGAGAAAGAGAAAGAGAGATAGAGAGAGAGAGGAGAGGGAGAGAGAGAGAGAGAAAGAGAGAGAGAGAGAGAGAGAAAGAGAAAGAGAAAAAGAGAAAGAGAGAGAGAGAGAGAGAGAGAGAGAGGGAGAGGGAGAGAGAGAGAGAGAGAGAGAGAAGAGAGAGAGAGAGAGAGAGAGAGAAGAGAGAAAGAGAGAGAGAGAGAATGAGAATGTGATGAGGGGAGCTTCAAGATTCAGTCAAAGTGTGCGATTATACGGGTCACTGCCAGGAACGCAAATGTCAAAGGTCCTATTCATGTTCAGATAAAATTTCATAATAAAATTTTGTTTTTATTACACACGCACCTGCTGTCTTAAAGAAAACCGCATAAGTAAGGTGTTACAAATACTAAATTTGACATTCATTTCCAACACGTGATAGAACTCTTCACACTTAAAGCCCCTCTAAAGTGTTGGGAGTCTCAAATATTTGGTAGCAAAACGTCACTTAAATTGTATAAATATGTGAAAGAAGAAAAACACACTTCTCTAAGGATTTTCAAAATATATACATTATTGAGGCCAATATTTGATGAAGAATACAAAATGTTGTGTTTCTGTTGTACGCAGAAACTTCATCAATATTCGTCTTCAAACACATTTATTAACATAATACTTTCAGATGTGTGTGTTAAATACATACTCTTTTACATCATTATATCATTTAAGTGAAAGTTTGCCATCAAATTGTTGAGGCTCCCGAAACTTTAGAGGGGCTTTAAAGTATTCCTATGATTACCTGCTACATGAAACGAAGATGAGACATGTATTAGAAAAGGTTCCCGAAATAATAACTATTCAAAGACATGTTTTTCCTTTCATAGATCGGGGTGTTAAACTCCATAGATAGATCAACTACTGGCAAATTTTCCTATTTGTGAATTTGGAAACATGTAGTAAAGAGGGAATCGGATCTTTTTCTAACATGCATTATTCATACAATATACAAAACACCATCTACATAATAATAATAATTATGATAAATATTCCGCTTTTATATAGCGCCCAATACATCGATACAACGATGTGTCTAAGCACTTTACAGATGTATCATAATCAGTATATAATTTTTCGTCTAAAATCATTTTAAAGCTATATTGGGGTTTACAAACCAATTCAATTGGACATCAAGCGTAGAAATACAATGCACTAGTCGGACTGCCACTTTTCCCACGGATCTTACAAAGTAAAGTATTACTTAAGGAGCTCATCCAAAGTATGTTTTATGAAATATGACAATAATAGAAAAGAAACATTGCCTAACTCTCAGTTTATTTCTCCCAGCAGGGGAATTTTTTATATAGGTCACAGACGACTCATTAAAAATGAGGACAATAGATCCTACATTTGTCTTGGAGCCTAGAAAATGGATTCTGAGTGATTAGAGCGCACTAGGCTGCCTGATAAATGTACTCAACAATACCAGACTGCTCAACCAAATAGAGAGAGAGAGAGGGGGGGGGGGGGTGTCAGACGGATAATAAATGAGAGATAAAAAGAGTAAATGAGAGATGAATCCAATCGTGAGTTGTTAGGTGGCAAGAAGAGAAAGTGGAGGGAGAGGGTGAGGCTGCGGGAAGTTATGGTGGGGGTAAGTTACTAAAGAAAAAGAGAGTTAGGAGAGAGGGGCAGAGGGAGAAATAGAAAGAAAGGTATTCATGTGTAGGCAGGGGCAGGGGGCTGAGGAGGGAAGAGGTACAGAGGTAAATTAAAGGGGAGAGACGACCAATTGATGATGCAGGGGATATTTAAAACATTAAAACAGGGGGAGGGGATGGTAGATTTGAATTTGAATTTGAATTTATTAACAACAACACATCACAATAATGACAGTACATATGAACAATCATATAATGCAAAGAATAATACTGATACATGTATACATAACACAAGAATAATGTCGATTGAACAGTAATGGTTTTAAAACGATATTTTTTAGACATACATCTGCATACTATTAAATGTACAAAAGATATATACGTAAATATGTATATTACTATGTTTAGGTGAAGTTGTTAATGGGAACTAGAAGTTAGCACAAGTGCTAGTCGAGCCTAGTTCCATTCTTTGGCAAAAATTTTTTTTTGTTAATTTGTTTTTACATATGAATGTAAAACTTGTTTGTTTTGTATTTACATATATACAACAAAATAATACAATATCATGTAACTTTTTTTCTTTACTAAAATGAAAAAATAAAAATAAAAAAGCTTAAGCGTTAAAGCATTATAATGAAAGAAGACAAATCTTTGAAGAAATAAAATCATCAATGTGTTCATAAAAATGAAAAGGATGTATTAATAAAAATAATCATACACATGTACGTACATGCACAAATCCTGTAAAAGCTTAAGGCCGCTATAATCGTTAACAAGGAAGTGTATACATATATAAAAGGAAGACAAGTAATATAAAAGGAAAATACGAAGGGGATGGGATTGAGCCCACGTCATTTACATAGAAGGTAGGTGGAAAGATGTCTCCGAAAAGATAACCTTGATGTTTTTAATCTAATTTCATCTGGCAGATCATTCCACAGCTTTGTTCCTACAAACGAAATACAAAATTGCCCTTGCGTTGTCTTACATTTTGGTTGATACAGTAAGCCACTTTCTTTTCTCCTAGTTGCATATCTGTGCTGTATCATCTGACAATAATCCACTAAAGAGTGTGGTAAAAAACCTTTTACCAAATCATACATAAATGTTGATACAAGAAGTTCATGAAGTTGAAAAATATTTAAAATGTTTAGACTATGAAAAAGAGCTTTGGAGTCTGTTCTAAGTGGACTGAATGTAATTGCTCTCATTGCCATTTTTTGACTTAAATATATACAATTTAGATTACTTTTGTAAGTGCTCCCCCATACTTCTACTCCATAAGAGAGGTGAGGCTGTATAAAAGCCTTATATAATAACACAAGTATATTCTTGGGAACAAAATGTCTCAGTTTAAACAGAATACCTACTTTCTTTCTTATGCATTTGTTTATTGTCTGAATATGTTCTTTCCATGAAAGGTGACAATCAATTTCAATTCCTACAAATAATGCAACAGATACCTCTTTAATATCTGATCTTGATATTCTCACAGATCCCTTTTTGTCTATTGATCTACCTATAGATTTCATAATCATATAGTTTGTTTTCTGTAGGTTAATTGTGACTTCATTTGCATTACACCATTCCTGCACCTTCATTAAATTTTCACTTACAATTTCTAAATCAATTTCTTTTTGTCTAGGATTAAAAGTATGAACAAGATTTGAGTCATCAGCAAATAATCTGAAATTGAAAAAGTTTGTGGAGTTAGGTAAGTCATTTATATATAGTAAAAATAATGTTGGTCCAAGAACGGAGCCTTGAGGGACACCGCATGTTATATTCAATTTCAAAGACATTTTGTCTTTATATTGTATAAACTGTGATCGTTTACACAAATAATCTTCAAACCATTGCAAGGCTAACCCACGTATTCCATAGTGTGACATTTTTTGAGGAGAATGCTGTGGTTTATAGTATCAAATGCCTTTTGAAAGTCAATAAAGATGCCAACTGTTGTTCTACCCTCATCAAAGTATTTCAATAGTGTATTTGCAAGATGTTTCTTACGGAAACCATACTGGTGTTGAAACAAGATATTGTTTGCTTCCAAATAGTCAATTACACGATTATTTATTATTTTCTCAAAGATTTTACCCAGTATAGGTAAAACTGAAATAGGTCTGTAATTACCAGCTAGATCGATTTGCCCCTTTTTATTAATAGGTCTCGCTTTTGCTACTTTCAGTGCGTCTGGAAATTTACCTCTTTCTATGGAAAGATTGAAAACATATGTTAATGAGCTTGAAATGGATAGGGCAGCATCCCTCAACATTCTTGCTGGCAAATTATCATAGCCACATGCTTTTTTTGTATCTAAAGTCTGTAAGTGGCATTTCAATTCATTCTCTGTTATTGGTTTTAAAAATAGTGATGTTTCTGTTCTATATCCTAAATATTCTGTAAAGTCAGAATTCACTGGTGGTATTTCCTTTGCCAGCTTTGGACCTATGTTTACAAAAAAGTTGTTAAATTCGTTAGCTATTTCATTGTCAGAAGTTATCCCTCTATTTTCTCCACCACCTGAGCTTAATAATTTCTCTACATTGGTCACTTTATTTTTGACATTTCCACCACTCAACAACTCGTTAATTGTTCTCCACGTTTTACGACTATCATTCTTATTAATGAAGAAGAGGTTACTATAATATTGTCTCTTTGCATTTCGTAGAACTGTAGTTAGAACATTTCTATACCTCTTGTATTCTTCCTCGTCTTTCTGTTGGAAATTTGATGCCTTTAGTTTAGAATACAACTTGTGCTTTTTCTTGGCTGATTTTAAAATAGCATTAGTCATCCATGGTTTTCTTCCAGCATTTTCCCCCTTTTTTAGGTTCTTCGAAGTTGATGATATAATTGGTGCATGCTTGTCACAGACTTGCGTAACTAAGTCGTAAAATACAGAGTACGACTCATTTAATTTTGTACAACCACTTACATTGTTCCAATCAATTTTACCTAGATCATCATGGAATTTATTAATATCATAATTTCTGAAGGTACGAAACACAGACTTTTTGTGGCTTGTTTTACTTGCCTTTCTAAGATGCTCAAATGCAACAAAGATAGGGAAATGATCTGATATATCAGTTTCTATAACTCCAGCATTAATAGAAGAAATTGTTACATTAGTGTACACATGGTCAATAAGAGAGGAAGTTGTTTTAGTTACTCTTGTTGGTGAAGTGATTAGTTGCTGCATACCCAAACATTGTAAAGAAGTTAAAAATTGTTCTGCTTTCATATCTATTCCTTCCTTGTGTAGTACATTAATGTTAAAATCTCCAAGTAAAACTACATTTGCTTTATCAATTTTCAATCTTTCTAATGTTACCAGCAAAGAGTTTTGAAATTGATCAATATCAGTATTGGGCTTACGATAAATAATACCTACAGTAATTTTCCTACCATTCAGGTCAGTTTCTAACCAGAGACTTTCTGTGTGAGTGACTTCATGGTCAAGAATAACATATTTTAATGAAGAGTGAATGTAAGCTCCAACTCCTCCACCCCTTTGTGCCACCTGTTCTACACTTTACCTCAAGGACATAATGATTTAAACCTAAAATACCTTTGTTTGAAACATTCCACACTTCTGATATTAAGGCAATTATATCAAATTTTGTTTTTAATGTATCTTCATATAACAAATTTAGATTATCAAAGTTCTTATTAAGAGATCTGATATTAACATGTTAAATACAGAATGAATGTAACATTTGCTCTGATAATGTATTATCAAATAAATGAGGGCTAACATTATGTGATTGAATCACAGATGTCTCATTTTGTTCCATTTAAATAATAAAACATTTGTTGATCATAATATTTATAAGTCATTTACATTATGGAGAGTTTAAAATCTTCATATTTGATGTGATTTAGCCCAACATCAAACAAGTCATCAGGTGTTTTGATGACTTTGAAGGAGTCATCCTGCATTTTGCAAACGATATTCCCATTTTTTGTGGAAATATTTTTAACGAGTGGAGAGTTTTTTTGCGCTTCTCAGCACAGCATATCGCAGATAATTAGTATAATAAATAAATAAAAATAAATAATATTGGCATTTATATAGCGCTCTATGATTAGAAGGGTTGTAATAATTAGTAATGACTAAAGTAAAAGTAGTTTTTCCCGGCCAATTTCGCAGCTTTTCCGTCCATTTGATGAAACATCTATTCAATTTAGCGCAAACACTCATTTTCAGCGGGACTGTTATTCAATTTAGCTTTTTGGGCACGGGATTATGCACTTTTATCATTCAAATTAATCCCGTCTAGCGCATGTGCTAAGATTCATTCGATTCTGCATAGACCGGTTTACTAACATATTCAAATTTGTAAATTTGTATGCATACTGTTTAACGAAAGGTAGTTCTTGACAACCCAAAAGTGTACCCGACACTATGAACATGACGGACAAAGAAAGAGGACAAAATATACAGTTCCTCAGGTAGACAAGGGAACATCCCTTCACTGCTATTATGTAAAAATGTGTAGAACAGGTGTCACATGCATATTCACCTGTTTGACTCATTTTTACATAATAGCAGTGAAGGGATGTTCCTTTGTCCACCTGAGGAACTGTATATTTTGTCCTCTTTCTTTGTCCATCATGTTCATAGTGCGAGGCATGCCCGATATCGCAACAAGTAATTTATGCAGACTGAATTATAAGAATTGTAGTTCTTTTTTTAAAGGTGAAATTCAAAGAAAATCACAAATATGTCAGCTAATGTATTACTAGAAACTGGTAAGCTAACAGATGGCCATTGTACAAGTTTTAGGTCAACTACATATCGGGTGATTTATAAAAATACAAATACAACCACATCCATCGCGGTTGGGATATACGAGAGATTCGCCGGAAAAATAACGATGTTTTAATGACGTCACTATATGGACCAATACTGCCCAAGCAGACGACATCTCATAAAGAATGAACATAATTGCAAAGCTATTATTTGTCAAATTATAATGAGTTTAGTGTTTATAAATGTAATGGCATGTCAAACCATTCAAAAGGGGATAGGACCTGATTCTGATAACTAAAATCTTTTGCTTGTAAATACACATGATAGGGGTTAATTAACAATCAAAGAAACCAGACGTTTAATTGAAAAAAAAACCGTAATGACAGTAAGGACGGCATTTGTTCCCTCTTGAAATGCCGAACATACAGCGGTATGTGCAGCTGAATATACAATGGCGTCTTATTTTGTTTACAAGCGACAGATTCCTTTATTTTTGTATCGCTGCATTTGTCATCAAAATAAAACCATGAGCGGGGTTTAGAGTGAGGCAATAGAGTATTCATTTAGCCTGACGGTAGTGAAGTAAGAGTAAGAACTCAAGAAAAGATGAAAACACAGGCACTGAAAATGTGTGAGATGTCATGGGACATCGTCTGCTTGTGCAAATCATGTCCATACTGTGATATCACACATCTCAGCAGGGTTCGGCGAGCTCTTCAGGTGCTATGCCGGGTCTGTATTCAAGCGTTTTGTCATTTATAATAATTATTACTTCGAATGTTTCCAAGCATTGAATTTTGATAACCTCGTCGAATCAAAGTTTCAACTTAACAATAATGAAAATATAGTTAGTTTTTAAAATCAATGAATATCTACTTTAATAACCGGCTAATGGAACACCTCGTCACTAGGTCCCCAGGAGAGAAACATCCCTACATTTGAATATGTCACTCAGTAAACCGGCCTATTGAATGAATGCTTGATATTCATGACGAAAAGCGTGCATAAACATGAATTTGAATGAGAAACATAATTTGTCTGACTTAAACACGAATTGGAATGCACAGATGACGGATTTGAACTATCCAATAGGAAGGCAGGGTTGAAATGTAATAAATTGAATGGACGCAATATTAATTCGATTAGTAAAGTTGCGAAATTGGCCTGGTAATCCTACAGTAATTAATAATAACAGTAATTACCCATCTAAGATAGAAACATGATTACAAATCGCCATCGTCATCATCATTGTCACACTTATCCTCACCATCGTCGCCATCGTCATCACTATCATCGTCACCATTATCATCACCACGTCATCATCACCATCACCATCGTCATCATCATCATCATCATCACCATCCACCTCGTGTTTCACCTCATCCTCATCACCATTCCCCATCGCATCATACCTCCACCTACCTCTTTCCATTGATCTCGCCTCTATCGTTATCAGATATAGTCCAAAGGTCTCCATACTCCAGGGTGCTCTTGTAAGCCTTGTAGAACAACGGTGACATCCAACTCATCCATACATATGAAAGAAACCCACTTTGATCTAATGGAGAGGGTTCCTGCGACCTGGACAAAATGATAACATAACTCAGAAAAGTTAATCACGTAGGGTGCTAAACTAATCTTAACTCACAATTCCTACTTCATAATTGACCGTAAACCTTCTTAATACACTTTCAAAAAATACCGACCCGGATCCCGGGTCTGAAAAAAAATAATTCAGGTCTTGTTGGTTTCTTATTTTCAAAGGTATATCACATGATCATTAGCAGAGTAATAAAACGATAACATTTGGTATTGGTCTAAATATTTTTTGAAGAATATAAGCAATCATGGATCGAATATCACATCACTGATTTATTTTGGTTTTGTTTAATGAGCGCAAACTTTGGATACCCCATCATATATATACATGAAAGTTTATGACCATTTGATCGTGAATTGACTTGCTACCTCAAAAACATACCCCTTATTATCCCCTTTTCAAATCCGTGATCATTTTAATGTTTGCGAACATCCACGAAAATTTCCCCTGTTTGCGCAAAAAAGCCGCCGCGACTTTGTTTAACACAAATGCCATTACGAACTGCTACGAACGCCGTACGAACGATTTTCAGACAATGGAAATTCGGGAAGACAATTGAAAAACAGGGAGATTCGTACCAAATTATCGTTCTTACGAACATTTGTGACCGTAGCATAACGTGTATTTATGAATGACAACTGCACGCAATAAAGGACTCTCGTAAATACGGGAGTTTACAGATAGCACATGGTACAAATGACCCCAAATATCCACAGATCTTTTACACATGGAGAAGTTCCACTCTGAGCATCTAATACCCCATTCACAGTGGTTTTGAAATTTGTAGCGGCGTTGTAGCGGAGCGGCGACACCGCCATAACACCGCTACAAATGCATTCACAGTAGAAAAGTTATCCCGCTGCAGCAGCGGGATAAATATCATGTACCCATTCACGGTGCAGCGGGTGATTTTTATTACCTCCGTAACAAACACGTGTATGCATGGCTCATGACCCGCGAGTGACCCCGATATGACCAGAAAAACTTCAGCGCGGGGTTTTCGATTGCTTGAAATTGCGCGCGCTAGCTGTACTTTACACACTCTTCCTCATGTAGCTAGCTCGATGAGGCAAGCTTGCAAAAGGTAAACATGTCAAGTTGCTTTTTGTATCCTCGATCATATTACTTTTTAAAAAACTAGCATTTTTATTGCTTCCAGTCAGAATATTTTAATTTTTTGAAGTATGAAACATTTTTATTTGGATAATTATAATATCTACATAATAATAAAATCAATTTGAATCCACTGGTTACTTTATTTCTATTTCACTTTATGTTCCCCATTGCTGGAGAAAAGAGGTCAGTGATAGGTAAGTAAACAAATCACACGTGTTTGTCGCGGTGTTATAGCGGAGAGCCTTCACACTGAGTAAACACCGCGACAGCAGCGGGACTGTCCCGCTGCTGTAGCTAAGCGAACCTAGCGATAGTTTGTCGCGGCGTTATCGCGAGGCGGTGTTATCCCGCGATAGTTTATAACGGGTCCGAGCCTTCACACTGAAGACAACACCGCGACAGCAGCGGGACAGTCCCGCTGCTGTCGCGGTGTTTGAGGCCACTGTGAATGGGGTAGTAGAAAAGTTATCCCGCTGCAGCAGCGGGATAAATATCATGTACCCATTCACGCTGCAGCGGGTGATTTTTATTACCTCCGTAACAAACACGTGTATGCATGGCTCATGACCCGCGAGTGACCCCGATATGACCGGAAATACTTCAGCGCGGGGTTTTCGATTGCTTGAAATTGTATCCTCGATCATATTACTTTTTAAAAAACTAGCATTTTTATTGCTTCCAGTCAGAATATTTTAATTTTTTGAAGTGTGAAATATTTTTATTTGGATAATTATAATATCTACATAATAATAAAATCAATTTGAATCCACTGGTTACTTTATTTCTATTTCACTTTATGTTCCCCATTGCTGGAGAAAAGAGGTCAGTGATAGGTAAGTAAACAAATCACACGTGTTTGTCGCGGTGTTATAGCGGAGAGCCTTCACACTGAGTAAACACCGCGACAGCAGCGGGACTGTCCCGCTGCTGTAGCTAGGCGAACCTAGCGATAGTTTGTCGCGGCGTTATATCGCGAGGCGGTGTTATCCCGCGATAGTTTATAACGGGTCCGAGCCTTCACACTGAAGACAACACCGCGACAGCAGCGGGACAGTCCCGCTGCTGTCGCGGTGTTTGAGGCCACTGTGAATGGGGTAGTCCTAGATGTACTTCATGAATACCTTTTGTTTGCCCTCTTGAAAAAATACTTCCACCTGCGTATCTAATACCCCATTCACAGTGGTTTTGAAATTTGTAGCGGCGTTGTAGCGGAGCGGCGACACCGCCATAACACCGCTACAAATGCATTCACAGTAGAAAAGTTATCCCGCTGCAGCAGCGGGATAAATATCATGTACCCTTTCACGCTGCAGCGGGTGATTTTTATTACCTCCGTAACAAACCCGTGTATGCATGGCTCATGACCCGCGAGTGACCCCGATATGACCGGAAATACTTCAGCGCGGGGTTTTAGGGTAAACATGTCAAGTTGCTTTTTGTATCCTCGATCATATTACTTTTTAAAAAACTAGCATTTTTATTGCTTCCAGTCAGAATATCTTAATTTTTTGAAGTGTGAAATATTTGTATTTGGATAATTATAATATCTACATAATAATAAAATCAATTTGAATCCACTGGTTACTTTATTTCTATTTCACTTTATGTTCCCCATTGCTGGAGAAAAGAGGTCAGTGATAGGTAAAGCCTAAAAAAAAAAATTGATGACTTGGCGTAACGGGTCACTGAAAATTAGGGTAGGTAGGGCGATTTTTTTTTTTTTTTTTTTTTGGTTGTTGTTGTTGTTGTTGCTTATATTTGCATACATGAAATTAGCCATTCATTCACATACATACATACAGTGGCGTAGATAGGTCCTCAGACCTTGGGGATGATCTGATGAGAGGGGTAGACCACAATATGTTCAAATAACTCCACGCACACACACACACACATATATGGACACACACACTGTGTGAGCAAAGTGAGCAAGAAATTGTTGAAATCTTGATCACCTTGGGACCTGGGGGATGAATACATACACCTGCCCCCCCCCCCCTCTGCATACATACATGTACATGTACATACACCCTCATGCACATAAAATGCAAACATACGAACGCATTAATAGGTTTCCAACAGACCCCAGCCTGAGATATCTCAGACACTGTCTTCAACAGGATAAACAGGTGAATATGTAGGTTTAGAAGGGGCTGTTCACAAATATTAGTATTTTCACAATGTATTGACTAGCATTTTATAACTTGTCTAGAGGTTAACATGTTAACATGTTAACATGTATCCAAAATCTTGAAGAATGAGGGTTGAAAAGAGTAGCCAATTACAACTTGTGAAAATATTTACAATTGTGAATGGCTCTGTAATAACAAACAGTTAAAAAATGTCTCCAGTATTTCAGAATCCTTTATCAAAAAAAAAAAAAAAAAAAAAAAAAATCAAAAAAAAAAGCGTAGGGTCGGCGATAAAAATAGGGTCGGGCGGGTTACGCCAAGTCATCAATTTTTTTTTTTAGGCCTAAGTAAACAAATCACACGTGTTTGTCGCGGTGTTATAGCGGAGAGCCTTCACACTGAGTAAACACCGCGACAGCAGCGGGACTGTCCCGCTGCTGTAGCTAGGCGAACCTAGCGATAGTTTGTCGCGGCGTTATCGCGAGGCGGTGTTATCCCGCGATAGTTTATAACGGGTCCGAGCCTTCACACTGAAGACAACACCGCGACAGCAGCGGGACAGTCCCGCTGCTGTCGCGGTGTTTGAGGCCACTGTGAATGGGGTATAAGAATGTACCGTTGGTGCATAAATGAATAATGTTACATAACTTTCATGAGCGCATATCCAGTATTCTTCTCTGGTGGGTTTTACCTTTTTGGTACAAATGACCTTTATCTGCCCATGCGCAGATTGTATCTGTAAACTCCCTTATTCACTGAGCTCTGTGATATAAGATGCGTAAATGTGACCTTATGTACTCAAGTCATGTTTAAAAATCCGCCGCGGTTTTGCCGCGTCATGTCTGAACGACCCCTTACGCGGAATTTCTGACTATTATGCTTACACAATGTCAATATGAAGTGATACCAAAGTAGTGATACCAAAGTAGTGATACCACCGGAATTCAGGTATACATTGTGCCAGTCGAACTATGACCTACCGCATGACATTGGACCTTTAGATACGCCTACATGTACCTCTAGTGATACGAATATGAATTATGAGGCTCATGCTTTTGATAACCCTTCATGGGAAAGTAGTGACGAGGTAGTCCATTAACCTGTTATTATAAGATGATGACGTGGATCCTAATCAAAATGATTGGTCGAGAGCGTATACGTGACCAGGCATTTGTTTTGCCTAACGCGTAATTTCGATAATGACTGGTCATTATCTAATGGTAATGACCGGTCATTAGTAAAATCATGTAATAAAACATCATTTTATAAAACAAATAAAACATAATCTTATAAAACAAATAAAACATAATCTTATAAAACAAACAATACACATCATTTTGTTCGGGCATTCGTAAAATTACCCACACTCGTTACCTTCAAAACAGCCGACACACCCTCGGCTATCGCCTCGGGCGTGTTAGACTGTTCCAAAGGTACCTTGTGTGGGTAATTCTTACTAATGCCCTCACTGCTGTGTATTATTTGTATATTAATGAATGAACATACTTGGAATCCAGTCTGCTTACTTTATATGTTACTATGTTGGGCAAGCATCTGGCAAGCTTTTAGGTTGTCAAGAACAACCTTCTTTAAAAAGTATGCATACAATTTGAATATATTAGTAAACCGGTCTGTTGCCGATGTCTCTCTTGTAATGTAGTGCAAACATTAAAGACGTATGTATATACGTCTTCGTGAAGCGCCACGATGCGAATTATTTATTTCACCTGTTACGAATAATTGTATTCAATCAATAGTCAGAATGCGAATTGCATATATTATGTGTTGTTAGGTAGGGCGGCATACCCATAATGTTCTTTCCTACCTAGCAACATCTGATAAATGTATATTTTCTATGACTATTGATATTATTGTTGGTGAATAAAATTAGGACGTATGCATTAAATATTGTTACATTACTAAAATGACATATTGAATTGCGCATAGTGTGTTACATGCATGACTTATTCACCGTTGTGCAGTGTTTATAACCATACATATACATGATATAATTAGTTCATATACATGTAGTAAAACTATCGTTTGGAATGACTAGCCTATACGCATCTGGTATCGATACTTTTAAAATCCTATAGTCATTCCACCTAACTTGATATACATGACTTATTTTCGATGCATGACTATATCTTTGTTTACTGTCAACTCAAATATTATTTTATTGATTTTTGTATGAGTGTATTATGTTAATATATGTGTATCGCAATATCATGTAAAACGATGAATTTCCATTGTTAAATGGACAATAAAGATGAACCATATAACCTTATGATTGATTGCTTGATTCATATTCCATGCAAAATTAACATAGCATAAGACATTTTGCTGAACATTCCCATTTCTTTAAGTAACATGGAAGCAAATCATAATAATTAACGACATGCAAGAGTGTTCAGTAAATCATTAAATACGGAAATGGAAAGTGAACTTAATCAAAGCTGGATTCGGTTGCATGAAGGCTCACTGCATTAAACTACTGACTTAATACCATAAATTATATTTGAGCACAGGATTGAAACATTCCAAGATGTAGAATATATAATCTGTCGATAACTGAATCAAAGTTCGATAACTGAAGCAAAGTTCGTTCCAACTTTCCTATAAACGTTCGCAAAGTAGAAACGGAAAACAAGGTGAGCCTATCTTCCGCAATACAAAAGATAAGATCCTGAGAAAAAGTCTAGTGTGATCCTCCAGCTGTCCAGAAAATATATTATTTCATCAACAATTCTACCGAATGTAAAGACTTGTGAAAGTTAAGAACATCTTGTGTTTTAATGCTATTGAGAGGGAGATAAAATGGGTGTCACATTTTCGATGCAATGGACACATTAGTGCTTTTTATTACGTATTGGCGCTTAAGCAAAGTTTGCCTATATCTGTATAATGGCAGTAAAATGAGGGATGCAGAATTAACTTTGAGGGAAATTAGCAGAAAAATTATGGAACATATAAAAGTATCATATGTTAAATATTACGGATAACCAAGTGTGCGTAGAATTTTGTCTTGTTAATTACGACGCATAGTTACAGAAAATATATCGTTGGAAATTCAGAGTACTAGTTATATTGTTTGTACATTTGATTCGTAAAAATACTCTCCCTTTTTGTTGTTTTTGTTGAAGGAACACACAGATGTCAAATTATATTTCAAGAGTAAATGATTTAGAATGAGATTTTTTGGGTTATTTTACGTAAACAACGGGTTTTCCCAGTGTTTTCACACGTACATGGTTGAGTTATACTAATATTCCCCATAATTTCGTCATCACTTTAAGCAATTCATTTCTTCCCTTTTCCTTTTCCTAATCATTTAGCCTATTGTATTTTTTTTTCTCTCTGACTCTTTTGGTGTTTTAAGCCTCCAATAAGAAATAAACAATAAACAAAGAAATAATAAGCATTTACTGCTGGAGAGAAGTGACCTTCTTTTGCCATAATAACTTATCACCAAATAGATGTACTTATGCATAATCATGTACCAAAACATATGAAGAGATATACTGTGTAAAGATAAATTTGGCATGCACCAAAATAAGGTTATATCCTGATTTCCTTTGATTAACCTTCCACGAACATATCGGTGATAAACTCACGACCTCAAATATCAATAGTTTGCTATCTGACATACAAAACACAGTATAGAGTGTATAGACTAAACATTGGTCCTTTGACACCTAAAAATATCATCACTACTAAACTGATAGCTGAATATAAATTTGTTTTCGCTTTTGCTATCATATCCCCATCGCCAAGCATGTATGTCATTATTTTGGTTCACTTTACAAGTATACACTAACTGAGTCATCATGATTTAGTTGACAATCAAATTATTATAAATTCTGAAATTCACACAATGATGATTTTGATCATAGCGGTTGTAAAAGCATTTATGTGATGTACGAGGCATATGTATGCTCTTTAGAAATCATAAACCTGTCTTTAGTTTGGCAACCAGTATTTCATTACTGACCAAGGATTCCTAATCCATGTTTAAATCAATCAGTCTTTCTTCTTTAACAAACAATGACAAAACAGATATTTGTTTAAACTTGTTCTACATTATCCAAAGAAAGATAAGACATGTAATAAACAAGTTTTTAAAGTAAATAATCATTTTAATGAAAAGTTAATTATCATGAGCCAGTCAACGTATTACGGATTACAAAATTTAAGCGTTATTGTTTTAATATCAAGTCTTGGGAATCAAATTTCGAATTTATTTCGAAATTATTTGACGTACCTTGGTTTGAGCCTGATTGGAATGAGTAACTTGAGACTGTCTTTGTATTTGTTGGTTGTAGCCCTTGTTTGACAGGGTCTTGTCAATAGCCCGGTGATGATATGACTAGTCTCCGGGTCACACTCAATAGGGGCTCGCTGGTTCATCGTCTCATCTGGATATGGATGGGGAAATGTAATAATGATTATAATGATAATAATATCAATGACAATATGATAACAATAATAATAAAAACGGTGCTTATAGAGCTCTTTCCACCGAAGTAACTAAGCGCTAAATACGAGATCATAGCTTATATAAAGATGATAAGATGATGATGATGATGATAACACCACCACCACCACCAACAACAACAACAACAACAACAACAACAGCAACAATATTGCTATTACAACTATCACTAACAATGACGATTAAAATGATAATAATAATAATAATAATATAATGATAATAATAATAATAATAATGATATTTATGGTAACTATAATACTAATACTGCTACTACCAATCACAACCAGAATACTAATAAAGAGATAATGATAATAAATGATAATCATGATAATTATTGCAAAAAATGGAATGTTCATAAATGTCTGCCCATACATACATAAAGTACCAAACAACTGCAACTAAAAAGGGATAGTCAGAGAGAGAGAGAGAGAGAGAGGATTCTCAGACAACGACTAACAATAAAAGCGGAAGATTTTCGAGGTATTAAAAGTAGGTGCACACAGGCGCGTATGCAGGGGAGGGGAGGGGAGGGGGGTGGGGGTTAACCCCCCTTTGAGTTTTTGTTATGTGTATGTTTTTTTGTGAAACCCCCCCCCCCCCTTTTTTTTTTTTTTTTTTTTTTTTTTAATACAAAAAAAAAAGTGTCCGCTTACCCCCCATCCCCCCCCCCCACACTGAGCGACTTTTCGGCCGGCGCGATTTTCAAATTTTCGGGAGCAAATTTTGGGCCCGATTTTAAAACCCCTCCCTTGAAAAAAATCATGCGTAAGCCACTGGGTGCACATTTTTGAGTAATGGTCCTTCAACAAGAAAAAAAAAGTCCTCCTTCTTCCTTAATGTCTTGTGTCTGCTAACGTAGCTAAATATACTTTTATATCCTTTTATGTGATACATGTACATATACATTTCTACGACATATATCGCAACTTTTATTGCATTAAAAACACAAGGGGCAAATAAAAGAAAAAGGTTAATTGTTGTTCGTCACCTCTCTTCAGTTTGTGTTGCTATGGAAATGAACGCTCTAATCTTTCCATGGCAAGCATTCGTGACTTGTTATCACATCCCTTTGCAAGATTTCAGAGGTTGAAAGAAGCTTGCCTCCCCCTTATCTCTCTATCTCACTCTTCTTCCTGTCGCTATGGAAATACTCAAATCATTTTACATTTCAAGCAATCTTGGTTTGTATTGCACCCCCTTAACGGTAAAAAACAATAATATTGAAAGACACGTACAAAATGTTGTCCCTTTCTCTGCACTTTTCTTTTCTAATCTCTGTATCGCTCTTTACGATTTTGGCAGTAAAGAATATTATGACTTTTATTGTATCATTGTAGGACAAAACATCTGAAGAATCTCCATACATAATTCATAATTTTCTACCCCATTTCCGTTCGAGTTGCTATGGAAATGAACAGCAGCCCTATTTATGACTCTAACAGCATCTATTTGTACATATGTAAGTTGGACAAAATTATTCCTCTTATTGGTTATCATATTTGTCATAAGGTGAAAACTGTATAACAATTTTTAAAAATTAAAACAGTAGTGGCCTCCATGCATTTAAAATGTTCAGAATTTTGATACGGCACCTTTTGATTATCTCTACCTATTTGACTAGACAAAATGGTTTTGAGTTACTTTGCTATATGATTTCCTTCCTGAGTTTTTAATACAAAAGACCAGTTAACTAATATATCGAAATATATTATCTTTTCTGGGGACCTAGTGGCGATGTATTCCATTCATTAACCTATTATGAATGAATGGACTACAATACTAGGAATCCAGTCTGCATATATTATCTGTTGCTATATCTGGCAAGCTGCGGGCAAGCCTTCAGGTTGTCAAGAACAACCTTTGTTTAAAAAGTATGCATAATATTTGAATATGTTAGTACATTGGTCTGTCTCAGGCACCGGGCACTGACTGATTCTTGCTGAAAATTATACACAAAGAGCATCACACAGAAATGAGCACATTCGACGAAACACGTATGTGGTATTAAGATTTAGGAACAAATATTGTTCACCTTTGTCAGAATCATCATCATCATCATCATCACCATCATCATCATCATCATCTTCATCAATATCATTATTACTATCATCCTCATCATCATCATTATGATCCATATTTCTATTTACTCTCACCTGGTGAATTACATTTCATTGCTGGTAACCTTCGAGGAGCAGAAATTATATCCACTTTCTCTTCCTCATTTATGCCCTCATATTGGACATCAATGCCACCATCCTTTCTTTGAAAACCTTTAGCCATATTCAATCTGAAATGAGAATCAAAGAACAACCGACCAAACACTTATTGCATGATTCCTTGCAGCCATGATTTACAGAGTCACGACTATTGCATGAGTTATATTATTCCGCGTTCACTCCTGGTAAACGATATTTAGCTATTTAAGAGTAAATAGTCCTGTGGCGGTTGAAGAAAAATAGACAAGTGAACAAGAAATAATAAAAAAATATACCGTCTCGTACGGTTGTTGGTTATTTATTGCGTAAATTGCCTATTTAGAAACATGGATAACAACAGGTAATCCCTGCCTCATGCAAAAAAAGCTGTTTTGAGTATTCTTTAACATTCCTTTTCTAAGGTTAGCCTTGTCATTAAATCATTCAAAATGGACACAAATGTTTGGGGTGCTTTTTTTTCTCATGAAAGTCTGCCGTCAATACATGTACCTTTGGTGGTTATAAACATGTCTTCTTTATGGCATTTACTAAGTCTTTGAGGTAAGTAAACATCTGAAATTTCATGTGCTGTTCGAATAGCCACCCTACGCTTATGCATGTGTAATAGTAAACCGGACGAAGGGCAGAGAGAGATACCATGAGTCATATCAAGAAATAGTGGACTCTTTACAAATAATTTAGTGACTCCTGACCCACATTTGGTGAATCAAACCAAACTTGGTAAAGGAGATATTGATGACACTTTTTAAATTCCTGGTGTCCAGCCATCCGCGGCATAAAAAATATAAAAAGGGTATCACTAGACACAAAAAATGTTACTTTTTACCTAAAAATAGATTTTAAGGTCAGTTTGGTTATGACTATTTAATCATTAGCTACGAATGTTGTGTCTCATTTTTGATAAGCAATGTACTAACATGGCCAATTGTTTACTCCAAAGCCATACTCAACAGGTCTTCAACTAACATGCCGTTTGTTGAAATACAGTGTTTTATGAATGTGGAGCGGCGGGGAAACAAACTAGAGCAGAAGACACAAAAGAGACTCACCTGTAATTGTATGTAGGTCACATTGAGTCGTCTTTACTTCAAGCCGAGCTGATGAGCTGTGATCGAGGTTCATCGCTTGCATATCGTCTTCAAATTTCTCTTACAGAGAGCAAGCGCAAAAGCGGGCGCTAGATCTAAGGCAAAGCCAGTGCCATTGATTATGAGATTTTGGCCAACCCGGTTCGAGTTGGACACAACATGGCGACTACTGCGTTGTTGGGCAAGCACAAAACAACAGAATATACGCCATGTTGTGACCCAGTGAAACCAAGTTGGCCAAACTCTGTGTATAGATGGCTCTGGACACAGCTCTTGCCATAGATGTTATTCGTAAACTTTACAGCGGGCCTCAAGTTTTCATGAATTTCGGGAGAGGTTCATATTTGCGAAAGTTTAATGCCACGAAAAATGTGAATCGTTGTATTCTTTTCTCAAATTAATAAATTAATAATTTGTTATATATATTTATCTTATTCGTTATTTTAACTAAATAGGATCCCCCTGTATTTATGCACAATAAGGTAAAAAAAAAAAGACTAAGGGTAATTTTAAACTACATCTATACTTTAATGCCAACCCTAACCCAAACCCTAACCCAACCGTAAACCTATCTCTAAGTCAACACTAACTGCGACATATGACCCTCTTAGCTGACCTGACCTAAACAATATGTTTTGAGTGTGATGATAATAAATGTAAACTATGATTGCGCTTCATCAACTAGTCTCTCTCTCTCTCTCTCTCTCTCTCTCTCTATTTTCGCCTGACAACATAATCTAAATACATGAACAATAAAAACAAAATACGATTTTATCTACATTTTATTTATATACAGTGCGTCTAAGAAAAAACGAAATCGAGAATTATCGATGTTTTATCATAACTTAATTACATTTATAATTGATAAATGACACATATTTGGAAAGCTTAGATCCTCCTCTTTCATTTGATGCAACTCATATAATATATATTTTACGCGTGAGTGATTAAAATGAATTTGAAGAGAGGAAAGCAAAAGGTCATTTGGCGGACGGTATCTGAATTTCAAGGAGAAAATAACATTTCTAGAAATTTGAGTTTCTGACCTTTCATATGACACCTCAATCAGGAAAAATGAGCGAGGAATGACAAAGTTCTGTTTGTTTAAAGTAGTGCTTGCATTTCCATAATATTATGAAACGAATTCGTTTTCACTGGGTGCCTGCAGTAGCAACAAACAGAGTTGACAGAAGACTTAACTCCATTTCGTTGACAATCAGCCGTAGACGAAAGACTTCATGCTTGGCTGATAGACAACAAAACGGAGTTAAGTCTGTTGTCAATTCTGCACGTTGCTATGGCAGGCACCCAGTGAAAACGAATTCGTTTGATAAGATTATGGAAATGCAAGCACTACTTTAAACAAACAGAACTTTGTCATTCCTTGCTCATTTTTCCTGATAGAGATGTCATATGAAGGTGCAGAACCCCAACTTTCTATAAATGTGATTTTCTCTTTGAAATTCAGATACCGTCCGCCAAATGACTTTTTAGTTTCCTCTCTTCAAATTCATTTTAATCACTCATGCCTGAAATAAGCATCAAATTATAAATGTGACAACGTTATGATAAAACAACGATAATGCTCGGTTTCGTTTTTTCTGTGACGCACTGTATATACAAAATCTTCAATATGGAATTCTATGTGGTGATGAAATCAGCATTGACGAAAATCATAAATGACTTCACCACATTACAGACTCGTATCTTATTCTTCTAGCATACTATCACTGAGACCATACAGACCCCCATTCATTTTTATACTTGTTGAAAATATTGGCTAATTTGCATAATTGGATGCTAATTAGCATTTTATGGTGAACAATTTTACAATCATAATCGTCCTTGATATATAACCTTTCCATTCATATATGGTTTTGGTTTTTGAAAATTGGTCAAATATGAGTATACTACTAGTTTCCTGTAACCTCCCCCCCCCCTCCCCCCTTGGGTTGCAAAGTGAAAATGTGATGTGCATAGGAAAACGCCATCATGTGTCTAGACCCACAAAGTATCCGCAACGTCTTTGGGTCAAACACCCCCTTAGCAAACGCGACACCCGCCCCTGACCACTATTCTACCATACTACCTGTGAGTCTATACAGAAAACCATTACTACCACTAACACCACACAGACCACCTTTCATCCAGCATATTACCACTAAGACCACACAAACCACCATTCATTTACCATACTATCACTGATACCATACAGACCACCATTCATCCAGCATACTACCACTGAGACCACACAGACCACCATTCATTTACCATACTACCACTAAGACCACACAAACCACCATTCATTTACCAAACTACCACTGATACCATACATACCACCATTCCTGTACCATACTACCACTGATACCATGCAGACCATCTACCATACTACCACTGAGCCTGTACAGACCACCATTTATTTACCATAGTACCACTGAAACCATACATACCACCATTCTTGTACTATACTACCACTGAGACCACACAGACCACCATTCATTTACCATACTACCACTGAGACCATATATACCACCATTCGTGTACCATACTACCACTGCGCCTGTACAGACCACCATTCATTTACGATACTACCAATGATACCATGCATACCATCATCCATCTACCGAACTACCACTGACAACAATACATACCATCATTCTTGTACCATACTACCATTGATACCATACAGACCACCATTCATAATACCATACTGTCACTGAGACCATACATACCACTATGCTTGTACCCTACTACCACTGAGACCACACAGACCACCATTCATTTATCATACTACCAATGATACCAGCATAACATCATCCATCTACCAAACTACCACTGAGACCACAAAGACCACCATTCTTGTACCATACTACCACTGAGCTTGTACAGACCACCATTCATTTACCATAGTACCACTGAGACCATACATACCACCAGAACTTTGGCTGTACATAGTTAGCATTATTGATAATGTTAAGGCTACACAACCATCCAAATAAATAGATCACTTGACTCAAGAAATATAAGAAAAAGTACTGTATTTACGATATAATATCTCTCAGTCACTAGTACTTTTTTTTTTAGTGGATGGCATTATCTCCCAAAAATGGTTGCATAGTAAGACCTTCTTTATTTGTTATACAAAATACAATATAATTCAAGTATAAGTTTACCTAGCAAAGAATGATTACACTAACCTGTGATATGATACTGTCTCTCAATATACCGGTTCGTTATAAGACACGGTTCAATTGACCCGGATTATCCACAGATATTTGATATGATACTGTCTCTCAATATACCGGTTCGTTATAAGACACGGTTCACTTGACCCGGATTATCCACAAATATTTGATATGATACTGTCTCTCAATATACCAGTTCGTTATAAGACACGGTTCAATTGACCCGGATTATCCACAGATATTTTAAACTTGGAGAAGTCCCAAATTGTGCATTTTAAAATAACCACCGTCGCCAAAATCATGGATGTACTTCATGAATACCTTTTGTTTGCCATCATGATAAGTATACTCCCACCTGTGTACCACATAACGTGCTGTCAGTGCATAATATGATCACACAACTAAGTTAAATGAGCACGTATCCAACTTTAGGTCTGAGTGTGTTTCATTACTCAGTGGGTTTTAACATTTTGTACAAATGACCATTATCTGTCCATGCAAAGTTAGCGACTACGAACTGGCTCATAGTTAGACCGATTATAATTAGTTGTTGTTAGGTTGGACAAACATTATAGCTTATCCTAGCATGCTTAATATCGAAATACAATTTCGTTTTCGTAACAGATAAATGAAAAAATAGTAGTTCGTAACGAGGCACATAACAAAAACACACACATTACATTTGATTACAACAAGAACAAAAAAACCCATCATAATTAGCCTGTTGGGTTCTCGGGGGAGGGAAACAACAGCCTTGGCGTTGTATTTGCTACACCACTTCATAATGCTTGCTCGCATTTTCAAAATTATCGTCCAGAAGTTTTGAGTTTGCTAGAATTTTGGATATCTATTAGTTATGTCCTACATGTATTAAACAAAAGTCTACATTCCACACATCTGAACATACTCGAGATCTTATTGCCATGGATACCCTGTTTATTGAAGTTTGAGCCTAACAATTCCATACGCTACCTCAAACAATAAGAAATTGATGAACTGACTCAAAGTGCGAAAAACAAAACAATTCTTACATCAGGTGCGTGTGTTATGTATAAGGTACGGTGTAAAAATGTCAGATGTAAAAATGTCAGATGTAAAAATGCCAGAGTTAACAAAATGCCAGGGGTAAACAAATGGCAGAGGTAAACATGTCAAAGGTAAAAACTCTAGAGGTGAAAATGTCAGAGGTAAAAATGGCATGTACTCGTATACTTGTACTGGCAGTAAGCACGAAAGGTTTAATACAACCAAAGAGGTATTACAGCTGGAGTTACTGTAGGTGCTTGTCTTTGAAGGAAAAGGAAGCTTCTGTGTCGCCACACCAGGCATGCAAAATATGTAAATGTACTTCCCATGCAGGTGATGAAAACATTCAGATAACCTTATATTGCACAACGAAGAGACACTATCGGCAGAATATTGGGTTTTTAGAAGATGCATCAAACTGCCCCTATATTGCCCTATTAACATCCCAGACTAAATGAAATATCTCGAGTGGGCATGTGAGGACATTAATAGTAAATGCTTTATTTGACAAAATAAGCTTTCATGATAGAAATAACGAATTACAGTGCTTGGAATGAATAAGAAAGGGACTTAAACTCTGCACATAAAGCGTATGTTGGTGACACTTTCGAGGCTTTATATATCAAGAAGTTCTAAACTTTGAGGCTTTGTTACTATAAATGATTGTATTAAATGCAACTGCATGTTTACTTATTGTGCTTTTTGATTCATCATACTAATTGAGCATAATAATACTTTAAAATATAAACATCTTTTTCAATCGCTGTTGTCTACCTCGGCGACGTGAAACCTCCGACATCGAAGAATCAAAGCAATTCAGTGATTCATTTGTGCATCCTTTCAACTCTGTCAACTGTAAGCATTCATTTTAGTGAGCTGGGACTCCATTTTTTAATACCTCTATGATTCAACTACTGCCAATTACGCCATCTTATATCTTAGAAATAAATTGACTTTAGCTAGCTGTTCTCACATTCAGCCATGATACTGTCTTCCTGAATGGCTACCGTGTTGCACAATTGTTCAATGAACGTTAAAATATGTGAGGTAAATATAAAACTATGGCAGAAATACAAGATTTCGGAGGTACAAACAGTTAAACTAATACGCTGGTTTCTGCCTTGGCGGAGTAGGACCGGCTCCGACGTCATCTGTCCTGGATAGACTCTTGAGCTAGGTGCTCTGAGATTCAGCTGCGGCTAACATCCCCCTGAAGATAGACTTTGGGTTAGCCCGTAGAGCTATGGGCGAGTCGAACTCAGCAACCTGGGGTATGGACAAACATACAGAACAAATATGACACATGAATTTATGTAGATAATAGTTTAGGCCAAATGAAAATAATTTATAGTTTCTCGTTTCCTCCTCTTTCCCTTTTTTCGGCTCGTCTCGTTTTGTTTTGAAATTAACCATAATTTGAGTAAATCTATACGATAGGGTAAACTAACTTCGTTGATTCATGCAAACTGCAACATGCTTCTAGTATCTGTATTGATGCTATGTAAAATAACCAAATCTGTATTGAACTTGACGCAATATTTTTATTTAAAGAAACATGTAACACTTCAATTGGTACTCCGGAAAAATTAAATTCGTGGTGGTTCTATTAGCCCGTAAAAGGCGTCCAGCTGGAGTGCTAATAAATAATCCTGACAGTAATTTTTGCATGGAAGATATTAATTCCGGAGATTTCACCCCTCTCGAGATCCAAAAGTGAGAAGGGGGAAGGGGAGGTGGTAGCTTATTTCCTTCTTTTGTTGTTGTTGATGTTTCTTATTTTCCATTTAAGCTTCGATTCCTAATTTTCGTCTTTTCATATAACAACAAGGGAAGACAAACAAACACAAATACACACACACTGTACACACACACACGAAAATAAATTGAGAGGAAAAACCCACTACCTTTCCATCATCCATGACTAGAATCTTATCTGAGTCTAGTACTGTAATAAGTCGATGTGCTATGGTGAGTGTGGTACAGTCATTGAAAGCTGTTCGTATTGTCTGCTGTATCAAGCTATCTGTTTCTGTGTCAATGGCTGCAGTCGCCTCATCTAAGAATAGGATCTGAAAGAGCATCGGTAATGTAATTTGTTTTCAGTTTGGTACGAGAAAAAAAGAAAAATAGAAAAAATAGTAACGTGTATCAAGGAGACAGAAAGTGAAATAGCAAATATTGTGAGACAGACAGAGAAGGACAGAGAGAGAAAGAGAAAGAGATGGATATTGAGAAACAAGAAGGACGTACACAGAGAAAACTATGTAAAAGAAGAGAAGGAGAAATAAAAGGAGAGGAAAAGCGTCTAGAAAACGAAAATAGAAGGCCAAGTGGTTGTATGGATAAGACAATCAATTATTAGCCTTTATCTTAAAGGGAATATAGCTTGACAAATACTGGTTAACGTCATCTACGTCTCCTTTTGGATAACTGATCTTAAACGAAGGAACATTGATGGTAGATTGGCGAGCGCACAATACAGCTTGCCATTCTCACCTTGCTATTCCGAAGCAGTGCCCTCGCCATACACATCAACTGCCTCTCACCAACAGAGAAGTTATCTCCTCCTTCTGCAACAAGAGCATCGAGACCGCCATCTAGAGAACTAATCTGAACATTATGAATTAAAAACAAATAATAATAATGAACATTATAACTTGTAGAAGGCTCCTATACTACTAATGATAACGTTAATGTGATGTTTGAGTATTAGGCTAGGGTCGTTGACATTCAAATACACTCCAGTTCACAGAGTATTATTTTGGTATAGCTCACATTCATCACAGGTCCAGAGCGCATTCACATTTTGTTTTCCGCTTTAATACGCTAATACTAAACAATGACAATGATAGAGTGTAGAAATGCCCTAATACCAAGTAAACAAAAGTACATTGGTATGTTTAGTTTAGTATATTGTTCTATATACTATATTTCATTACGTGAAATAATCGATAATCAGCTTAGACACGTTTCAAGTATACGCTGACTCATCAGTTCATTGATGCTTATAATATGTAATGCCCCACTTCAACAGAAGGGAGAAAAACTTGATATCTAGTGTATGTAGTCTATGTATTCAGCTTCGCGATCCAGGAACTCAAATAGTTAAAAAGTTAAAAGACATGGAACTAGTACAAACCTTCTCCTTCAGGTAGGCCTTTTCTACTGCTTGCCACAGATCAGCATCATTATTTTCACCGAATGGGTCCAAATTATATCTAAATAAACAGGAAAAAAATATTTCATTTTTAACAAAACATCTCATAAAAACAGAACCAAGAAAATTGATAAAGAAGCAATCCAATCAAATCCAAAAGATATTTGATACATCGCCTTTTCCTTGTAGATACAAAGCGCTGCACATACGCTCCACAATGGTTGGGCCACTTAAAAACAAAAGCAGGCGCTAGAAAGACAGACAGATAGATAGAGAGAGAGAGAGAGAGAGATACATATGAGGGAAGAAGGAACCAAAAATCGCGTTCCAGAAGATCTAATGTAAAAATATAATTGTATTCCAAAAGGTTTCCCGAACTATCCCTTTTATTGCTTTTATTGAGGAGAACTAGTTTTTAGGAAGTAAACCTCTTTGTTGCTAGACATCCATTCGTGAAATTCGTGAACGTCAGAGAGAAAAAACTTTTGATTAAAGGCGAGAAGAGCTATGTTATGTTGCTAACACAAGAATCAAATGGTGATGAGGGACTAAGAGATTACTGTGATGTGTATGTCTTATTCACAGCCGAGATGACTGCGCCTCGATTATTTATTTACTTCCGAGGAGCCAGGCCCTCTATTGACAGGTTAGTTGTTACAAACACAAGGAAAGTCGCTCGGTGGCTTGATTTCCGAAGCCCACGCCAAAGCTATACACGAAATTGACTGGCGCAAATAATCTTTGAGATTGAAGAGCGCCATCTAAACGAAGAACCAACCAACAACAACAAACTACGATGCATTTGTTACTGGGACGTTATTACCTGATCTTATTGAGAATAGTAATAAAATCAATGACGCTATCGTCCAGGAGATATTTATATGACGAGTGGTGATCACTCTTACCTTACGGTACCGATGAATAGGACAGGATCTTGAGGAATAATGGACATCTTAGATCTCAGATCAAATAGACCAAGTTCCGATATATCGACATCATCGATAGTTATTGTTCCTTTAACAGCCTCCACTAGACGAAACAAGGCAACGCTCAAAGAAGACTTCCCTGATCACAAGATAACAATCCAGACATGAATTATTTATAATTACCTGTAAAATTACTACTGCCAATACACTTTACTACTACTAATAATAATAGTTAGCTCGTATATAGTGCATTTAATTACCGAAGGTAATACCAATGCGCTTTACAAACATTTCAAAATCAAGATACAAATAATAATTACATATATAATCAAAAATTACAAGTAAGAAGGCATAGCGTGTACATTATAAAAATCGATAGAAGCTTCAATTAAAGGTGATACATGTAATATAATATTCGAAAATTATTATATTGGTGAGGAAGGCCCAAATACAACAATTTGAATAAAATAAATATGGCGAGGCGTCAAAAATATCGATACCAGCAGGCTGCCGCCTCACGTATTGGCGCATCGAGGCTGTAATTACGGCCAAAGCCTGGCTGGGGCAATTATTTTTCCCTTATCTGAGGCTCGGTTTCCATTCGAAAGGCTGCAGCCGGCGCATGCTTTTGAATGCCATTTCCTACCGCCAGCGGTAGCCGGCTGAGCTAATTTAAAAAATGCAGCCAGGACGCACAAGTGCAGTTAGCTGCCGCTGGCTGGTATATTTACTTTTGACGCCTCGCCTATAAACATCCCGCTTGTTTGGAGACTCATTGGAAAACTCTTCATGCTACGCATTCAGTTAGTCACAAACCAGTGCAAAATTAAAATGAAATGTTGAACAAATATGTCTTAAGTTCTTTCTGGAATACGTCTATGTTTGACTGAGCACGGAGAGTGCTAGGAAGAGAGTTCCAAAGGGTTGGTACTATGTACTACTAAAAATCATAATACATTTCTTCTACTAGTACTGATACTACTTCTACTACCACTACTACTATAATTTAGTTCTTCTGGTAATACTATGACTACTACTACTACTCCTCATACTACTACTACTACTACTACTACTACTACTACTACTACTACTACTACTAATACGTCTACTACTACTACTACGTTTAATACTACTACTACTTCAACTTCTACTACTACTACTAAACTTTGCTAGTATACTACTTATTTTACTGATCCTTTTCATTTTAAATTAGACATCACATAGTATCAACATAAATTATCATGGATCATTTTAATGAATTATAAAGAGTGTAAAATGTACACATGTCTAAATACATAAAAACAACAACAATCAAAGGACTGGTTGTCGATTGCTGTTATTGAGAGATTATAAAAGCTTACAAGAGACAGTCAGAGATGAACGATACTACTACTTTAATACTACTATTATTACTACTACTACTACTACTACTACTACAACTAATTACTACTACACCAATAACTATTATATACATCACTTAAGAAATACAGCCATCTGATTGGTCGAAATTGCAGTCATGGTTTTAGCCATTCCCGTAAATAAACGAAAAATGCCACGCCGATGTAATAGTTCGTGGGTAATATTCAAGTTACCGGGAAATAGTTCAGTCTTGCTTAAAAACGGGTTTGAGCGATCTCGGATACCATACATTGTGTGTGTGCGAAAAATTGGTCGCTAGACCGTGCAAGAACACCAAAAGGGTAGGCCCTACGTTTTTATTATTAGCCGTAGATCTAGGTCTAGACAAGATTGTGATTTTATTGCATGCGATAACGATGATACAGGTATTAAAGATTGTATAATGCAAGTGTTTGAATTCATTTGGTGGATGAAAAGTTGAATTCTACGCCGTTTTGTGCGTCATTGCAGCGCTGAATTTGGTGTGTTTGTCGCTAATTTCTGACAAATTTAGATAGCTTTCCTGATGGTATTTCATGCAAAATTTCTGTTATATAGATAAGCACTGATTCTTGTCCTTACCTTTGACTTGTTTCTTGTCTGTTATAGTCATTTAATAGATGAATTACTTGAATTCTGAGCGCATTTCAGTCCCACACACGTATTTGTATGTACCTTGTGCCCTTACACTGTATGCTGTCTCGATAGAGTAAACAAACTTGATTACCATGATTGGTAAGTCGCACATGTATTCTATGCCCCTTTTCGGTATATAAAAGTATATATGCTTTAATTTTCGAAACATAGTTGTTTCTCAAAGCAGTCATTAATACTATACTTATACCACTAATATACTACTCCTACGATTACTACTATTACTACTCCTACTCCTACTACTACTACTACTAATTACTACTACTACATCTACGACTAATACTACAATAAATAATACTATAACTACTAATACTACTACTTCTAATCTTCTACGACTAATACTATAGTAATTACTACTTCTACTACTACAACTACAACCAGTATCATTTATTTTTTGTCTAAGGAGCATGTGTCTTCTTCACACAGGGGCAAACCTTATACATCTAGCTACCCACTATCTGGACCCACTCCTCCTTCTTCACCACTCTTTCCAAAGTGGTGGAAGTACCCACCTGATCCGGTCCTCCCCACGATGCCAATCCTCTCTCCTGCCTTGATAGTGCACGTTACATTCTTGAGAACCAGCGGAAGGTTTTCTCTGTATCTCATCCCGACATCATGTAGTCGGATCTCCCCTCGACTTGGCCAGCCTTTCTCAGGCATTCTCGACTTGATGCTTTCAGGAGCCTCTGGTTTAATGTCCTGTACAATTGATAAAATGGAAAAAGCCATAGATGTTATGTTCATTTTCTGCTTGTTTATAGATAGTTAGATAGATTCTTGGTTTCCACAATATCTCATTTTATAACGAAGAGTGTTACATCATATTGAAAATGATTATAATATAGATATACATACAATACCAGTACACACTATTCAGAATATTTTCATTGAGTTAAACTTAAGAGATACAGTGGCGGAGCATATGGAAAAGTAGTCAAGAATCTGGCCTGTTTAATGTTGATCTCCACCACACCAACGCTACCTCTCCCTACTTAATTGCTACCAGCCCATGATGGCGTGATCATTAAAGTCCCACTGTCCTACTTGTAGCCACTTGCTCCCTCTATATAGAAAATTTCCCCAATCGGTGCCTGTTGGTCCCCCATGATCCTCTTTTTCTTATGTTAGTTGAGAGCTGAGTTAATGGGATAGCCATCTGTCAGTGACCTCGCTGTGTGGTCTAATCCCTTCTGGCCCAGTAGTGTTGACGGTCTTTAAATTAGGACGCCCGGCGAAAAAATAAGCATAATTATGAGTTTGTTGATAACGCCATCTTCGACGACTTGAATCAAGTGTGTAGGGAAATTATAAAGGACCGTGTAGATTCTAGACTTATGGAAAAGCAGAGCTTGTTGTGGATAGGCTCCTTAAACTACAAATGACATCGTTTATAAAATAAAAATACACGCTAGGTGAAAGGGAGTTTAGAGGGATACATGAATCGATACTCATAATTAACTACAAAAGACAAGGGAAAGGGAAAGGAATATATCTGCAGCTTATTGAAACAATGGTAAAATGTAGTTTTTTTTTCTCGATATGAATATAATATGAACATATTTGGCATGGCCAATACTGTTACTTACTCATTGCAATCAACAAAAGTATACAGCTTGGAGACAAGAATAGTCAGGAATGACAATATGTATTCAAATAATAACATTTCAATTTTCTTCTGAATACATGAACACCTTTTAATAATAAAATCGAGAGAATTCCAGAACTTAGGACCTGAATATTTTGAGGAAAGCGTGTTCTTGTTCTAGGCAGGTGATAGGAAATCGCCTGTCGGGTAGAATAGACCAGTTCACGGTTAGCACATTACTGCAATGACCCCGAATATCCACAGATCTTCAAAACGTGAAGAGGTCCCACTTTGTATATTTTGAAATAATCACTCCTACAGTGATGGAGGTGCTTCATAAATAGCCTTTGTTTCCTCTTTTCAAAGAATACTTCCACCTGTGTATCATTGAGTGCATAAAATAATTACATAACTTTCATGAGCATGTATCCAGTATTTCGTCTCCATGTATTTCACAATACGTTCTGCAATGACCTTTATCTGTTCATGCTCAGACTGCAACCGTGAACTGGCTTATAGTCGTGGACTTGACATTCTACCCACAATACAGTGCGTCCCAGAAAAAAACGAAACCGAGAATTATCGATGTTTTATCATGACTTAATCACATTTATAATTGATAAATGACACATATTTGTAAAGTTTAGATCTTCTTTTTTCAGTTGATGCAACTCATTTGAAGCATATTTCACGCATGAGTGATTAAAAGCAATTTGAAGAGAGGGTACCAAATAGTCATTTTTAGGGCGGTATCTGAATTTTTAAAGAGAAAATTATATTTCTCGAAAGTTCATTTCTGCTCTTTCATATGACACCTCAATCAGAAAAAATGAAACAAGGATAACAAATTTCTATTGATTTAAAGTAATGCTTGCATTTCCATAATTTGAACGAATTCGTTTTCAGTGGCTGCCTGCCGTACAAAAAACGGAGTTGACAAAAGACTTAACTCCGTTTCGTTGACGATCAGCCATGCACAACGAAGACGAAAGACTTGATGCATTACTGATCGTCAACAAGACGGAATGCATATTGTACTCACAACATAGACCTACCCTGATATACTGCATAATCCTTTGAGCAGAAGAGAATCGTGCTTCTGTATCTGTCAGCATATTCATTGTCAATTGGAACATTCCTGTTAGCTGTGAGCGAAAGACGATGAAACACAAGGACGATAAATCAAACTGATTAAAGAAAGAATAGTTTGATACAAATTGATAAATAAGAGAAAGAAAGAAATAGGGAGTTGACAAAAAGAGTAATACAGAACTAGATATGTAATACTTGTTTGGAACAAGTATAGATGAGCTGCATGGTCGAACTAAACTTTGAGACAAAAAAGAGCAAAAAAGAGCGAGATACTGCTTAAAAATGCTTGAAAAACAATATCATGCAGCTTGATGACGTGAACGAAATTCACCTTCTATAGGCACAACACGCAAATTATGAAATTTCTGACACGAGGCCTTTAATCGAGATTTTCACTACGATGACTTCATCAAAATGTGAAATGGTGACCACTGAGCTTGTAGAGAATTGTCTTAACTACAACATATCGGAAATTGGAAGAAAATCGATGAATATATACAGATATTCAATCAATTTTCCATAAATAAGCTGGAATGGACTAATGTCAATGATTGTTGTGGTGTTCTCGACTCCTTTATACAGTACCTGCCAATAATATTACTTACTTTGTATTTTCATTGTTTTGCCGTATGACTTGATTTTACTCTATTTTATCACAAACTGAAATGAATGAAGGAATGATTGAATGGACTCACTTTGTGATAACATCATCGGTCTTGTCATAGGCATGGATGGTGGCCAGTCCCATTGCAGTCGAACCAATGTGAGAAAACCATGGAGATCGGCTCATGTTTTCCAACTGCTTAAGGTCGTTGACGCCCTTACGATAGAAGAACATGATGAAGAAGAAGACGACGATGACTGGGATGACGGCGCATAGGGAATACGGGAATACTATGCAGATGGTGATCAACGATGCAACGATCGTCAGGACATAATTAAGACTCATTTCCATGTTGATTGGCAGCATCACATCCACTAGGAATGAAAAATGAAAATAATTCTTTGAATGCGGTCGCTAAATCTTTCGAGAAATCAACCCAAAACATGTTCGGATTGCATGATACGTCATTGTAATAACCGCACATGTCAACAGGTGATGAAAAAGGTTATTGAAATCACATTAGGTTGAGTTTCGACGTCTCTTTGTTTATCGGATTTATGTTGAGATAATCTATTCAATAAAAATGAGTGTGATGAATACATTTAAATGTGCTTGAAAAATGTAATAACTAGTTACGAGGCCTGCTCATCACAATCAATTCCGTATTAGAAAAGCCCAAGCAAAGAATTGCCCTCTCGCCCCCCCCCCCCCCGCCCCCTAATGTCGTATATGTATATGCCTACACAAAGGGCAGAGCTATGTTGTCATGGGGGCTCTCGCGAATGGTAATCATGAACTCTGGTAATGATGCAATATATCTTCCAAGAGATTAAACAAAAACATTTCATATTATAATTTGATTTAAAAACGGATGTAAACGCTGTGAAGTAAACAAAAAACAACACCAATAGTTATCGAGCTCGCTGTTCTAATCTCGTGATTTACACTAAACTACGTCGTTATTTTAATAAGATTTCCAGCATTTTTTTATTGTTTCATTGCTTATGCTTTTTTTTTGCTGATCAGATCAAAAGCAGACCTACTGGATGATAAGCGATTCATAATTTTAAATGTGTATTATTGTTCCATAACCTAAACTCCAGTTTTAAAAAAGTTAACTTTACAAACTTTACATTCACATGCCTTAGATATTGAAAGTTTACTTACGCTCATCTATATCTTTAGAGAATCTGTTGAGCACTCGTCCAATAGGTGTGGTATCAAAGAAGCTCACTGGACTACGTATAACTGCTCGGAATAGATTATTGTGTAAGGTGGACGATGCTTTCAGTGTAAGCTATGACAAAAGTGAGAAGGATAGAGGCTAATGATTAGACAACAATTAAAACATGAAACATAAATGATATTATCAATTCCACATCATTATACAGTGTCTTCAGGAAGGAAAAGTATACTCAGGACCAATATTTTATAATAGTAGGTTAAAATTACTGAATCATATTTGCGTGATATAGAAGATGAGTTCTTTATTTAGGCATTTCATTCAAAGTTTTTTAGGTTGCAAGTTACTGACCAATGTCCATTAAAAAATACAAATCGTCTTTGCAAAATTTTTCAAGAATTGTTTTCATAATTTGTGAATGCATTCAATTGCAATGAAAACAATTTAATCAAACATTTTGGTTAATCATCCATTCAATTCGCTGGGCAAAATCTTTGAAAAACAAATACTGCTGTTCAGCTGAACACGGCCATATTTTATTCATTAAGAAGTTAACTTTTAGAAGGTGATTCACGACCAAATATACAGAATAAATCCGGTTTTCCCTTTGTGGTGACATACTTATGATTCTCAATTGCATAACTTGTGTGACGCCATTTTAAATATTGACTTAATGTCGTGTTGCCAAATTTGTTCTTGACTTAACGATAGTGATACTTGGAAAGCTGTGTTTCTTTCATATTTTGTGGCCTTCTTTTGTAATTCTTTTCCACATACGCTTCTATTATAAAAGCATCATGCTTGTAATGTTCATAATCGAACTCTTCTACAAAATACTTTTGTTTTCAAAGTGTGAACCGTAACACCATTTTGAATCGGAGAGAGTGTCGTACCCAAGTTTGCATATTTTGTTTTCTTCGATAGACACAATAAAGGGGAAAGAAGGTCTCAGATTTCTAAAATGTGCGACAAAGATTTTAAAAAGGCCCTCGCATTTTTAAATAGTCCCTCCAATTGTAAAAACATGACGTCAGCTTGCACAGTCCATACCGGCAGAGGTTATACAAAAAAGGAGTGAGTTCTTCCCACCCCTATATCCTTGCTCTTGGTTATTTGATATAATTTACCACTGCAGGTTAAGATTTGAAATAACAAGCATTCAGTACACTATCAAGAGGAAAACTATATCACACCAAATACAAAACATTTTACAAATATGTTGCATCAACATTAAACGTAACGTTGCAACAACATGAATGTAACGTTGCATCAACTAAAACTTAAAATTGTGTTAACTTAAGCGCTATATAAAAGCGGAATATTATTATTAGATAATCTATCAGGATTCAATTATGTAATTTGTACGAGTGCATTTCACACGGCTGTTGAAATGGTACAGGAAATGGCTGTAGATCTCTTGGCTTGTTTTTCCCCAGTCAATCGACAGAACATCGTCCCCAATCCTTTCTGAAATCTTCGATATTGAGAGGAATTTATAAAAAGAAGAGAATGACCCACATATTCCCGAAAGCAACAAACACAGACAACGTGTATATCAGGCCACTGAGATCTATGTCGACATCGAGATTACAAAACCAATACGTTACCAGGTTTGGAAACCAGCAAATGATAAATCAAGCAGACCTTGATGACATTCCTTCTGGCACAGCTACGGTTGTTGATACTGGTGTTGCCAGGTTGAAATCAGCAGATATTCGAGTTCCGCTGGGCTTCCCAATATCTTTATGGAATCTTTCTGTCATCATGTTCTTCAGTTTAATGGAGATGGCTGTGAATACGTAGACCATGTCAAGCCAGGAAGAAGAACTCCAGAATCGTCCCTCTGAATGTGAGACCGGTTCTCGATGCACTGCTCGGGGAAAGAAACAGCTGGCACTGGTTCTCTGCTCTACCCTGATAAACCATGCGAGATATTGATGATAGGCGAATCCAGACAACCAGGGTAGAGCGACAAGCCAGATGAACCTTGCTGACTTGGCCCGACTGTGGTAATGAAGGGCGAAGACGATGGCGCAATAATACTTCTGCGTCATTAACGTTAGATTGAGGGACGGAACTAGCAACGATCAGGGACCAGAACGGATACCTGGAGTTCTAAATGCGCAGATGAACCGGGCAAGTGTTGGGTTGTTGGTTGGTAGAAATGGTAGAGGTGCTACGAAGCTGGCTATAGAAGGAGAGATGTCAATAGATCAAGATTGATTGTCGATTAAAACATTTGCGATATCGTGGAGATCACGAAAGACCACGATGACAAGGAAAACGAGACCATTGCCGGGGACACCCAATAATCCCATCTTTATGTAGAGAAGGGGTTCTCAAACGGTCCAGATGGGTTTTCCATGAAAGCAAAAACGTCCGCGAGCCAATTGGAAAATCTAGTTTATACTTATTCAATCATTATCATTACGGACAATTCCTAGACTTTGCATATTTATAGAGTATCTCATAAAGATTATGCATTTTCAAATCTATTAGTCTCAAATGGCTGTTGAATAATAACTAACTAAATATTTACATGGCCGCGAAGCAACAATACTGCATTGTGTACCGTACATAATTCATAGAAGAAAAGAAAAACTTTTGGCCTTGCGCAGCGCGGCGATTTTTGATACTCCCATTAACTATGGTACCCTTTGGTCGAAAGTATATGAATTTGGTTTCAAAAGATAGGGAGGAGGATGGATTCTGACCCAGCCCTTTTTTTAAATAAAAAAAATCAAGAACTTCCCGGGCGATCCGGATTGACGTGCCCCGCGGTCTAGTTGTAGACCGTGGGTCTGGCATTTGAAAAAGCCCTGATGTAGACTGTTTTAATTATAACAGCGCTGATCTGTAGGCTTTCAATCTTTGATCTTTCTTATAACAGCACTGATATGTAGGCTTTCAATCTTTGATCTTTCTTATAACAGCGCTGAGCTGTAGGCTTTCAATCTTTGATCTTTCTTATAACAGCGCTGATATGTAGGTTTTCAATCTTTGATCTTTCTTATAACAGCGCTGATATGTAGGCTTTCAATCTTTGATCTTTCTTATAACAGCGCTGATCTGTAGGCTTTCAATCTTTGATCTTTCTTATAACAGCGCTGATCTGTAGGCTTTCAATCTTTGATCTTTCTTATAACAGCGCTGATCTGTAGGCTTTCAATCTTTGATCTTTCTTCCGTCAGTTGAATTTGAAAAGCTGATATTCATTTTGTACAAATGAGTCAAGCCAGTGCACTTCAAAAAATCAACCTGGAGATTTTCTTCCGGTATATTTGTCTTTATATCATACAAAATAATATTGATGCATACAAAGTAACAATCACAAATAAATAGTCACAGATAACTAGTTAGGCAAATACAACGATTGTAGGAATACTCATCAGATAGCCAGTAGCTGAGAGAAATAGCCTCTCCTTTTCGGGCATTCAATATAGGTCAGATCGATAATCAAAAGTCGAAGAGACCTCGTGTTTGAGAGAGAAAACAGCAGGCGAGAGCAAGCGCAGGGTATATACGGGCGAAAAACATTAAGGAGGAAAAAGGCGTGGCGATATTTAGAAGATCTCGGTTCCAAAAGGTACTACATCCATTTTTTAAATCAAATTGAATTTTTTGGTTTTAAATCAATGTACAGTAGTGTCATATAATGACACTTCCAAAAATCCGAATCCGCCCATAAAAAAGTTTTAAGAATGGCATTTAAACATGGTTCAGTTCCAAAAAGCACTATATCTATTCAAGTCATGCATTGTGACTCGCAAACAGTATGAAAGATATCGGTTACAAAAGGAACTACATCCAATTTCGGTTCTAAAATTAAGGTACTACATGTACACAAATTTAAAAAACATAACTTCATGAAAAAACGGTATTATACTTCTATCATACAATAGTATAATCAGCCAAAGTATCATTCAAAACTGATATTGCTTTTAAACTATGATGATTAAAAAATCGTGTTTTTCTCAGAACTTGGATTTATGGATGTAGTACCTTTTGGAGCCGAGCTCTTCGTTTTATCGGTTTTGGAGATGAGCGGGAAAAGGGATACAAAAGCATCAAATATAATTATGTACGGGGTATGTATTATGTATGTATCCGGAGTGCGTTGATAGAAAAGATACTCGTGCAGAGTAAATCAATTTTGTGTATCGGATATACAGCATTCAGATCAGATATCTCTCGGGAATCTTTCTTTATCAACATCGATTTTTTTTTCTTCCTCGACATTCAAAAGCGATTTTCATGATATGGGAAAAAGATATTCATTTTAATCACATGCAGGACTCCATCAAATGTAATGTCTGAAAGTAATTCACTAGCAAATACATTCAAAGGTCAATTATGAAATTAAACCGTTATACTCGAGGATACCGGGATGGTTTAGTAGTCAATTTTTATTATCTTACAATTCATTATAATAATGTCATTTAATATAGCAATCCTTGAAATCCTTGAAAAAAGACGTGCTTTTGCTCTAGCCCCTCTCCAGTTGGTTCTGTTAAGGCTCTCTGAATTATCTATATAAGCGAGAAGTCATCCCTTTTCAGATATATGCCACGGAGTGAAACCGAGGGGAAGAGGCCATTTCTATATTAAAGATAATATCTAAGCGATGGAGATTGTATTCTCTTAAATACAACTGGTTTATTTCTTTACCTCATGTAAAGAGGATCATTTAGGGAAACGTTGCTTAGTTGATCATCTACCTTCAAATGTGATAGACAAATAATTTTATTTTACGGTTCATATCTGAGAACCACATCAAAAGTTCAAAATACCCTCCCTCCTTAATTGCGGTATACTTTTTGACTTAAATGGAAACCAACTTTTCGAATTTGACTAATGGAGGGCAGCTGGAACATGAAAGTCAAACGATTACTGCTATTACAAATACAATCTATATTGTGATGGGTTTATTGGGCGTGTTCGGCAATGGACTCATTCTCCTCGTCATCGTGGTCGTTCGTGATCTCCACGATGTCGCCAATGTCTTGATCGGCAATCAATCTTTGATTGATCTATTGACGTCTCTCCTTCTCCTAGCCAGCTTCGTTGCACCTCTACCACCTCTACCAACCAACAACCCAACACTTGCCCGGTTCGTGTGTGCATTTTGGTACTCCGGGTATCCGTTCTGGTCCCTGATCGTTGCTAGTTCGCTCAATCTAACCTTAATGACATTAGAGCGTTACTACGCCATCGTATTCCCCCTTCATTACCACAGTCGGACCAACTCGGCAAGATTCTTCTGCCTTGTCGCTCTACCCTGGTTGTCTGGATTTGCCTATCAGCAAAATTTCATGTGGTTTACGAAGGTGGAACAAGATCAGTGCCTGCTGGTCCAGTTCCCGAACGATGCGACACTAACTGGTTTCGCTGTCGGCGGCGCGTTCCTGCAGTTTGTCTTGCCGCTCGCAGTCATGGTATTCGTGTACACCTCCATATCCATCAAGCTGAAGTCAACGATGGAGGAAACATTCAACAAGAGGACCAGAAAGAACAGAGAAACGGACAAATCCGTTTCGCAAACCCGTAACACTCGATGCGTCGACCACCGAAGCCGTGCCCGAAGAAATGTACTAAAAGTATTGGTGACTGTGAGTGTTGTCTTTATTATTTGTTGGGTACCGAACCAAATGTTAATTTTTGCACATTGTCTCGGTTATAATATAGACTTTAACGGCTGGATCTTCACGTTGTCTGTGTCGATTGCTTTCGGGAATATGTTGGTCAATCCCTTTATATATTCCTTTCAATATCAAAGATTTCAGAAAGGTTTAAGGAAGGTGTTTTGTCGATGGACAAAAGACACTCAAGTCCAAGAAAACAATGTGTTTTCAAAAACAGTTTCTGCAACTATTTGATATTGATACGTTGGCGCTCGATCATTATTTAAATGCCACCTTCCAGTCACACCAACAAAATTGAGACCAAACCGACAAACTGACCGATCAAACGAGCATATTAAACCCCCGCCCCCACCCCCCCCCCCCACACACTGTTATTTAGGGTACGCATATGCTTGTTCCCTCTTTTTGAAAGCACCCCCTATCTGATGACTGCCAACATCATATTTCCGAACCCCCATTTCGCGGGCTTTCCGCGGCCTTTTCCTGCCTTGGAGACCCCCCTAAATCATGAAAAATGCTCAATGTACCCCCTTAAATTCGGAATAATTTCTCAAGAGTCCAAACAGATGAGAGAGAGAGAAAAAAAAAAAAAAAACCCCCTTTTTAAAGAAATCTCCGGGTGAAAAGTTAATACACCCCTTTTTTTACAATTCTCGGGCCGGACTTTGTCGCACGAAAAGTACCCCTTTACCGGATATTTTGGTAACACGCATGGGGTCCGTTCGTTCTCGGAGTGGGGGGGGGGGGGGGGGGGGGTAAACCCAATGACAAAGAGTCAGTCGCTTTGTGATGGTGTGGACTGTCGGTTTGGCGTTACCGAGTTATAATGATGAATAATGATGAATTTATTCGCTGTAAATACCCGAACAAAATAATGTAAAATATAAACATGATTGAATTGTAATTAGACATTTTTACATTTGTTTTTATTCAAGTTTTCGGGGTTCGAGGAATCAATGTAGCACTGCGCTTATCTACACGAATGTAAACTTGTATATACTAGCGCGAATTAAAGATTCAAGTATTGAAAAGGCTTAATATGCCAAATCAGCAGGAAAATTCTATTCTAATAGCTATATGACAATGTTATCCTTATACCTAGAAACGGAATAAATGCATGGATTGTGTCTTCTGCTATAATTTGGAGGAAGGTGAAGTGTAATTCACGTATTGTTTGGAAGATGAAAACTGTTTATGTTTTATGTGTGGCGTTAAATTTTTCATGTACATTATTGCAAGTTTTTCATCGAAAATACAATGTTGATGATAATAATACACTTTGCAACCTTTAATTTGTGACTTAGCCTCATATTCAGGTCTTAAAACTCCTCTGTACTAGTTTGGACATGAGGGATTGGAGGGATTAGCGTGGTCACTGACAGGTGGTTATCTTATCAACTCAGCTCTCAATTAACATAATACAAAGATGATCGGGGGGGGGGGGGACTAACATGCACCGCTTATGCATTCTTTTTAATATAGAGGGAGCAAATAGCTACAAGTAGTACAGTGGGGCTTTAAGCGGAAAGTTGAGTTCTGTTGCAGAGGGCGCTACACAAAAATATTTGTTGTGAGATAATGAAAAACTGAGAGTCAAATTTGAAAGAACATACAATTTAAATGTCAAAATCATCTTTTATCTAAACATTTTTGTGGCTTACACCCAGTAAATAAGATCGATTGATCGATCTGTAATATAATTCAATTCAATTCAAATGAACATTTATTTTCTTCCAAATCAGTTTGACAACATATTTGACATCTGTTCAAGCAATGTAATTTGTACGTACGAACATAAATATAATTAAACATCTATTGCAAGGAAGAAGGCGCGAATCCCGAGAAGATAAGCTTGTAAGGGGTACGCCCGAATACACAAAAACATAATATACAATATAGAAAAAAGGAAGAAAGGCAAGGAGGAGAGGAGGATAGAGAGCTTGAGCTAGAGAACAAAAAATATACAATTACATAATTAGACATAGGAATACAACACAGGTATATATACATACATATCCATTCATATCCCCGTATACAATATACACACACACTCGTCACCCTAATCGGGTATAGGGCTGATACTTATGCACTGTAATTTAAAATGATACATTTACTCCCTACACTGGGGAGTAAATGTACTCCCAGAGGGGTGTCACTTATGCGACAAGCATTTACTCCCTTATATTCAAACCTCTTTTACTCTGTGTGTGGTGTTTGGGAATATAGATTTCTTCAGATGATCTGACGTATAAGAATGCAATTATGTACTAGTCAGTAAAACAAAACTTCTGCTAATTTCATTAAATTATCAAATATAACCTTATGGATTTCTGAAACACGTTGGAACTGGCCGCATAACTGAGAAGGTACTTGTTAGTTTAGACATTTATATAATAATATACATTGCTGAAGTTTATTTATATCTTCAATACGAAGCAACTTAAGAGATTTAAATAAAGGATCACTTCTGGATCGTTGGTGAGAAGCTGATATGATACGTACAATCTTATTTTGCAGTGCACAAAGCTTTTTAGACTTGTTCGATATGTATTTGCCCATAAAATATTACAATAGGATAGGGATGGGAGAATCGAAGAACAATATATTAAAGTACTTAATATCGTTTTCGGTAAAAACAAACTAGGCGGTAAATAACAACTGTGTTTTGAGCTTTTTTTCTTCCAAGTGCATTTATATGATTTTTCCATGTTATCTATGAAAACACCAAGATACTTAGTGGAATCCACTCCGGGAAGAATATTATTATTTAATTTGATTTGTACAGAGCTCAAGTCAGGAGTTTTTGGAGAGTTGTAAAATATCATGTAGTTGCATTTCTTGAAGTTGATTGTTAATTCATTAGCAGCAAACCAATTGCAGACATTTATTAATTTAGATAGGGAAACATCTGGCTATGCGATAATAATTCTTTCAAAAATCGCGGAACAGAAAACAGTATGAGAGATGAAGTAGAAAACTGTTTTTAAAGAGCGAGAGAGAGAGAGAAGGACAGAGAGACAGACAGAGGGAAACTGAGAGAGAGAGGGAGGGAGAGAGAGAGAGAGAAAGTTGGGCGCATCGTATAGTCTGTTCTGTATTTATTATTATGATATGTTCTCTCTCCTTTCACCCCCCCCTTCCCCCTCGTTTTGGATTCTTCTTTAGTTTCATGTTATCATGTTTATATCTCTTCGCTCAAGTATAATGTCCGACGTGTATTATTACCGTCAATTTCAAATCCTTCAAATGTTTTACTTTTTATGAATTGTGTATTTTTTCATGAAATTAAGTATCCTGAATACAAGAGAAGAAGTAGAAGAAGTAGAAGAAGAAGAAGAAGAAGGAGAAGGAGAAGGAGAAGGAGGGGGAATAAGAGTGAGAAGAAAAAAGAAAAGATGCGGAGGAGAGAGAAGAAGAAGTACAAAATAAGAAGGAGGTGATAAAGAAGAAAATATAACGAAGAACAAAATCCTAGAAGAGCTAGCTGAAAGAACGTTAATAGAGGCTTGGAGCACGGCAGAGGATTGGTGTGCAACGTCCTAACGACGCGACGAAGCCAGATTGCCAAATGATCTGCGCATGTGCTAGGTTCCAGCTCGTCGAATCCACTGGCCATGTTTTAGCTCGCTTGAACGCACACGCATTGTGCCGCCCGTTGAACGCTCGCACGGTACGGCAGCGAACGGATCGAGTCTCCGATTTTAAATCTCGTTTGTGAGGTGGCTATCAGGCTGAATAATTTCGGAAGGAACGGATTAAACGTAGGTACAGAGTTTGAAATAAATTTAAAGGCGTTTGAACGATTTCCGAAAAGATATACTTTTTCAAGAATTTCTGTGGATAAGCTGATTTGATGATCGTTATTTGACAGTGTTCCTTTCCTTGGTTACAATTACAGTAAATGTGCGATCATCAGCTTTGCTACGGTGTATGTGGCATGTGAATAGTTTTACATGACGTTTAAAATTAACTAATAGGACCACGTAAACGCCTATCATACCTTCATATAGATGACACTCTTAATGGCAGCCACAATGAAGATGAGAAGTAGGGAACCTCCATACACCAGCATGTAAAACCAGAGATTAGGGTCGTTTACTAGCGATGGCGCTTCCTCATCCAATGTCTCGTTGTACTATGTATTAAAATCATGTAATACAAATATGAATAACGGATGAACAATACAAGTGTCACAGTGGTCTTATAAAGTCCGGGTAAGACAATCCGTTTCATTGATTGCAGGTGCCATTTTTTGTTCCATCTGTTCGGGGAAAGGGTAGTAATTTTGTATTTTTCAGTCGGACCAAGATTGACTTTTTGTCTGGGATCGGATGATCCGCAGATTGCTCACATGAAGTTTACCCAGGCTTTATTTCTTCAGTCGAAGAACCAGGATTTTGGTTGAATTCGATTGGTGCTAAACATTGACGGCAGAGTATATAAGAAGAGTTGGGTTGGAGTTTATTGTAGCAATCACCAACAAAAATTATGAGCTTTAAATATTTATTCTACAAAAAGATATTGCAATTTAAAAACCTGACTGATAGGAAAGCATAATTATGTATATGCTCAGTGGAGTATCTACGGGGTGAGGGGGAGGGCAGGATGGGCACTGGCGCTCTATTAACTCCGAGCGACATTTTGTATAGAGGATTGATGTCTTTCCAAACGGCACTAGTCCATGAAATTGGGTTCAAACCTGGGACCTTCAGGGTACGAGACCCTGATCTACCACTGAGCCCAATATTTTAGATAGCAGAGGTCTGCACTCACAGATCCGTTGCTGCTCTCTTCTATCCAGTAACTACCACTGAGCCCAATGTTCTATAGATAGCAGAGTGCTGCACTCACCGGTCGGTTGCTACTCTCTCCTATCCAGTAAGCCAGCCACCAGTTGTTAAATGTTAGCATCCCAATCACCACGATGTAGGTGAAGATGATTGAGGAGGCAGCGATGTAGCCTCCCATTGCTTGTATGTAACCCCGGTAGTCCTCCCAGGTCGGTGGTCCACTACACCGTATTTCTGATGTCATTAGCTGACCTGTATTTATAATAATAATAATAATAATAATAACTTTTATTTACCCAGGGTAGCCACTTCAGTTATGAAACTGTTCTTCCAGCGGGCCCTGCATAACATAATATGTTATTACTACCCTTCTCCAATCTAATATGCTGAGCGCCTAGCTAGAAGGCAGAAGGTCCCATTGTTATAAGTCTTTGGTATGACTCGGCCGGGGTTCGAACCCACGACCTCCCGTTCATGAGGCGGGCGCTCTAACGACTGAGCCACCATGCCCGGTTATAAGGTACATACAGTGAGACATATGAAAACTTGAAATGAGTCATTTTTAGGAGAGCATGGTCACATGACAATGATACTCCTACTACTACTAATTGCTTCTTATAAAGCGCTAAATACAAATTACAGATGATTATCCCAGTGACCTGATTCAAGTACGAATCTGTGTACATATTCTCCTCTCCTCTGCGAGCATTCCAGCCAGTCGCCCTTAACAAGCATACACTTGCTAACCCAAATCACAATTCTTTTCATATACCACTAAGTCTTGGTTTGATATGACCAATGTTGCTACAAGGCCTTACTGAAGGACATATTAGATGTTGTGCCGGGTTTCGAACCCGCGACCTTTACATATCCAGTCAAATGATCATGGAAATGCCTTGGAGAAATGTATTAAATTTCCAACTGAAAGGAGAAAGGGGCGTTTCCAATTGACTTTTGTTTTAAATAACTTAAACATATTATGTGTTCTATTTGCAACCAAAATCAGATGCTGTAGAACTTTGCAGAAATTATGAATATGTCTCGTATGTCCTATATGTGCAATTTAAACGTTAGCAGTGTCCTAGTATTCAATTATGCAAGGAAACCTGTCTACTTTCTAGACTTTACTGTCAGACACTATCGAGTGACTGACTGACTTCCTTCTTTATTTGGCAATTACATACATACAATGAGCAATAAAAGGTACATAAGCATTTGTCTACATTAATCACCCACTTCTTGTAATGACCACAATTAAACTAATTGAATCTTTGCGCAGCACAAAACGTACGATCATTTGGTACAAGGGTCTGAAAATCAAACTGCAATCCCTATATCCGATTCGACAACTAACGGCCCCCAAAAGACCTTTTCAAGCCCTTTCGTTTTGAGGAAAGTTCTAAATTAGTATTATCTTCAAATGCCGTTGGGATTTGACCTTTTCGTTGTTTTGGCCTGCAAATTGGATATAGTTCCTTAAACACAGAACCTCACTACCACAGAACATTACTAACAAACGCATATAAGCGCCACACAACCCAACCCACACAAACATACAACAAAATAAAGTTCTTTTTATGGGGAAAGTATGACGCTCCACACTCTTTAGCAATATCCAGGCAGGCGGGAATAAAGTTCCTCACATTTTTACACATGACGATAACAGGGAGTGTCGTGGTCGAGTGGTTTAAGGCTGGAGATGTGAAGGTCGAGGGTTCGAATCCCGACACGGCACTAATATCCTTTGGCAAGATATTAACCTGCACTTGCTACTCTCCCCCCAGGTGTCAAATGGGTACCCGGTAGGATGCGGCCGTCATTGTTGGTCCAACAGATTGTGAGCGTCAAGAAACGCTGGAATGCTCTCTTGGGAGTGGAGATTGTGCACACAGTGTGTGCGGGCAAGCACTGAATCCAATGACCGGGGTAATAGTATATTTGTAAAGCGCTTAGAGACATTTGTATTAAGCGCTATATACAAATTAAATATTATTATTATTATTATAACAGCTGAAGAAAAAAAATGCTGTGGAAAATGACAGAAACTACCGAATCATAAAAGAATACAACTAACCATCATCTTCTTGAATATCGATATCTACGTCATCATGACTCCCAAAACTTGTTGCTGATGATCTCTTTATTCTGCGTTGTGTAGTTGGTGTCATTGCGATAGCTGCGTCATTCAAATAACTCGAAATACTTGATGTTGATGATCTCTTTCTTCTGCGTTGTGTAGTTGGTGTCATTGCCATAGTTGCGTCATTAATATAACTACCAATACTTGCTGTTGATGATCTCCTTCCTCTGCGTTGTGTAGTTGGTGTAATTGCGATAGCTGCGTCATTATAACCCGAAATACTTGCTGTTGATGATATTTTACTTTTGCGTTGTGTAACTGGTGTCATTGTTATGCTTGTCGATGATATAGTCCGTCTTCTTTTGTTTCCACTGTTCGCCCTCGGCGACGGTGACGAAATTCGTCTACTTCGCTCTCTGTAGTATTAAACACACACAAAAGAGGACGGTATGAGTTATTATATCGCCTGCTAATGTTTTGCTATATACACTGTTGATCATAATAGTGGAAAAAAAAATTTACCCCAATTTATGGAATGATTTTGACAATGGTTTATTCCTAACAGATCAATATAATAGTATACATTCTCAGATCTATTGAATAATAATTTGCGTGTGTTTTTTTTTTGCGTGACTGCTAAAGCATGTGTGTGCTACTATGCTAATCAGCTAGGGGACCTACGTCTTTAAGTCATAACTGACAGTAATGAGGATTAATGCCTCACAGAAGGGCACTAATATAGCTGATCGACACGGTTTTGTTCGGGGCCTCACAGTAACGAGGCCATTGCTTAGCCACTGAATCATGACTGTACGCAGCAATACATTTTCAATAATTCATTGCATTTGCCCCCAGTCCCCAACAGGAACAATTCCTCTGTAGGGCCATGCATTATGGTTCAAGGCATGCCCACATAGAGGATCTTTTTAACTTAGGGATCGGGGCAAAATACAATGAATTATTGATAATTTATTGCATTTTCTTTGTTCTTTTGTATTTGTGGGGGTAACGCAGTACCCTAGCCCCTGCTGGAGCCCAAGATGGAGCACAGCTTGTAGATTGTTCATAGACTCCAAAGGTTATTACAATATTCTAAGTTGAAGAGAGTAATGAGAACGAACTAGGAACAGTTAAATAAATGCACCAATACATTATACATTGAATGTAGTTGAATTAGCAATACTGTAACGAGACTAAATAGATGAATATCTTAATGACACCCTCCAAATATAAACACCAGCTCGTAACCTTCACTTAAAGGTAATACAAAGTTTTGTAAGGGGTCATGAATTTGGTTCAAATGAACATATCGGAAGCATATGCGATTTTATAATATTCAGGGATCGTAGCTACCATGGAATGGCATTAGAAAATATTTAGAATATTCACAATTTGACCTGGAGCACCGGTAAATGTTTGATTATTCAATTTCTCAAAAGCATAAGTGTTTTAGGGGCTAACTTTTGTAGTGCTTATAAAACACCCACAAGGGCATCCAAATATATCAAATTTTAACGATTTACTATCCATCCAATTGTCAAAATGTCCCAATACTTTTCATACCTTTTGCAACTGACAATATATATTATCCCATATCTAGACTGAGGTATCTCAATTATAGATTCTGCCATTTTACCAAAAAGTGCACTCCAGCACTTCAGCATACCAGCATTATCTTCATTTTCTTCGTTTTAATATAAAACATATCAATGTATAGTTTGATGTATTAGTGTGAAATAAAATACTTGTCAATTTCCCAATTACAAGAAGAACCGAGTTAAGGATTGCATCTATTATATACCTTATGAAAACTGCTTGTTTCCTGGTTCTGGGGGAAGTAATTTCATCGTCTTCTTCTTCACCTTCTTGTATATCTTCGAGTTTGCGTGCAGTGTGTGGTGATAAGTCGAGCATATTCTCCTTTCTCTGACATGAGTTCACTGTGACTTCCTTGTTCCTTGATCCGGCCATTCATCATCACTGCTACAGAGTCACAGTCTTGTAAGTACTGCAAGAAGGAATACAATTATTAGGATCACTGAGCAGTTATTTGTTTTCGTTAAGTAGAATTTAAGCCACTTCTATCTACTAGTAATATTACATATACGTGTGGCCTAATAAAGGTTGGCAAATTTCAAACCTTGAGTGGCTTAAATTCGATACTGTTTATTCAAAGTGGAAAGGCATTTGTCAACCGTCAGGATTTCGGTAGAATGAGCACATATACATGGAGCTTGGGCAGTTACAGCCAATGATGTGTATGATACGCGACTTTATTTTTGGTGGGTGATTTTTCAATGAATAGAATTCCAGGAAGAATTAGCAGCTGGATATGAACTGCCATGGGTCACATGTCGCAGCCTCAACAGACTGCGTAATGGTTTTGGAAGAAGTGATGCAAACATACACAGGAGGGGATATCTCGACTCTAAAACATACTACAGAGTGCAGGGCCCTCAGACCATCTACTGAGCTGTGATATGCTAAATGACGGCCCTCAGACCGTTGACCTTTCATTTCAATTCAATTCAGAACTTTATTTCAGACTCAGCTGCACAAGTCAGAGGTCCATAAAACATATGTTACATATATATAGGGAAAAGAGCTGAGTATGAACATGATGAGTATAATAACAACAAATCGTACAAATACTAAAGAGTATAACAAATTAAACTATACTACGTATATACAATGTATCTGTAACATGTAACCTGTATCTGTATAATTGATAACAGAAGGCCTATAGCAATCTAACTCTAAGCTGTACCTGTAACTGCAAGATTGAAATAAATATATTTATACCAAAATATAGTTGTAACTTAATTGTAACAATCTCTGCTCACCTAATTAGAATAATATAATAATAATAGACAACTAGATATTAAAACAAGCAACAAGGACTATACTACAACCATGAGAGGCTGCATAGTCCTGGTAACATCATGCAAAATATGATCAATTCCGATGTGTCAGCAGGCTATTAAGCTAGAATTTCCAGAGGCCCGATGAGTACCTAAGACTACTATACGTGGGGTTCACTAATACCTTTACAATACCATACTCTCTGGATGAACTTATACATGAGATTTCGTTAAACAGCCAAACAGACTGGAACATTCAACTCAGCAAACACATGACTAGCACTAAAGTATCTAGGTACCCTAAGAAGCATTCTCATGGCATCATTATAGGCCACAGTAAGCCTTTACAAACTGCTCTTCTTAAAAGTACAAAGGTGTACAGTATGCCCTAAATAATGCCACCTTCACATCCGGAGAACACATATGAAATTTCCTAACGAACATATTACCTTGAGCATACAATTTACGACAATGTCGACTAATATCTTTATCATCACAAAGGTCCTCAGTATTAAGAAATGACATGATACATGACCTCTGTACACACATTGAGTTTAGCTCCACATAAATGAAATCTGGGAATACCAATCTACGGTGTTCCTTACATCTAATTATCATAACATGACTCTTTTTGCATTATATTTGACATCATTATCATATCCATAATCAGGACAAATCTTGAGCAAACTCTGCAACCCAGCAGTTGACGGGCTAATAATAACGAGGTCATCTACATACATTAAATGATTGAATACTATACTGCCAACTACACAGCCTTTTTTTTTTTACAAGCATTCAAATTGTCGGATAGACCATCCATGTACAAGTTTCTTTCCAAAATTCATTATAACTTTTACACTGCAATTTACGAGCAACAGAGTCCGCCCGCATGACTTTCTCATTATTCTTTATAAAACGGAGAGCATACTTGAATCGTGCATTGGCCCTCTTTTTTTTTAGCTCAAATAACCGTCCCTGTCTGTTTTTGCCAGCTTCAACCCAGAGTAGATGAGCCTCACGAGCAGCAGAGTGGAACTCTAACACATGCTCATTCCAGCCAGGCCTAGTATTTTGAACCTTGTTTTTACAGTGATATAGAGATTCACTAGCATCACATAAGCATTTCACAATATCATCATATGTATTACATACCTAATTAGCATGGTCATTGTTCACACAACTGGAATCTAGACATAACAAAGCATCGTGCGCATGTACATTAATTCCCTTAAGAAATAAATCAGTATCACAGCAATAATTATTCCTACGATTTATATCAATCTTAGTACAATCTAGCCTGCCTTTATGTACAGTGTTAGCCATGCCTGGATCACGTTGCCCAGGCAAATTGTCAACATCAATTGACAAATTATATATATATATATATATAGAAAGGTTTTATTGAATAAATTCCATCGTCGCAGTCTTACAACTGAATTGCCATTGGAATACAATTGAAAAGTACAAGTATTTACAAGTTAAAAGTACAATAGTCTTAGGACTATGACATAATATATATATATAAATTACCATATTAAAACTCTTTATATACCTCACTTAAGAAATCCAGCCATCTGATTGGTCGAAATTGCATTCATAAACTTCAACTATTTCTGTAAAATTCCCAGTAACCATGGTTAAAACAGTTCTATAATCCCAGTAACCATGGTTATTGGGAAAATAGTTCAGTCTCCATGGTTACCCCATAGGTTTACATGTTAAAAAATGGTCTGAGCGATCGAGGATACCGTACGTGTGCGAAGAATTGGTCGGTAATTTCAATACAATTGAATCTCGATCGATCTTACCGACAATTTTATCTTGCATTGTTGACATGAAGACGAAAATAAACTTCCAAAAACAGAAAAAAAAACATCTGCCGATAGATCTTGATCTAAATTTGTGCCAATATGCATTGCAAAAGTAAAAGAAGGGCCTGTTTAATGGAGCAGCCGCGAAGCATCCACCACGCAAAGCCGTTTTCAATCCATTTTAATGTATATATAAGAAAAAAATGTATGGTAACAGAGCGCGATAGCCGAACGGTTTATAGCGGTGATTTTAGTTACATCACCTTCTGTACGCAAGAGATCGAATCCCATCTTCGACAAAAGTTTTTTTATTTTTTATTTTTTTAAATTTTTTTTCGGCATATAAAAGTATTAATGACTGCTTTAATATTCGAAAATAGTTGTTTTTATACGCTCTCGAATTGGGCTATTGCCCTCGGCACGCCTCGGGTAATAGCACAATTCTAACCTTCCCTTGAGCGTATAAAAACAACTATTTCTCTCAAAGCAGTCATTAATACTATAATATCAAAATTCAGTGAGTATGGAAAGAAAGAAGAGATGAATGAGGAATAGGAGCAAGGAGCAAGAATCAACAGAAGGTGAGAAAAGAATGAAAGGAAAAGAAAAGAAGGGTAAGTAAGAGGAATATATCAAGAAAGATGAGGTGAAAAACATGTGTAATGAGCCTTCTATTAATAAGCTTTCGACAAGAACACACAGACAGAGATAGGATAACAAATTCATTTCGCTCAGTTTATAATGTCAAGATCTGCAAATTACTCACACGAAAGGAGTCCTTGTGATGTATAACGTAGAATACACATAGAGTTCTCAGACGAAATCATATTTAAATGCAATATTCGTAATAAATTGGCCTACTTCCCAGGTTATAGGTTATAGGCGTCTTCTTGCAGCGCCACCACCGGTAGGAATATGCTCGGTTGTAGCAAATCTATACATAATTTCCATCTTCTCTGGAGGCATTAGCATCTGCTGTACATATACAATGGTCCAACCATGACGTGGTATGCCATGCTTCACTATTACATAAGTTTAACTATCTGCAGGTAAATAATGCAAAGTTGGTAACACAAAATTATTATCACAACAAAATTGTTTCAAATGATTTCCAAATAAGGAACTATTGTCAGATATGTCTGCGTTCCAATCACCTACCACATAAACACTGGTAGTGTACTGTCTAGCTCAGAAATAACCGCCGCAATAAAAGCTTTTTTCTCAAGATAATCACTTTCATGTTCAGGACGCTCATAAGGAGTGTATATATTAATGATGACAAATTTCTTATCATCAGTTTTGAATTCAATCGCTACAGCCCAATCAACATTTAATCTAACTTCACTAATTAAGTGTTCATATCTAGTGTGCCAGAGTATAGCCACCCCACCAGGTATACGACCCCGAACCAGACCATTTCTGAGATCTGTAGTAGATTCACCAATACCATGTATAATGAATGTAAAGAGTTAATTTCATTTAAATCTTGCTTAGCTAACCAAGTTTCTTGAAGACAGATGATGTCTACCTCATCCTGAAATAGTTTTTCAATGACAAGACGACGAGATTTCTCTGCATTGCTCTGCCCAAGACGCAGCCCACGACAATTATAACTAACACAATTGAACTTAATTTAAAAAGGGTAGCATAATCCAAGCTAGGGCTCTCTCTGGCTCTTCTCTTCGAGTATTGAATGACTACTGCTCACAGGTCCAGAAGACTATAAAAGTGTCACAGACCCCTGCTTCCGAGGCTCATAGAACCTCCTAACAAAAATACCATCTGGCCAGATGTCAGGTGCATACATCTCATTGACGTCATTGCATAAAGCGGTAACCTGGAACGATGAGAAACGAGCATTCTCCTTTATTATCTTGCGACACTTACCCGAGTCATTCAGCCTTTCTGTTAGGTACTCCTGTAGCATGGTAGAATCCAGATCAGGGTCGAACCGAGTAGCAGAGACATTGACCTTCTTAGTCTTAACAGCTTAAATTTTTCCCTACAGTGGCTGTCCCCACTATACCCGGCTTCTTTTGGGGCTGTGGCCTTTCCTGTGGTTATTTGGTGCCTGGCTGGAGTTGGGTTCAATGTAAGGGGTTTTACGCTTCCAACCCCGACGTACCACCTGGCTCCAAAGATCCTCACTCCGGACTTCTTGTGGTACTGGTACAGCAGACATGGTGGTCGTGGAACTAGGAGCTTCTTGCACCGTAGAGATAGCCGACACACGTGAATCCATCTCGGATGTAACTAGTTGAATATCCTCAGTAACTTTTGCCTGTCACATAACAGATTTCTTCAGTGCTGTCATTTCACCCTTTAGTTTCTGAAGTCTTCCCAGCAAGGCTGACACATCGAGGCTGTCAAAACTAACAGGCTGTGACATGCTGGGTGACGGCCCTCAGACCATAGACCATCTACTGAGGTGTGACATGCTGAATGACAGATGGAATGAGAGGAACCTGGCAGCGGCCATCGACGTTTTGCCAGATATTAGGAAAATTAATGTGATGACTCTAAATGATGATTACTATTTTGCTGGTCGAAAAAACCCATCCCTTGCATAATGAAATATTTCGAGTTGATTAGAACCAGCAAGCTCTCTGAAACGAAAGATCGTATGAAAAACTAAAAATCTTTACCTGAAGCTGGTGTGTGACGAAAAGAATGGTTTTCTCGTTTAAGATTCCATTGATGCACCTCGTGAAGATGTGTTCTCCAACGTGTGCGTCTACTGCACTCAACGGATCATCTAGGAAATACACATCATGATCAGCATACACAGCACGCGCAAGACTGACCCTTTGCTTCTGACCACCACTCAAATTGATTCCTCGCTCAGCGATCTAAGGAAAGGATAATGACATACATGTAAGTATAACAAGTGAACACTTTGAATATATCCTCCACAATTATACTTTCACGATATCTGCATGATCTATTTCTTAAGAAATATTTGGTAAGGGTCTATCGATCGGATGGCTCTAAAACTATTGACAATATTTTACGCTTAAGAGAGCACTGGCTAAGTTTTTTTTTAAAAGCTCGCGGAAATTGGTTTGAGCTAAAAAAAATAATCAGTTTTTATCAAGAGCAAAGCGCTTATCAGATCAAGAATGGATTTGAACCATCAGTTAATTTTGTTGGCCTTATCATCTGCAGTCGTGAACCGTACCTCTCACACGTATACAAACACAAACACACACACACACACACACCACCACACACACGCACATTAAACAAACACATACACAGATACCATACACCCTACAATCGCGTGTGCATGCACATAAAATTGCAGGTAATTGTCTTTTCTGCACTTAATTCCCATTGTTATCTTCGACAGTGTGTAATGTAGTACAGAAAATGTGCACATTTTGTTAAATTTTCATAAAAGAGAGAACAAAATCTAAATTTTTACACAAGTAATTTATTTCCTTTGTTTGTCACATGTCTTCCATCTGATTTTCATGATACGTTGCTGTCAGTGTGAGACAAGCCAATATGTTTTACCGCCATGTTTAATTGAAGAAAGCAAAACAATACTTTGTCATTTGATATGTTTCTTTTCCTAATATCTAATTTTTCGTGCAACATCTTGTCTCTTGGGTCTTGTGATTTAAAAGATGAATATGAAATGTAAAAAAGAAAACAGGTATATGTTGGGTTCTCTTTCTCTCACTACATTTAGTCATTCCAACGTTATCCAGATGTTTATTCTACTTTAAGTTTTCCTTCTCTACCTAGATGTAGATATGGACCTAGCACTGATGGTGACGTGGCTACCCTGTGTAAGAAAGGCCCAGTTTATTACCTCTGTTTCATCTCCATTGGTTAAGATCGTCAGATCTTGTTTGAGGCTACAGGCCTCTAGGACCATAGCATAACGCTTCTCGTCCATCGGTTTTCCAAAGAGAATGTTCTCTCGCACTGTGGCGTTGAATATCCAGGCTTCCTGCGCAACGTAAGCGAACTTTCCCCTGACCTTGCAAGTGCCTTTGACCTTCTCCATCTGACCTAAGATGGCATTGACCAGCGAAGACTTCCCGCTGCCGACAGATCCGCATACACCAACCAAATGTCCCTAAGATTGAGCACGATTGTGCATTTAAATGTATGGGTGATTAATTCAATAAACGTCAATAATTAATAATAATCAAAAATGAAAATAGCATGACATATATCATTACAATGTAAAGAGGAGGAGAAATACCTTGAGAACATGAGGCTTGTGACGGGGGTTGCCATTAGCATACACACATCTATATTAACTACATCAAATATCTGCATTCAATAGAATTTCTTTATATTATGATAAAGGGCAATTGAAAGCATATTTCTTATAAAAAAAAGATAAATTGATTATTCATTTAACCATGCGAAATACTCAGTTGTAAGAAATAATTCGACTAATATGCAAATAGGAATACTCTACCATTTGCATCCAGTTGTGAAATGTAGGCTATATTCTATTTTAAAGTATTCGACATTTAGGCGAGCACTTTAGGGCAAGGACTTTATAAAAAAAAAAAAAAAAAAACCAGTTTTGTAAAATGATAATACCAAGCTTCCCTATTTACACAATTTATAACTTTGCCAACTAAGGGAACGGTGCAGATATTCAAATTTGTCGACAGAAGTCCAAAAAGAGTTTTTCTAACAACAAAAATGACCATGAAATGTTGCCTTGTGCAAAGTACCACCCCCGCCCCCCTCCCTAGGAAAGCCTCAGGGTCAAGGTAAGTCTGTGAATAGAGCAAAAGCGTGAAAATGAGGTACATTGATGCGTACGGGCCTGCCTCTCTGATCAAAAAGCAAATGTGTAATAATGCTTGAGTAACATTCAGTATATTCAAAATTAAATCAGATATGTCTGTATATTCAGGCGTGCCGGAAGCAGTTTGGGATTGGGGGGGGGGGCAAACATTCCGGGGGGCTCACCTTCCAGGGGCAGTGACGTAATGAGCAAAAACGTTTGGAAGGGGGAGGGGGGCAGAAGAAAAATCTGCATCACCACCACTCTTACACGTTACATGCAGGCCCCGCGGAACGTTTTTCAAAGTGGAGTATTAACGATCAGGTAGAGCGTAAATTGGCTTGGGGTCCAGGGTCTGAGCGTCGGCAGGGGGTCAAGGGCCTGAGCCCCTCGGAAGTTTAGGGTTTTTAGGCATTAAATTACGGCCAGATAAGCATATTTAGATACCTTATTTTTGACACTGACAGGTCACTAATTGGCGGAGAGTCCAGGGAGGAGAGCCCCCGGAAGCTCAAGGGTTTTAGGTATTTATTTACGGTTATATGAGCGTCCAGGGGCCCTCTTTAAGGCCATTGGTGTGGTCCAGGGGGCAAAGCCCCCGGAAGCTCAGAGGTTTTAATATTTAACTACGGTCAGCTGATCATCCAGGGGCCGCCTTAGGGCCCTTCGTGGGGTCCAGGGGCAGAGCCCCCGGAAGCTCAGGGGTGTTAGGTATTAATTACGGTCAGATGAGCATCCAGAGGCCGCCTTAGGACCCTTGGTGGGGTCCAGGGTGCAGAGCCCCTGGAAGCTCAGGGGTTTCGGGTATTTAATTACGGTTAGATGAGAGTCCAGGGCCCTCTTTAAGGCCATTGATGTGGTCCAGGGGGCAAAGCTCCCGAAAGCTCAGAGGTTTTAATATTTAACTACGGTCAGATAAGCATCCAGGGGCCGCCTTAGGGCCCTTTGTGGGGTCCAGGGGGCAGAGCCCTCGGAAGCTCAGGGGTGTTAGGTATTAATTACGGTCAGATGAGCATCCAGGGGGGGGGGGAAATGTGTCCCCCCCCCCCACTTCCGGCGCCTTTGCGTATATTTCTTCTACATAATGTTTTTATGTTACAAGAGAATTGCGAAGATTGATATAGATCAAATGGCAGGTAAGAATCGATCCAGGAACCGTGCACTTACATTTGGGAGGTCAAAGTTGACATCGAAAAGTACTGATACAATATTATTCGAGAATTCATCGGTCACACTATTACACTCGTGTTGTTTTACGTCAGATGTCTGTTCTTTAATTCCATTTGAATCGGTAGCATTGTGTGATCCGTTCTTTATCATCACTTCTAGAGAGAGAGAGAGAGAGAAAGAGAGAGAGAGAGAGTAAGAAAATAATATTTTTGATTTCCTGATATTTGTAATCCTTCAGCAGAAATTAATACATCAACTGTTTAAAGCCATTTCTGTCTTCAGTTTAGAGCAAACACTCTTTAGGTAGTTTAAGGCTGAAACGTGACAATCTACGGTAAAAACAACTTAAATGAAAACTTAAAAAAAAACTGTCTTGTTTAAATTCTGTGTGTAATAGATGATCTTTTTCTAATTCTGTCATATGAGTAAATCCACTTGTGACGACTGCCTGATTATAGCATCTGCTTTTTTTAAACGTTATGTTGAATGATAGATGTTAACACCTCGGCATTCAAAAACTTGCCTATGATTTGTAATACTTACATTACTTCATATTGGACATTACATGTATATTACTGTAAACAATGATTAAAGGGCTTTAAAAATACATTTTTTTTCCGTAGAAAACGTGCATGATATCGTTTTGTTCTAAATAATGACGAGTTTGGAAATCAATAAACCTTGAACCTAATGTTGATCTTACAATTACTAGATGGCAGCGATAGGATTAACCACGTGATCCAAGTGACTGGTGAAGATCCTTTACATTATACGAACATACCTGGGTCACCGCTACCATTCGTGTCGATAACTTCATTTTTGTTCGTATCTTCGGACGTAGTTTCCATGGTGATGTCATCTTGGATCGCATCTTCGTTGTATGAGATGTCATCCCATCCGAACTCTCCTCCTCTGATTTCAACCATGTTCTCACTACTATCTTCAAGCTTCTCATTCGCTTTCGCTTTGTCCATGATCATGATTGACTGGAATTAAACGCATACGTTTTTATAATATTTGAATGAGACACAGTACTCTTACCTATATATAAAACGTACTCTTCGAATAAATTTGGAAGAAACTACAATATCATTAGACATGAAAATAGATATATACATATTTTTCCTGATGGAGGTTCATAATGGTTATTATGAATGATGAAATAAAAATACCCAACCTGCTGACGTATTATAGATTAGTAGCCAGCAATCGGGTTTTTTCTTCACCTGAAAGGCCTACGCTACGCTAGAGTTACACATTTTACGCATTTTACATTTTACACATTTAGTATGTAGAAACATGCATCAGCAAAAACAGTTGAAGATATTAATCCTAGGTCGGACCACAGTTAGATTTTATGCCGTTGGTCTCCAGCTGTGTGCTGGTCTTCAGCTAATCAAAATATAACTCTGAGAATCATAACTAACTCTGCTTATGGTGATTCTCATTGTGTATTAAATGATAAACTTATAATGCACTCCCTCTCTCTCTCTCTTACCCCCATACCTTCAGTCGATCCAGTGCAACGTTAGATTCAGCCAGCATGCGGACGGCAAAGGGAGCAGGTCCAATAACAGCTCTACAAACGTTCAGAAGTGACACGAGAGTGAACGCCTGTAAGAATACGAACCCGGACATACTCGTTAAGCTCGAAGTAGGATTAACAAAAAGAACTTAAGTCCCGAATGTAGTGATTAACATTTTGAAGAAAAAAAAAACAACATCAAAGTGTTTGAATCATGCGTGAATCTATTTTTAAACTGCTAAGGAATAGTATTTTGGTATTGTTTCACATCGGAGGATTAAAAGTTTAGGAATTTAGAATTGAAAATTGCACATTAACTCATAGGATGCCATGAGGCTGCATACACGATACCGTTATAGTGCTTTGTACATGCGAGCTAACTATTGATTAACTGCCATGTGCATGCAAGCACGCATTCGTAATAGCAGTTATTGTTCATGCTTTAATGATGGACTATGCTGTGTGTTTCGCACGCGCTATTCATAGAACCATCGCGTTGGTCAGCTTATCTCCAAAACAACCTGGCACAGGGGGATTTGGTGCTTGGCATTTGGCATGATAAGAGTTAAGGCTCCTTCCTTTGCGTCAACTGATTCGATCATTTATAAAGAAGTCTTCTGTAAAATAGCGATATTTTATTTCCTAGGCCAGTTTTCCAACAACGCAGAATTTCTTTTTCTTCCCTAGCCCCCAGGGACTCGAAACGCGGACATTGAGATCCACAGTCCAGTAACTTATCTACTGGACTACAGCACCTCTCACCCATCAATAGGATATTCATTGTTCACTGTCTTTATACAATTATTCATCTATTTTCATTTGCCCTTAATAATGTGCCTGTCCTTGTCGTTTCTTTTGTCAAACACTAAATCACACAGCTTCATACCTAATGTATTGATGATCATTTCAGAGGGGCTTGCCATTACAAGCCACGCTTTTCAATAAGCCCCTTTTTCACATGCCACATACAAATAGTCTTACCTATAATATTGTTCAAACTGTCAAATTTGTTTAAAAAAATGTCGATCGCGTAATTAAATTATTTCAATGTTTATAATATTGTTTCCATATAAAATACCCTCCATTTTGATATACTAATGGATTTGTGAATACATTCAAGCATGTGAAATAAATAAATTCAAATTCAATTAAACAAATGTTGTATTACCTCAGCTGCAGTGAGTGAGTTTCCCATATAGATGTGGATGATGATGGATAGGACTGAAGCAAGACTTGGAATGATGGGAACATTGGATAGACTGAAACTCTGCAACATTCCCGCCTTTTCCAAATGCGACTTTTCTTGGCGGCGTAAAGCTTTACGATTGTGTAAGAAGTAATAATATGGGGGTAGAAGAGTGTTAGACCGGCGAAAATACAACGATAACTATTTTGCCAGTCCTTAAATAAACAAAATATGTTCTATCATTATTAGCTGCACTCATTCGTGTTATCACTTACTTCTTTGATGCAGTTTCGTGGAAAATAATATTTTCTCATTAGACCCCCATTTCCACACCCTACAGTATACATGTAAGTATACTTTTGTGATTCAATTTAGTGGGAGCATTATGTTGTTCTGTTTTGTGTTTGGCTTTTATTAGCGTCTACGATAACCATGAATTAACCAGAAGCACACCATGAATTTTGAAGATGAAACAGAGGGATGCTTGCATAATTGTATGCATGGCTGATGCTTTTTTCCAAAAAGAGAGGGACATGCATCGAAATCTGAAGGACAAAAAGATGAAAATACCTTTTATTGACTTGGCGAATGGTAGCTCCCAGGCATACATCTTGATCAGTTTTATGTAAGTCACAAGCTCATGCATCTTCTGGACACGGACATCGATGATCTCGATACATTGTATTCTTATCTTCGATATGGTCTTTCCAGCCATGACCTATGAGTCATGCAGAACATGACACAGGAAGAGCAAGAAAGAAAATTAATTGAGCGAGTACTGATTTCTACCACACATATTATACCGAGTGTAAGGATTCTAATTACCGAGTGAACTTCATAAATGACTTTCGGCTCACTCTAAGATACATTTTAGTTTGCTCTGCAGTGACTTACAACACCTAAGATGGAAGTGATGTACCCCTTATTATGAGTTGCAGAAGATTTTCAGTAAATATAAGATACGCGGGTCTGGCCTGTATTCGAGTCCGAGTACGTCCAAATGCAAATCAATAAAGTTTGACAACACCGTTATTCCACAGTCTTATTCTTAACAAAAGAAAAATAATTATGAGAGTAAAGTAATATATCGTAGCATATACTTTATGCGGAGTCTTACAGGTGTAATATTTAGTTTACTATTTGTGCGATTAGAAGATTTCAAAAAAATTATTTTGCACAAGGCAGTGTCATTCACTAGGAGAGTTTGGCCAATCCGGCTCGATTTGGGCACAATATGGCGAACACTGCTTTGTTCGGCAAGCACAAAACAAACGCACATGCGCCACTTTGTGACCGACTGAAACTAAATAGGCCAAACTCTGCGTATTATCGATGGCTCTGGCCCAAGGCTAGCACCGACGCTCTCACCTGCATAGGGACGAACAAGATGAATGTTGCGAGTGTCCCGATCAACGCCCCACTTCCGACTATGAACTGTGTCGTAATGAGGGTTGCTAGAAGCAAGGCTGGGGAGGAGATCAGGAAGTTTCCTACCACGCATACGTTGAAGAGACGTTGACTGTCGTTGGCACATATGTTCACAATCTGGTAGTGGTAGATTAAAGGAGTGAAGATAATATGATATCATTTCAGGAGACATGATAGCTCAGTGTCTCATAACTCGTAGATCACAGATTCGACGCGCTAGGGTGTACTATAGATTTGTTAATCCTCAATTAGAAAGTTCCTTGGGAAAGGTTATTACATCTGCCATGTCATTGATACTAATTAGTTGCTTACGTATCAGTCGGGTAAAATAATGATTTTTCAACCTAACAAAAATCGCTTCAATAAAATGGCAAAAGATGGGAAATATGAAAGGCTAGTGGATGATGACAAGCAGGAATTGTCCGAATATATGGGTCTTGAAGTCATGTTTGAAACCTGTAACCTGCATCCTTGAAATATTGGTGGTATGCCTACGAATGACCGCTTTCCTGCATTTGATCGATATTTTGGGGAGGGGGGGGGGGAGAAATGGTCGCTGTATGGGGGCTGGACCTAAGGTTATGCAGATGGTATCAATGAAATGCTTAACATGGATAAGTTCTTTAAGATCCGACGGGGGGGGGGGATGCAAATTTGTGATTCCCAAACCATTCAGCTATGGGAGACTTTATGAGCAACGTGATTGGTCGAGAGAAGAAATAAATATTACGGGGGGAAGGGGGAGGCTATGACTGTAAAGACAAGTTTGGAATCTCTGCAAAGTTGACAGTTACCTTTAAAGTTGGAATTTGATAATATGAAAAATCAAGATTTCCTACCTCCCCGACGCTGTGCTGCTGTAGACTCCTAAGGTTAGCTAGCTTGCGAAACGCCACAGTCAGCATACCGCTCCGTAGACGTGTGGCTGTTCGACAGTTGAATGAGCGAGAGAAGACGTCGCCCGTTATACGAACGATTTGGAGGATGAAGATAGAGACAACGAGTACGATGCCGGACCAGAGGTCGACCTCCTCCTCCTCAGTATACTCCAGTAACCTCTGTACAAGGACAGCCTACAAACACACACATAATTATGATAGATTACATGGGGGAATCTCGGGAAACATCGGTCCATATGCACACCCCCAACTTGTTATATAGGAAATGGTGGCCCGATCGGAGTCACAGTGATTTTGTTAGCTTTCCCCTCCCTGGTACAGATGACGCCAGATGTTTGATGATAAGAACAATAATAACCAAGGTCAGGCACGTACGCAGGGGGTAGGGGGGTTGGGGGGTTGAACCCCCCCCCCTTTGATATTTTGTATGTGCATGCGTACAAATGTATTTTGGACGAAATTACCCCCCCCCCCCTGCTTATTCAACGGTTGGCTGAGTCGTTGCGATTTGTTGGGACCAACAAAAAAAAGTGTCCTCTTACCCTGGAAACTCTGGATGCGGAAAAAATGTATTTGACACGTCCGACGGACTTCACAAAGAATGGATTACATTTTCAAATGGTGGAACTCTTCAGTCATAGAATAAACAAAGGAGGAAGAGAAGAATATAAGGTTAAGGAGAAGAAAAAAAATGAGAAGAGGAAAAAGAAGAAGAATGAGGAGGGGGAGGAAGAAAGAAAGGAATAAAGAATGAAAGTACCAACAAATAAACCTCAATTCATACAGTTTGTTCAGGGCCCTGTTTCATAAAAAAAAAATCTTATTAATAGAAATGCCACAGTTCTATTACAATTTTATTCTCATTCAATCAAATGCAAGGATGCCAGTTGCTTATGAAAGTTATAAAAACATTTAATTAATAACAAGGATCATGAAACAGTGCCCGTGAACAAATGAGGTAATAGGTTCCTTACTTCGTTCATAATTTATAATCGTATTTATTTATGTCCTACAAGACATATAAACAATTGCTACATTAAATATTTTTGAGCGAGATCTAAGGAGGAATATTAACTGCTTACAGATGTGACGAAAGACGCCATCAGCGCGACGACAAGCACAGCAGCTGATACGATCTGCCTGGTCCTTACAAATCGAATGGCTACTCTCCCGATAGAAGCTTCCTCCTCACTACCACTCAGAGCCACTTCTTCCATCCACAGTCTCTCCAGTCTGCGTACAATCATTGATTGGGTTAAGAAACATCATGGGGGGGGGGGTGGCGGTATGATACAGTTTAAAGAATAATTGACTATGGTTTGAAAAGGTACATGTTTAGACAATGACGTTTGGATTCAATTTCCCATTTTATCTTGACAATAATCAACAACTTTAATTCAATTGATTAATTAGAAATAGGCATTATGTCATTGAATCTGCAATATTGTACCCCCATCCATTCATGAACGTCTTGGTCGGAACACAAAATATATCCGTAAAAAAGAGTAGAAACAGTGATCTCGGAATGCTTATAAAATAAACCTGATGAGTTGTACGTTTTGCGGTACGTCCGATGTCCTCAAAACTTAATCACTGGTAATTTGTAAATCGTAAATGGTGAGCAAAATGATTTAGATAAGCTAAAGATAATGTTGTAAAGGTAGCACCGCCCCCATCCCCATCATCGTCATCCTCATTATCAACATCATTGCCGTCCTAATAAAAAGATCTCCCTTTCAATGTCTGTCTGTTATATTTCTTTATCCCCCTTTTAAAAGTTAGGAGTGGGAGAATTGGGTCATTGGAACCTAAGGAATTCATGTATTTTATTTTAATGTTAGCAGAGCCCACTTGAATTTTGCAAAACGTTCTCTACATGGGTCGTTGATATAGAATGCTTTACCTATCTCCGTTATAATCGCCTCTGTCATACTCCGACATCGTTCCAAGATCGGCATACTCAAGCGTCTTTTTATAAGCCTTGAAGAACAAGGACGTCATCCATGACAGCCATACGAATGAAAGAAGTCCACAATGATCCAACGGTGAATATTGTTCATTTCTGCATAGAAAAAATACACAATAAATTTCTCCACTTAAAGGTATAGACCAGTTCTAGTCATGCGATTGCATTGTGAAAGAAACGTTGTGGAATCAATCAGAACAGGTTGATCATCTAGCATATAAGTATTGGTGTGTACTGCAAGGTTCTGGATACGAAATTTGGCCCAGTCTTGGTAAAGTTACAAGTACACAGAAAGATGTACAGTATATGTGACTACGCGATATATATCCAGTCCGGATATTTACCAAATACACTGTATATCAATTAGTAGGCGGTTTTTGGCATTTTTTTTGTATCATCATGTATTAGTACAGAAAAAAAACATATTCTTTCACATGATTGGTAATAACAGCTTCCATTTCATTTTTTGAGAGTGGTCGGTCCAAAACTGCTCTTACTATACCTTTAACACATCCATTAACCGTCAACAGTAATAATGATGATTACATGAAGCTATACTCAGCACGATTTAGATTTGACCGCATCTATACAGTGCGTATAACAAGTTTATTCGAATTTAGCAGATTCCCAAATTAAAAGTCAAAACTTGGGTTACCGGGTTTACAGTCCGTTCGATTTAACAATTCATTCAAAAGACTTCACAAGAAACATCTTCTCTCTCTTTATAATGCATTATATATTTAAAGACCACATCTCTCATACCAAAATGCAAGCCCCCCCCCCCCCCCCCCCCTAAGCATGTGTTATTATTACTTGTGCGCCTGGTGCATTCAATTGTCAATTATTACTTATACACCGTTTTCAATTTATATTATGGTGTATACTTTCGTTATATTTGTGATGTATTATTATGTCAATTTATATGTAAGTTTGATATATTGTTATCTCAGTGTTATGATATTCCATAGTTTAACTTTGTATATATTGTCATGATGATGGCAATATTTAGACACTTCACTTGATACCCGAAATATAATGAAGACTTTGGACTCGAGTCTACTCCCTGGTTTTCCAAGATAATCGGCGTGTTTGACACAAATTCACGGATTTTTCTTGTTTTGGTAGTAGTATTATTAGTATATCGGTTGTTTTTTTATGTACGTACAGCCTGCTACATTCACATAACTGCGCCAGGAGTGTCATTTTTGACAGACAGGCGCATTATAAATGTTCACTATTATTATTTATTATTACATCTTAGTTCTTGTCAGGGTCGGAAGTAGTTATGGAAATTGGGAACTGTTTTTGTTTTTGTTTTGTTTTTAAAAACATTGCAAATACAGAGCTTCGTATTAGTAATATTATGACCATATTGATCCTTTAAGCGGTTTTGTTTTAGAATATTAAAAAATAAGTCTTATCTCACAATAAGATCTGTAACTAAATTGTCGGCATCATAATCAAGACTTTTATAGAAAAATGTAATGGTCAAACAACGACACTGAAGAAGCAGCAATGTTGCTTTTGTAGGAACAAAATAACAGTGGGGGGGGGGGGGTCATACAATTTGCTCTTGATAAATGATATTATTGATTGAAATCACTACACTGGGCTTGTACCAAGATATTCGTTTATCTCCCTCTCTGTCCATTTATGTTTGTTCCTCTCCCTACCTCTACTCTTCCACTGCTTCTCTTCCCAATCCCTCCCTCTCTTTCTCTCTCTCTCTCTCTCTCTCATCCCATCTCTCTCTCTCTTTCTTACCCTCTCCCTCCTGTTCTCTCTCTCTCTCTCTCTCTCACACACACACACACTCTCTCCTCTGTCTTTCTTCTATATATAACTGGATCCCTATATCCAGGAAAAACAAAATTCGTGTATTGATTTCTTGAATAAATCTCGTTACGTCTGTCGATTCATTCAAAACCTAACGTACTAAATACGAGAGACGCTTTGTCAATCTCATGCAAGCAACAATGAACAAACTACGCCAAGAATCAAGTGGAGATAATTGGCCATACAGAATCGTAAAGAGTAAGACATCTTTGAGTTCTCAACCAAATCATGTATTATATAACACGGAAAATAGGTTAAGTCACCCCTGCTGTAGAGTCTACTTCACTATACCAAAGGGAATGAATTGTTTTTCTCTCCTGTCTCGATCATTCCATATCAGCGAACGAGTTTAGATTTTCTTTTCGCAATTGACTATTTAGTTGGTAGACAGCATCTTTTTAAGCGTTTTTTTTTGTTGCTTTCTGTCGGTTCATTTCCCGGCTACGCAAGCGCTTGTCTCCAGTTTCTAGGCCAGAAACTGTTGGTTATCTAATAATTCAAAGAGTCGATATCCTTATCATGAAGGCCTGATATAGTTTGACCTCCTTCTGATTTCAAAGGACGCTCCTATTGTCGTGATGACAATCTCTTTCGAACAATATCTCTTTCATATCATTGGCACCGGCTTGAGCGTGCAGTCAAGCCGAAAACTTGAGGGGGTGGTGTATAAACGTCGTAATGTATCGCGGGTAAAATTTCGCGATTTTTTTTTTTTGCCCGCGGTTGCCCGTGGTGGAAAATGTGCAAAATTGGCTTACCCGCGGTTTACCCGTGGTATGCCCGCGGAACAGACGCCGGCGACTGTTCCGCGTCCTTATCGCGGGTGAAGCGCGGCGGTACCGCGGCCTACCACGCTTACACGCGGTACGCACGCTAATGCACGTGATAACAACGCGGTACAGACGCGGAACAAACGTGCTATGACCGTGCTCCACCCGCGATTACCCGCTAAAATTTCGCGTCCAATTCCGCGTGTAACCACGTCTTAACCGCGGCCGTAGCACGTCCTAGCACGTTCGTTCCGCGTCTGTACCGCGTCTTTACCGCGTGTGTACCACGTGTACCACGTGTACCGCCCGCGATTACCCGCGGTCTAAATTTTTGGGCAGCCCAAAACTTTTTCGCGCGGCCAACCGCGTGTGAATTTCTTACCGCGTGTAACGACGGGTAAAGTACGGCTGTATCGCGTCTTTATCGCGACCTCAAAGCGTCCAACAGCGTCTGCTTCACGGGCAGAAATTTTGGGCCGTGATTCGGCCGCGATACGCCCGTGGAGGGCTGTGTGACCGGGCCTTTCCTCATTTGTAACCTAAATATAGAGTGCTTTTGCAAACACGGCGGAAGGAAAAGATGAGGGTAACCGAGCAAAATAATCAATCTGCGCATGTTGATTTTCATGAGCGTAATAATAATAATAGCTTTCGTTCACTAAACTCGACGGAAGAGTTGTATCACCGTAATGTAACCGAATCTAATGCATAGGTCTTTGTGAAGTGCCTCCATACAACTTATTTCATTCACCTGATAAGAATAATAGTATTTCAATAAACATAATCCGAACTGCATACATTTTGATCTAGGTTGAGTGAATTCTCCCGTCCTCTTTGCCTTCCGTCGCGTTGCTAAAGCGCCCTAATGAGGGACACGGGAACGATTGGAACGATGCACTGGACTCACTCGGAAAGTGTAATACGAATGCCTCCCCCTTGTTTCTAATACATGTTAAAATATTATTTTCGGCATCACAAGACTCTCGAGGGAATGTATATCTCAAATCGTTTACATGGTGAGAGGGGGAGCCCCCTCCTACATCAATCCTTAATACTATATGCGGTGAGGTCGGTGAAGTATGGTTCTAGCAGATTTGGGGCTCCATTATCACCCTGCGTTCTTTTTTAAAACAAACATATATATTAGCACTACTACTAATAGACAATTTAATAATAATGATGATTGTAATAATAATAATAATGAAGCAGAAATGTATAGTGTGCAACAATCCACCCATGCAGATAGTGCTCATGGCGCCGAAAACATATTCAATAGAAAACACACGACTGAAAAAAATACATATTGCCCGACTAAAAAAATGGAGGGGAAAAAGGGGAAAGATAGAAGAAAGAAAACTCACGTAGGCTTGAGTCTAATGGGTATAAGTAGCTGGACGCTTTTCCTGTATTTAAATCCATCTCTCCCACTATCATCCATTTGAATACTTTCTTTATGATCGACGTTCTCATCCTGCTTGGTCGCCTCAACCTGGTTCGTCGTCGTCGTCGTCGTCGTCGTCGTAATCGTCTCGTCCATTGGGGTCAAGGTAACCGCTGTCATTTCGACCCCACCATCTTTGGAAAGACAGGGAATATAACAAATAATTATGTAAGAGCGATTGAAGTCGATGCTATTGGTATATGGTGTTAGATTCAGGTACGTAGTAAGGGAAGTTGAACGACTTTCTTTTCAATTTCGCTTGTTTATAATTATTCGAACTATGACGCTTGTTAAAAATATAAAATATATAGTTTCTAAAATTCCTTGTGTCATTTGTTTGTTCTTCTTCTCCTTCTTTTCAATCTTCTCCTTCTTCTTCATTGTTTTTCTTTTACTTCTTCTTCTTATTCGTTTACTTTGCATGCTTGTCAGCACAATTTGGTACACATGTGTCTCCCTTACGGAAAGAACTTAAATGCTTATCGGTGGGACCCGGAAAATCATATATCTATATAATGATATAAATACAAAATCCAACATAAAGCTTCATATGACTCAACACATTTATTTGGGATGTCAAAAGTACCCGGATTTGATAACTTCAATGGATGGTATTCTCAAAAGCGGACTAACTTTAGTCCATGGTTTAATCCACCGACTAAGTATGGAATGCCAAGTGTCCATATGAATATATTTTTTAATAATTTGATATATGTCCCTAAATTACCATGATAACATAATTATATCATAGTTATATTGTTGTTTATTTATTATGTTATTACATTTTATTTTAATTTAGTGACAGATTAAATTATTCAAAAACATATTCATATGGACACTTGGCATTCCATAATTAGTCGGTGAATTAAACAAAGGACTAAAAGTAGTCCGCTTTCGAGAATACCACCCAATGGGTGGTATTCTCATAAGTTAAGCCGGGACTAAGTCCAGACTAAACAAGAATTTTAGTTCACACTTCTATGGAATGCTAGGTTTCATCTTCCTCCTTCAATATTCATGACAAAGATAATCTACCAAAAACTTTGTTGAAATTCAGTTCATACTCATATTATCTTTTTCTTCCCATTTCATTGCAAAATTAATTTTTTGAACACTTTTCATTGAAGGATTAAAATAATCTGTACAGGGTAAATTAGTTTGCAACAGGCACTCCATAGAAGTGTGAACTAACTAAGTACGCGCTAACTTAGTACGCGCTACCGGAATACCACCCAATGACTTTAATTTAGGTAGGAAAACAGGTACACTCTAAAAACTAGAGTGCTGTTTTTAGCATTTGGAGGGTTATGTATATACGTAGCACTTTTTGTTCTAATACAGTGCGTCCCAGAAAAAACGAAACCGGGAATTATCGATGTTTTATCATATCTTAGTCACATTTAAAATTAATATATGACACATATTTGGAAAGCTTAGATCCTCCTCTTTCATTTGATGCAACTCATATGATGCATATTTTACGCATGAGTGATACCAATGAATTGAAGAGAGGCAACCAAAAAGTCATTTGGCGGACCGTATCTGAATTTCAAAGAGAAAATCACATTTCTAAAAAGTTGAGTTTCTGCCCTTTCATATGACACCTCAATCAGGAAAAATGAGCAAGGAATGACAAAGTTCTGTTTGTTTAAAGAAGTGCTTGCATTTCCATAATTTTATCAAACGAATTCATTTTCACTGGCTGCCTGCCGTAGCAACAAGCAGAATTGACAAAAGACTTAACTCCGTTTCGTTGACAATCAGCCATGCATGAAGTCTTTCGTCTATATTATGTATTTTGCCAATGTATACAGTAGGCTGACGGGGAGGATTGGGGAGTCCTGAAAAGGACTGTCGGTAATCTTTATTTCTTGAGAGTATGTGTAGTTCTGTAAAGGACTGTTGGTAATCTTTCTTGAGCTTATATTTCTGAGGAGAACTAATGCGCCGGTTAGAGAGGATGGGTAGTAGGAGTGGCTCGACGTTTCGAACAGGTTGACTATCCGTCGTCAATGTATTCGAGAAAGATCGCGTAAACTTAATGCAAATAAAAATCACAATATTTTCCAAAGATATTATAAATACATGTTAACCAAAAAAAGGTCATAAACTTTGAATTGCTTACCTGACGTCATTGCATCTTCTGTTTCTGGCATCATGGCATCACCTGATACATCACTCTCTTCTAAATGCGTGTCAGGCATTATTGAACTTTTTTCTAGAAAAGACCAAAAAGAAAATGGTGACGTCATTTATATGCAAAGTATATTTTAGTGCAGTATAGCCTCAGCCTGACTTTAAAGGTAAAGACCAGTTTTGGAACCCCCCCCCCCTCTCAAAAAATGAAAAGGAAGCTCTTATTACCAATCATGTGAAAGAATATGTTTTGACTAATACGTGATGATACAAATTTTGCCGGGAACCGCCTACTAATTGATATATTTGGTAAATTATTATATCTATCTGGACCGGATAGATTACGCGCACGTGTCACGCACGTGTCACGTAGTCCCAAATACATATTTCTGTTTACAGTGCTTGTAACTTTACCAAGACTGTGCCAAATTTCTTATGATTTTTATGATTCCAGAACCTTGCAGTATACACCAATACTTATATGCTAGATGATCAACCTTTTCTGATCGATTCCACAACGTTTCTTTCACAATGCAATCGCATGACCAGAACTGATCTTTACCTTTTAACACCATCCAGCATTAAACCCCGTGTGTTGCTATGGATCCATCGATATTATCGAAATTCCTCTACATTTAATATAATACAAAGCATACCGAGTTTAGCGCTACCATAATTATATTTCGCAACGATTTTTCCTTTTAAGTGATTTAGCTAAATATTACATTATGACAATAATATCGTCTATATGCGCTTCCAATACTTATAGCTACCCCAGTTTAGCTTAATATCATTCGATGTCTCAAATCTAGTACTGTCGTCACAGGCTGCGAATTGATGAAACTAAACAGAGAAATAACGGTTAAAACATCTATCTCTTACCTGTTTTTTCCTCGATGTACACAGCTATCTCTTAAAGAAAGTGTAATAGCCTGCATGTATGTAGTTAAGACGGGTTAACAAGTTAAGCCTCAGTGAATAAATCTATTCTCCCTCTTCTTGGTCAAAATACTCAGAAAAGTATTCATTTCACCTATTCTATTCACCTTACAAAGCAGCTTATATTATCGATGCATCGTCCCGTGATGTAACAATAGTGCATTATCTATTAAAGTGAAACATGACAAAGCATTTCGATTTCTTTATTCTTATTTGAGGGTTTTTTTTTAAGGCTGGCGCGCTGGACGTAGGGGCATACAAAAATCAATATTTGCAGTTTGAGGGGAAGGATGATCTAATTCTGAATTAGATCATCCTTCCTCTCAAACTGCAAATAATTAGATCATCCTTCCCCTCAAACTGCAAATATTGATTTTTGTATGCTGAATCAGCATAATGATGAAATATCTAGTATGGTTCTTATGCAACCTTCCTGGGAATAACTTTAATTTGTAAATCAAGTAAATAAAGATTACGAGCTCGATATCATGTAATAAAAAAACAGGTCAGCAAAACTTTTGGAAACAGCGGGATTTAAACCTGCCATTTATCGCTTGCCGGGAAGCGGCTCTACCATCAGACCATCACTAGTCTATGGTGGCCCTGAAGGGACATCGCGAATAGACTAAATCGTGAAAAATATGCGATAAAATTCACGATATCGTCAATTTTATCGCATATTTTTCACGAAGAAATTCACGAAATTGACGATATCGTGAACTTTATCGTGAACTTTTCACGATGAAATTGACGATATCGTGAATTTTATCGTGAAAAGTTCACGATATAAAGTTCACGATATCGTCAATTTTATCGTGTACTCTATCGTGTACTCTATCGCGTACTCTCCTGACGGGCGCTTCGTAAACAAAACCAGCCCTAGCTGGGGGAGACAGAGAGAAGGAAAAAAGGGAAAGGGAAAGAGAAGATAAAAGGAAAGAAAGAATAATAAGAAGAAAAGAGGGAAACGGGGGGGGGGGCGAAGGGCTCTTGCCTCCTCCTCACTCCCCCCCCCCCTCCCCGCCAAAAAATAAATCAGAGAGAGAGAGAGAAGGGAAAGGGAAAGGGAAAGAGAAGATAAAAGGAAAGAAAGAAGAGGAAGAAGAAGAAAAGAGGGAAACGGGGGCAAAGGGCTTTTGCCTCGTCCCCCGCCCCCGCCCAAAAATAAATAAGAGAGAGAGAAAGAGAAGGAAAGGGAAAGAGAAGAAAGAAAGAGAAAAACAAAAAAGAGGGAGAATAGGAAAGAAAGGAAAAGAAAGAAAAGAAAGGAGGCAAGAGCCCTTCGCCCCTGTTTCCCTCTTTTCTTATTCTTTTTCCTCTTCTTTCTTTCCTTTTATATTTTCTTTCCCTCTCCCTTCTCTTTCCCTTTATGGCGGGAGGGGGGAGGGGGAGGTAAGAGCCTTTCGCCCTTCCCCCGTTTCCCTCTTTCCGTCTTCTTCTTCTTTCTTTCCTTTTATATTTTCTTTCCCTTTCCCTTTCCCTTCTCTCTATCTCTCTCTCTCTCTCCTATTTATTTGTTGGCGCGGGAGGGGGGGGGGGGAGGAGGCAAGACCGCAAGAGCCCCTCTTTTCTTCTTATTCTTCTTCCTTTCCTTTTTTATTCTCTTTCCCTTTCCCTTCTCTCTCTCTCTCTCTCTCTTATTTATTTTTGGGCGGGGGGGGGGGTGCAAGAGCCCTTCGCCCCCGTTTCCCTCTTTCCCTCTTCTTCTTCCTCTTCTTTCTTTCCTTTTATCTTCTCTTTCCCTTTCCCTTTCCCTTCTCTCTCTATCTCTTATTTTTTTTTTGGCGGGGGTGGGGAGGGAGGAGGCAAGAGCCCTTCGCCCTTCCCCCGTTTCCCTCTTTTCTTCTTATTCCTCTTCTTTCTTTCCTTTTATATTTTCTTTCCCTTTCCCTTCTCTCTCTTATTTATTTTTGGCGGGGGGGGGGAGGAGGCAAGAGCCCTTCGCCCTTCCCCTGTTTCCCTCTTATTCCTCTTCTTTCTTTCCCTTTCCCTTCTCTCTCTCCCTCTCTCTCTCTTATTTATTTTTTGGGCGGGGGGGGGGGTGCAAGAGCCCTTCGCCCCCGTTTCCCTCTTTTCTTCTTCTTCTTCCTCTTCTTTCTTTCCTTTTATCTTCTCTTTCCCTTTCCCTTTCCCTTCTCTCTCTATCTCTTATTTTTTTTTTGGCGGGGGTGGGGAGGGAGGAGGCAAGAGCCCTTCGCCCTTCCCCCGTTTCCCTCTTTTCTTCTTATTCCTCTTCTTTCTTTCCTTTTATATTTTCTTTCCCTTTCCCTTCTCTCTCTTATTTATTTTTGGCGGGGGGGGGGGGGAGGAGGCAAGAGCCCTTCGCCCTTCCCCTGTTTCCCTCTTATTCCTCTTCTTTCTTTCCCTTTCCCTTCTCTCTCTCTCTCTCTCTCTTATTTATTTTTTTGGCGGGGGGGGGAGGGGGGGAGGTAAGAGCCTTTCGCCCTTCCCCCGTTTCCCTCTTTCCTTCTTCCTCTTCTTTCTTTCCTTTTATATTTTCTTTCCCTTTCCCTTTCCCTTCTCTCTCTCCTTATTTATTTTTTTGGCGGGGGGGGGGGGGGGGAGTGAGGAGGAGGCAAGAGCCCTTCGCCCCCCCCCCCCGTTTCCCTCTTTTCTTCTTCTTATTTTTTCTTTCCTTTTATCTTCTCTTTCCCTTTCCCTTTTTTCCTTCTCTCTGTCTCCCCCAGCTAGGGCTGGTTTTGTTTACGAAGCGCCCGTCAGGAGAGTACACGAGAGAGTACACGATAGAGTACACGATAAAATTGACGATATCGTGAACTTTATATCGTGAACTTTTCACGATAAAATTCACGATATCGTCAATTTCATCGTGAAAAGTTCACGATAAAGTTCACGATATTGTCAATTTCGTGAATTTCTTCGTGAAAAATATGCGATAAAATTGACGATATCGTGAATTTTATCGCATATTTTTCACGATTTAGTCTATTCGCGATGTCCCTTCAGGGCCACCATACTAGTCCTTGGCACAGTCACGATGAACTGAAGGCTTATGACCCAGCCAGAGACCTCGGCTGCCCTTAGTCACCGGTGATCGCCGACGGCGATAATTTTTTCCGTGCCACTAACGCGTGACATCGTCTAATTTTATTCCGCAGAGCGGCTTGGTCAGGAACCACTCTCGGAACCGTACTTACGAACTGTACTGTCTTATTATGTATATTCCCTCTCACTGCACTGTGTGTGTGCGCAGGCGCGGATCCAGGGGGGGGGGGCGAGCGTGCCTTGCCCCCCCCCCCCCGCAAAAAAAAAAAAAAAAAAAAGGAGAGAGAGAGAAGGAAAAGAAGGGAAAGAAGAGAGAAAGGGAAAACAAGAAGAGGAAGAAGGAAAAAAAAGAGGGAAGAAGGAGATCGGGGGGCAAGGACTTGCCTCCCCCCCTTCCCCCTAATAAAAAAATAAAAGAGAAGGAAGGAAAGGGAAAGAAAAAAGATAAAGAGGAGATAAAGGTAAGGACAAAATAGGAAGAAGAAAAAAAAAGAAGGGGGATATCAGTTGCAATTTTCCCGCCAACAAGTTGTGGATCGAGGGGGGGGGGGAAGACCCTAGCTTCCCCCCCCCCCCCGTCCCCGCTAAAAAAAGAGAGAAGGAAGGAAAAGGATAAGATGAGAGCTAAAAGGGAACAAAAAGAGAGAAAAGAAGTGGAGCGGGTTGGGGACCAAAATGACCGTGCCCCTCCCCCCCCCCCCCCATCAAAACTAAAAGAGAGATGAGGAAGGGAAGGGAAAGTGAAAGAGGAGAGAAAGGGAAAGGAAAAAAAAGAGAATGAAGAAAGGTAAGGGATATCAGTTGCAATTTTCCCGCCAACAAGGTGTAGATCGGAGGGAGCGGGGGGGGGGGGGGGTTGGAGAAATCAAAAATGCTCATCTGACCATGATTAAAATTAATGCCTAGAATCCTAAGGGCTCTGCCCCCTGGACCCCACGCCAAATAGTGTCCTGCCAGTGTCACAAATAATAAGGTATCAAAAATGCTCATCTGACCGTAATTAAACGCCTAAAACCCCTGAGCTTCTGGGGGCTCTGTCCCCTGGACCCCACGCCAAATAGTGTCCTGCTTGTGTCACAAATAATAAGGTATCAAAAATGCTCATCTGACCGTAATTAAACGCCTAAAACCCCTGAGCTTCTGGGGGCTCTGCCCCCTGGACCCCACGCCAAATAGTGTCCTGCTTGTGTCACAAATAATAAGGTATCAAAAATGCTCATCTGACCGTAATTAAACGCCTAAAACCCCTGAGCTTCTGGGGGCTCTGTCCCCTGGACCCCACGCCAAATAGTGTCCTGCTTGTGTCACAAATAATAAGGTATCAAAAATGCTCATCTGACTGTAATTAAACGCCTAAAACCCCTGAGCTTCTGGGGGCTCTGCCCCCTGGACCCCACGCCAAATAGTGTCCTGCTTGTGTCACAAATAATAAGGTATCAAAAATGCTCATCTGACCGTAATTAAACGCCTAAAACCCCTGAGCTTCTGGGGGCTCTGTCCCCTGGACCCCACGCCAAATAGTGTCCTGCTTGTGTCACAAATAATAAGGTATCAAAAATGCTCATCTGACCGTAATTAAACGCCTAAAACCCCTGAGCTTCTGGGGGCTCTGCCCCCTGGACCCCACGCCAAATAGTGTCCTGCTTGTGTCACAAATAATAAGGTATCAAAAATGCTCATCTGACCGTAATTAAACGCCTAAAACCCCTGAGCTTCTGGGGGCTCTGCCCCCTAGACCCCACGCCAAATAGTGTCCTGCTTGTGTCACAAATAATAAGGTATCAAAAATGCTCATCTGACCGTAATTAAACGCCTAAAACCCCTGAGCTTCTGGGGGCTCTGCCCCCTGGACCCAACCAAGAGCCCTTAGGCGGGCCCCTCGATACTCATCTGACCGTAATTGAGTGCCTAAAACCCTTGAGATTCCGGGGCTCCGCCCCCTGAACCCCAAGCCAATTAGTGACTTGCCATTGTAACAATTAGGTATCAAAATAATGCTCATCTGACCGTAATTAAACGCCTAAAATCCTGAACTTCCGGGGCTCTGCCCCCTGGACCCCGTCTAGGGCGCTAAGGTGGACCCCTGAATGCTAATCTGACCGTAAATTAAAACCTTAAACCCCTAGCTTCCGGGGCGGACAAGGTATCAACATATGTTCATCTGACAGCAAGCGCGTAGCCAGGGGGCGGTGGGGTGGTCCCCCAAAAACGCAGGCCAAAAAAGAGAGGAGTGTAAAGGAAGAGGGCGTAGGAAGAAAAGGGAATAGACAAAGAACATATTTGAAATTCAGACAAGGATTAAGAGTCGAGAACGGTACAACGAATCGTCTTCTTTCTCTAATGAATTAATGAAACGTCAAAGCTTCCGCGCTTCGCGTGGGAGGGGGGAAACTGAATTTAGACAAGGATTAAAAGTCATAACGGTACAACGAATCGTCTTATTTCGCTAATGATTTAATGAAACGTAAAAGCTGTATTCAGACGAGGATTATTTTCGAGAACGGTACAACGAATCGTCTTCTTTCTCTAATGATTTAATGAAACGTAAAAGCTTCCGAGCTTTGCGCGGGAGAGGGGGATGAATTAAGACGAGGATTAAAAGTAAAAAACTGTACAACGAATCGTCTTCTTTTTCTAATGATTAAATGAAACATAAAAGCTTCCGCGCTTCGCGCGGGAGGGGAAAAACTATTTTCAGACGAGTAGGCACGTACGGAAGGGAGGGGGAGGGGGTTAGGGGGTTGATCCTCACCCCCTTCGGTTTTTTATGTGTGTATTTTGGAGCAACCCCCCCCCCCCTTTTTTCTGTGATTTTTTTTTTTTTTTTTTTTTATTAAAAAGAATTTTTAAAAAAATATGCCAATGGCTGACCTAAAAAAGGTGACCTCACCACCCCCCCAACGGAACAAAATGTCAAATTTTCAAATTTCGAGACCAAAAAAAAAAAGTGTCCTCTTCCCCCCGAGTCGAGTTTACAAAAAAGCAATCGAGTTTACAAAAAAGCAGTCGAGTTTACCAATAAGCAGTCAAGAAAAAAAAAAGGGGGGTCGCGTTTACAAAAAAAAGCAGTCGAGAAAAAAAAAAGAGGTCGAGAAAAACATTACAAAAAAGCAGCCGAGAAAAAAAAAGCAACCGAGAAAAAAAAAAATTCGCAGCGTGGTCGGACTGATAGTGGGAGGGGCGGGGGGGGGGGCTGGATGGGGCTCAGGGTGACGGGTTGCGAATATTACTGCACGCCTTTTTTCTTTATTTGTTCTGAAATGTATATGTTTTCAATAAATGTTTTCAACAAATATTCAGGGCCTTTTCCCCCCATGGCTACCGTATGTCCCATTATCATTCTGTTTGTAGGCTATATCGTTCATGTTTATGAATAGCGACCCTCATTAATTCCGGTATAATTATGATTATAGCGACCCACATATCGTATTATGAAAAGCGACCCTCATTCCACATTATGAAAAATCACCCTCTTCTCGGGGTGGGATACAACCATTGAGCTATATACTACATATCTCTATGGGTACAACCCTCTTCTCGTGTTATGAATACCGACTCTGATTTAGCATTAAGAAAATAGATCTAGGCCTAGACCTAGTAGCCTATGCTTTTTTTAATAATTAAATTAAATTAAATTAAATTTTTATTGTCTACTGTTTTTTGGTAGCGGGAGATGTTGTAGTGTAGTTTGGTGTAGGGAGAACTTCATCCCCCCCCCCTCTCTACCTTACTCCGACATTCTGTTTCTTAATTATTAACACCAGGAGATAGGGGAGATGGTGCACAAGAACTCCATATATGTCCAGCTGTGGAACACTCTACTCAAAATTTTTTAAATTTAGAATTTTCAGGAAATGATCACCGCCTTGGTGGCTAGTGGTCGCGGGGTACGGGGAACTTTCACCCCCTCCCTACCTTAAGCCGACATTTCTGTTTCTTGGTTATTAACACCAGAAGATAGGGGAGATGGTGCACAAGGATCCCATATATGTCCAGCTCTGGAACACTCTACTCAAAATTTGTCAGATTGGTTTAAAGTTCGGGATAATATCAGAATTTTCAGGAAATGGGTAGCGTCTTGGTGGTTAGCGGTGGCGGGGTAGTGGGAACTTTCACCCCCTCCCTACCTTACGCCGACATTTCTGTTTCTTAGTTATTGACACCAGAAGATAGGGGAGATGGTGCACAAGAACCCAATATATGTCCAGCTCTGGAACACTCTTCTCAAAATTTGTCAGATTGGTTTAAAGTTCGGGATAATTTCAGAATTTTCAGGAAATGGGTAGCGTCTTGGTGGTTAGTGGTCGCGGGGTAGGGAGAACTTCACCCCCGCCCCCTCCCTACCTTACGCCGACATTTCTGTTTCTTAGTAATTAACACCAGAAGATAGAGGAGATGGTGCACAAGGACCCCATATTTGTCAAGCTCTGGAACACTCTACTCAAAACTTGTCAGATTGGTTTAAAGTTCGGGATTATTTCAGAATTTTCAGGAAATGATCACCGCCTTGGTGGTTAACGGTCGCGGGGTGGGGAGAACTTCACCCCCCCCCCCATCTCTACCTTACGCCGACATTTCTGTTTCTTAGTAATTAAAACCAGAAGATAGGGGAAATGGTGCACAAAAACCCCATATATGTCCAGCTCTGGAACACTCTACTCAAAATTTGTCAGATTGGTTTAAAGTTCGGGATAATATCAGAATTTTCAGGAAATGGGTAGCGTCTTGGTGGTTAGCGGTCGCGGGGTAGTGGGAACTTTCACCCCCTCCCTACCTTACGCCGACATTTCTGGTTCTTAGTTATTGACACCATAAGATAGGGGAGATGGTGCACAAGAACCCAATATATGTCCAGCTCTGGAACACTATTCTCAAAAATTGTCAGATTGGTTTAGAGTTCGGGATAATTTAAGAATTTTCAGGAAATAATCACCGCCTTGGTGGTTAGCCGTCGCGGGGTAGGGGGAACTTTCACCCCCTCCCTACCTTACGCCGACATTTCTGTTTCTTAGAAATTAACACCAGAAGATAGGGGAGATAGTGCACAAGAATCCAATATATGTCCAGCTCTGGAATACTCTTCTCAAAATTTGTCAGATTGGTTTAAAGTTCGGGATAATTTCAGAATTTTCAGGAAATGGGTAGCGTCTTGGTGGTTAGTGGTCGCGGGGTAGGGAGAACTTCACCCCCGCCCCCTCCCTACCTTACGCCGACATTTCTGTTTCTTAGTTATTAACACCAGAAGATAGGGGAGATGGTGCACAAGAACCCCATATATGTCCAGCTCTGGAACCTTCTACTCAAAATTTGTCAGATTGGTTTAAAGTTCGGGATAATTTCAGAATTTTCAGGAAATTAATGATCACCGCCTTTGTGGTTAGTGGTCGCGGGGTAGGGACAACTTTACCCCCCCCCCCCCTCTTTACCTTACGCCGACATTTCTGTTTCTTAGTAATTAACACCAGAAGATAGAGGAGATGGTGCACAAGGACCCCATATATGTCAAGCTCTGGAACACTCTACTCAAAACTTGTCAGATTGGTATAAAGTTCGGGATTATTTCAGAATTTTCAGGAAATGATTACCGCCTTGGTGGTTAACGGTCGCGGGGTGGGGAGAACTTCACCCCCCCCCCCATCTCTACCTTACGCCGACATTTCTGTTTCTTAGTAATTAAAACCAGAAGATAGGGGAAATGGTGCACAAAAACCCCATTTATGTCCAGCTCTGGAACACTCTACTCAAAATTTGTCAGATTGGTTTAAAGTTCGGGATAATATCAGAATTTTCAGGAAATGGGTAGCGTCTTGGTGGTTAGCGGTTGCGGGGTAGTGGGAACTTTCACCCCCTCCCTACCTTACGCCGACATTTCTGGTTCTTAGTTATTGACACCATAAGATAGGGGAGATGGTGCACAATAACCCAATATATGTCCAGCTCTAGAACACTATTCTCAAAAATTGTCAGATTGGTTTAGAGTTCGGGATAATTTCAGAATTTTCAGGAAATAATCACCGCCTTGGTGGTTAGCCGTCGCGGGGTAGGGGGAACTTTCACCCCCTCCCTACCTTACGCCGACATTTCTGTTTCTTAGAAATTAACACCAGAAGATAGGGGAGATAGTGCACAAGAATCCAATATATGTCCAGCTCTGGAATACTCTTCTCAAAATTTGTCAGATTGGTTTAAAGTTCGGGATAATTTCAGAATTTTCAGGAAATGGGTAGCGTCTTGGTGGTTAGTGGTCGCGGGGTAGGGAGAACTTCACCCCCGCCCCCTCCCTACCTTACGCCGACATTTCTGTTTCTTAGTTATTGACACCAGAAGATAGGGGAGATGGTGCACAAGAACCCCATATATGTCCAGCTCTGGAACTCTCTACTCAAAATTTGTCAGATTGGTTTAAAGTTCGGGATAATTTCAGAATTTTCAGGAAATGATCACCGCCTTTGTGGTTAGCTGTCGCGGGGTAGGGACAACTTTACCCCCCCCCCTCTTTACCTTACGCCGACATTTCTGTTTCTTAGTAATTAACACCAGAAGATAGAGGAGATGGTGCACAAGGACCCCATATATGTCAAGCTCTGGAACACTCTACTCAAAACTTGTCAGATTGGTTTAAAGTTCGGGATTATTTCAGAATTTTCAGGAAATGATCACCGCCTTGGTGGTTAACGGTCGCGGGGTGGGGAGAACTTCACCCCCCCCCCCATCTCTACCTTACGCCGACATTTCTGTTTCTTAGTAATTAAAACCAGAAGATAGGGGAAATGGTGCACAAAAACCCCATATATGTCCAGCTCTGGAACACTCTACTCAAAATTTGTCAGATTGGTTTAAAGTTCGGGATAATATCAGAATTATCAGGAAATGGGTAGCGTCTTGGTGGTTAGCGGTCGCGGGGTAGTGGGAACTTTCACCCCCTCCCTACCTTACGCCGACATTTCTGGTTCTTAGTTATTGACACCATAAGATAGGGGAGATGGTGCACAAGAACCCAATATATGTCCAGCTCTGGAACACTATTCTCAAAATTGTCAGATTGGTTTAGAGTTCGGGATAATTTAAGAATTTTCAGGAAATAATCACCGCCTTGGTGGTTAGCCGTCGCGGGGTAGGGAGAACTTTCACCCCCTCCCTACCTTACGCCGACATTTCTGTTTCTTAGAAATTAACACCAGAAGATAGGGGAGATGGTGCACAAGAATCCAATATATGTCCAGCTCTGGAATACTCTTCTCAAAATTTGTCAGATTGGTTTAAAGTTCGGGATAATTTCAGAATTTTCAGGAAATGGGTAGCGTCTTGGTGGTTAGTGGTCGCGGGGTAGGGAGAACTTCACCCCCGCCCCCTCCCTACCTTACGTTGACATTTCTGTTTCTTAGTTATTAACACCAGAAGATAGGGGAGATGGTGCACAAGAACCCCATATATGTCCAGCTCTGGAACTCTCTACTCAAAATTTGTCAGATTGGTTTAAAGTTCGGGATAATTTCAGAATTTTCAGGAAATGATCACCGCCTTTGTGGTTAGCTGTCGCGGGGTAGGGACAACTTTACCCCCCCCCCCCTCTTTACCTTACGCCGACATTTCTGTTTCTTAGTAATTAACACCAGAAGATAGAGGAGATTGTGCACAAGGACCCCATATATGTCAAGCTCTGGAACACTCTACTCAAAACTTGTCAGATTGGTATAAAGTTCGGGATTATTTCAGAATTTTCAGGAAATGATTACCGCCTTGGTGGTTAACGGTCGCGGGGTGGGGAGAACTTCACCCCCCCCCCCATCTCTACCTTACGCCGACATTTCTGTTTCTTAGTAATTAAAACCAGAAGATAGGGGAAATGGTGCACAAAAACCCCATTTATGTCCAGCTCTGGAACACTCTACTCAAAATTTGTCAGATTGGTTTAAAGTTCGGGATAATATCAGAATTTTCAGGAAATGGGTAGCGTCTTGGTGGTTAGCGGTCGCGGGGTAGTGGGAACTTTCACCCCCTCCCTACCTTACGCCGACATTTCTGGTTCTTAGTTATTGACACCATAAGATAGGGGAGATGGTGCACAAGAACCCAATATATGTCCAGCTCTGGAACACTATTCTCAAAAATTGTCAGATTGGTTTAGAGTTCGGGATAATTTAAGAATTTTCAGGAAATAATCACCGCCTTGGTGGTTAGCCGTCGCGGGGTAGGGGGAACTTTCACCCCCTCCCTACCTTACGCCGACATTTCTGTTTCTTAGAAATTAACACCAGAAGATAAGGGAGATAGTGCACAAGAATCCAATATATGTCCAGCTCTGGAATACTCTTCTCAAAATTTGTCAGATTGGTTTAAAGTTCGGGATAATTTCAGAATTTTCAGGAAATGGGTAGCGTCTTGGTGGTTAGTGGTCGCGGGGTAGGGAGAACTTCACCCCCGCCCCCTCCCTACCTTACGCCGACATTTCTGTTTCTTAGTTATTAACACCAGAAGATAGGGGAGATGGTGCACAAGAACCCCATATATGTCCAGCTCTGGAACTCTCTACTCAAAATTTGTCAGATTGGTTTAAAGTTCGGGATAATTTCAGAATTTTCAGGAAATGATCACCGCCTTTGTGGTTAGCTGTCGCGGGGTAGGGACAACTTTACCCCCCCCCCCCTCTTTACCTTACGCCGACATTTCTGTTTCTTAGTAATTAACACCAGAAGATAGAGGAGATGGTGCACAAGGACCCCATATATGTCAAGCTCTGGAACACTCTACTCAAAACTTGTCAGATTGGTTTAAAGTTCGGGATTATTTCAGAATTTTCAGGAAATGATTACCGCCTTGGTGGTTAACGGTCGCGGGGTGGGGAGAACTTCACCCCCCCCCCCATCTCTACCTTACGCCGACATTTCTGTTTCTTAGTAATTAAAACCAGAAGATAGGGGAAATGGTGCACAAAAACCCCATATATGTCCAGCTCTGGAACACTCTACTCAAAATTTGTCAGATTGGTTTAAAGTTCGGGATAATATCAGAATTATCAGGAAATGGGTAGCGTCTTGGTGGTTAGCGGTCGCGGGGTAGTGGGAACTTTCACCCCATCCCTACCTTACGCCGACATTTCTGGTTCTTAGTTATTGACACCATAAGATAGGGGAGATGGTGCACAAGAACCCAATATATGTCCAGCTCTGGAACACTATTCTCAAAATTGTCAGATTGGTTTAGAGTTCGGGATAATTTAAGAATTTTCAGGAAATAATCACCGCCTTGGTGGTTAGCCGTCGCGGGGGAGGGGGAACTTTCACCCCCTCCCTACCTTACGCCGACATTTCTGTTTCTTAGAAATTAACACCAGAAGATAGGGGAGATGGTGCACAAGAATCCAATATATGTCCAGCTCTGGAATACTCTTCTCAAAATTTGTCAGATTGGTTTAAAGTTCGGGATAATTTCAGAATTTTCAGGAAATGGGTAGCGTCTTGGTGGTTAGTGGTCGCGGGGTAGGGAGAACTTCACCCCCGCCCTCTCCCTACCTATGCCGACATTTTTGTTTCTTAGTTATTAACACCAGAAGATAGGGGAGATGGTGCACAAGAACCCCATATATGTCCAGCTCTGGAACTCTCTACTCAAAATTTGTCAGATCGGTTTAAAGTTCGGGATAATTTCAGAATTTTCAGGAAATGATCACCGCCTTTGTGGTTAGCTGTCGCGGGGTAGGGACAAATTTACCCCCCCCCTCTTTACCTTACGCCGACATTTCTGTTTCTTAGTAATTAACACCAGAAGATAGGGGAGATGGTGCACAAGAACCCCATATATGTCCAGCTCTGGAACTCTCTATTCAAAATTTGTCAGATTGGTTTAAAGTTCGGGATAATTTCAGATTTTTTCAGGAAATGATCACCGCCTTGGTGGTTAGTGGTCGCGGGGTAGGGAGAACTTCACCCCCTCCCTACCTTACGCCGACATTTCTGTTTCTTAGTAGTTAACACCAGAAGATAGGGGAGATGGTGCACAAGAATCCAATATATGTCCAGCTCTGGAATACTCTTCTCAAAATTTGTCAGATTGGTTTAAAGTTCGGGATAATTTCAGAATTTTCAGGAAATGATCACCGCCTTGGTGGTTAGCGGACGCGGGGTAGGGAGAACTTCAACCCCCCCTCCCTCCTCTCTACCTTACGCCGACATTTCTGTTTCTTAGTTATTAACACCAGAAGATAGGGGAGATGGTGCACAAGAACCCCATATATGTCCAGCTCTGGAACTCTCTACTCAAAATTTGTCAGATTGGTTTAAAGTTCGGGATAATTTCAGAATTTTCAGGAAATGATCACCGCCTTTGTGGTTAGCTGTCGCGGGGTAGGGACAACTTTACCCCCCCCCCTCTTTACCTTACGCCGACATTTCTGTTTCTTGGTAATTAACACCAGAAGATAGGGGAGATAGTGCACAAGAACCCCATATATGTCCAGCTCTGGAACTCTCTACTCAAAATTTGTCAGATTGGTTTAAAGTTCGGGATAATTTCAGATTTTTTCAGGAAATGATCACCGCCTTGGTGGTTAGTGGTCGCGGGGTAGGGAGAACTTCACCCCCTCCCTACCTTACGCCGACATTTCTGTTTCTTAGTAGTTAACACCAGAAGATAGGGGAGATGGTGCACAAGAACCCCATATATGTCCAGCTCTGGAACTCTCTACTCAAAATTTGTCAGATTGGTTTAAAGTTCGGGATAATTTCAGAATTTTCAGGAAATGATCACCGCCTTTGTGGTTAGTGGTCGCGGGGTAGGGAGAACTTCACCCCCTCCCTACCTTACGCCGACATTTCTGTTTCTTAGTAGTTAACACCAGAAGATAGGGGAGATGGTGCACAAGAATCCAATATATGTCCAGCTCTGGAACACGCTACTCAAAATTTGTCAGATTGGTTTAAAGTTCGGGATAATTTCAGATTTTTTCAGGAAATGATCACCGCCTTGGTGGTTAGTGGTCGCGGGGTAGGGAGAACTTCACCCCCTCCCTACCTTACGCCGACATTTCTGTTTCTTAGTTATTAAACCCAGAAGATAGGGGAGATGGTGCACAAGAACCCCATATATGTCCAGCTCTGGAACTCTCTACTCAAAATTTGTCAGATCGGTTTAAAGTTCGGGATAATTTCAGAATTTTCAGGAAATGATCACCGCCTTTGTGGTTAGCTGTCGCGGGGTAGGGACAACTTTACCCCCCCCCCCTCTTTACCTTACGCCGACATTTCTGTTTCTTAGTAATTAACACCAGAAGATAGGGGAGATGGTGCACAAAAACCCCATATATGTCATGCTCTGGAACTCTCTACTCAAAATTTGTCAGATTGGTTTAAAGTTCGGGATAATTTCAGAATTTTCAGGAAATGATCACCGCCTTTGTGGTTAGCTGTCGCGGGGTAGGGACAACTTTACCCCCCCCCCCTCTTTACCTTACGCCGACATTTCTGTTTCTTAGTAATTAACACCAGAAGATAGGGGAGATGGTGCACAAGAACCCCATATATGTCCAGCTCTGGAACTCTCTATTCAAAATTTGTCAGATTGGTTTAAAGTTCGGGATAATTTCAGATTTTTTCAGGAAATGATCACCGCCTTGGTGGTTAGTGGTCGCGGGGTAGGGAGAACTTCACCCCCTCCCTACCTTACGCCGACATTTCTGTTTCTTAGTAGTTAACACCAGAAGATAGGGGAGATGGTGCACAAGAATCCAATATATGTCCAGCTCTGGAATACTCTTCTCAAAATTTGTCAGATTGGTTTAAAGTTCGGGATAATTTCAGAATTTTCAGGAAATGATCACCGCCTTAGTGGTTAGCGGACGCGGGGTAGGGAGAACTTCAACCCCCCCTCCCTCCTCTCTACCTTACGCCGACATTTCTGTTTCTTAGTTATTAACACCAGAAGATAGGGGAGATGGTGCACAAGAACCCCATATATGTCCAGCTCTGGAACTCTCTACTCAAAATTTGTCAGATTGGTTTAAAGTTCGGGATAATTTCAGAATTTTCAGGAAATGATCACCGCCTTTGTGGTTAGCTGTCGCGGGGTAGGGACAACTTTACCCCCCCCCCCCCCCTCTTTACCTTACGCCGACATTTCTGTTTCTTGGTAATTAACACCAGAAGATAGGGGAGATAGTGCACAAAAACCCCATATATGTCCAGCTCTGGAACTCTCTACTCAAAATTTGTCAGATTGGTTTAAAGTTCGGGATAATTTCAGATTTTTTCAGGAAATGATCACCGCCTTGGTGGTTAGTGGTCGCGGGGTAGGGAGAACTTCACCCCCTCCCTACCTTACGCCGACATTTCTGTTTCTTAGTAGTTAACACCAGAAGATAGGGGAGATGGTGCACAAGAACCCCATATATGTCCAGCTCTGGAACTCTCTACTCAAAATTTGTCAGATTGGTTTAAAGTTCGGGATAATTTCAGAATTTTCAGGAAATGATCACCGCCTTTGTGGTTAGCTGTCGCGGGGTAGGGAGAACTTTACCCCCCTCTCTACCTTACGCCGACATTTCTGTTTCTTAGTAATTAACACCAGAAGATAGGGGAGATGGTGCACAAGGACCCCATATATGTCCAGCTCTGGAACACTCTACTCAAAATTTGTCAGATTGGTTTAAAGTTCGGGATAATTTCAGATTTTTTCAGGAAATGATCACCGCCTTGTTGGTTAGTGGTCGCGGGGTAGGGAGAACTTCACCCCCTCCCTACCTTACGCCGACATTTCTGTTTCTTAGTAGTTAACACCAGAAGATAGGGGAGATGGTGCACAAGAATCCAATATATGTCCAGCTCTGGAACACGCTACTCATAATTTGTCAGATTGGTTTAAAGTTCGGGATAATTTCAGATTTTTCAGGAAATGATCACCGCCTTGGTGGTTAGTGGTCGCGGGGTAGGGAGAACTTCACCCCCTCCCTACCTTACGCCGACATTTCTGTTTCTTAGTTATTAAACCCAGAAGATAGGGGAGATGGTGCACAAGAACCCCATATATGTCCAGCTCTGGAACTCTCTACTCAAAATTTGTCAGATCGGTTTAAAGTTCGGGATAATTTCAGAATTTTCAGGAAATGATCACCGCCTTTGTGGTTAGCTGTCGCGGGGTAGGGACAACTTTACCCCCCCCCCCCCTCTTTACCTTACGCCGACATTTCTGTTTCTTAGTAATTAACACCAGAAGATAGGGGAGATGGTGCACAAAAACCCCATATATGTCCAGCTCTGGAACTCTCTACTCAAAATTTGTCAGATTGGTTTAAAGTTCGGGATAATTTCAGAATTTTCAGGAAATGATCACCGCCTTTGTGGTTAGCTGTCGCGGGGTAGGGACAACTTTACCCCCCCCCCCCTCTTTACCTTACGCCGACATTTCTGTTTCTTAGTAATTAACACCAGAAGATAGAGGAGATGGTGCACAAGGACCCCATATATGTCAAGCTCTGGAACACTCTACTCAAAACTTGTCAGATTGGTTTAAAGTTCGGGATTATTTCAGAAATTTCAGGAAATGATCACCGCCTTGGTGGTTAACGGTCGCGGGGTGGGGAGAACTTCACCCCCCCCCCCCATCTCTACCTTACGCCGACATTTCTGTTTCTTAGTAATTAAAACCAGAAGATAGGGGAAATGGTGCACAAAAACCCCATATATGTCCAGCTCTGGAACACTCTACTCAAAATTTGTCAGATTGGTTTAAAGTTCGGGATAATATCAGAATTATAAGGAAATGGGTAGCGTCTTGGTGGTTAGCGGTCGCGGGGTAGTGGGAACTTTCACCCCCTCCCTACCTTACGCCGACATTTCTGGTTCTTAGTTATTGACACCATAAGATAGGGGAGATGGTGCACAAGAACCCAATATATGTCCAGCTCTGGAACACTATTCTCAAAATTGTCAGATTGGTTTAGAGTTCGGGATAATTTAAGAATTTTCAGGAAATAATCACCGCCTTGGTGGTTAGCCGTCGCGGGGTAGGGGGAACTTTCACCCCCTCCCTACCTTACGCCGACATTTCTGTTTCTTAGAAATTAACACCAGAAGATAGGGGAGATGGTGCACAAGAATCCAATATATGTCCAGCTCTGGAATACTCTTCTCAAAATTTGTCAGATTGGTTTAAAGTTCGGGATAATTTCAGAATTTTCAGGAAATGGGTAGCGTCTTGGTGGTTAGTGGTCGCGGGGTAGGGAGAACTTCACCCCCGCCCTCTCCCTACCTATGCCGACATTTTTGTTTCTTAGTTATTAACACCAGAAGATAGGGGAGATGGTGCACAAGAACCCCATATATGTCCAGCTCTGGAACTCTCTACTCAAAATTTGTCAGATCGGTTTAAAGTTCGGGATAATTTCAGAATTTTCAGGAATGATCACCGCCTTTGTGGTTAGCTGTCGCGGGGTAGGGACAACTTTACCCCCCCCCCTCTTTACCTTACGCCGACATTTCTGTTTCTTAGTAATTAACACCAGAAGATAGGGGAGATGGTGCACAAGAACCCCATATATGTCCAGCTCTGGAACTCTCTATTCAAAATTTGTCAGATTGGTTTAAAGTTCGGGATAATTTCAGATTTTTCAGGAAATGATCACCGCCTTTGTGGTTAGCTGTCGCGGGGTAGGGACAACTTTACCCCCCCCCCCTCTTTACCTTACGCCGACATTTCTGTTTCTTAGTAATTAACACCAGAAGATAGAGGAGATGGTGCACAAGGACCCCATATATGTCAAGCTCTGGAACACTCTACTCAAAACTTGTCAGATTGGTTTAAAGTTCGGGATTATTTCAGAAATTTCAGGAAATGATCACCGCCTTGGTGGTTAACGGTCGCGGGGTGGGGAGAACTTCACCCCCCCCCCATCTCTACCTTACGCCGACATTTCTGTTTCTTAGTAATTAAAACCAGAAGATAGGGGAAATGGTGCACAAAAACCCCATATATGTCCAGCTCTGGAACACTCTACTCAAAATTTGTCAGATTGGTTTAAAGTTCGGGATAATATCAGAATTATAAGGAAATGGGTAGCGTCTTGGTGGTTAGCGGTCGCGGGGTAGTGGGAACTTTCACCCCCTCCCTACCTTACGCCGACATTTCTGGTTCTTAGTTATTGACACCATAAGATAGGGGAGATGGTGCACAAGAACCCAATATATGTCCAGCTCTGGAACACTATTCTCAAAATTGTCAGATTGGTTTAGAGTTCGGGATAATTTAAGAATTTTCAGGAAATAATCACCGCCTTGGTGGTTAGCCGTCGCGGGGTAGGGGGAACTTTCACCCCCTCCCTACCTTACGCCGACATTTCTGTTTCTTAGAAATTAACACCAGAAGATAGGGGAGATGGTGCACAAGAATCCAATATATGTCCAGCTCTGGAATACTCTTCTCAAAATTTGTCAGATTGGTTTAAAGTTCGGGATAATTTCAGAATTTTCAGGAAATGGGTAGCGTCTTGGTGGTTAGTGGTCGCGGGGTAGGGAGAACTTCACCCCCGCCCTCTCCCTACCTATGCCGACATTTTTGTTTCTTAGTTATTAACACCAGAAGATAGGGGAGATGGTGCACAAGAACCCCATATATGTCCAGCTCTGGAACTCTCTACTCAAAATTTGTCAGATCGGTTTAAAGTTCGGGATAATTTCAGAATTTTCAGGAATGATCACCGCCTTTGTGGTTAGCTGTCGCGGGGTAGGGACAACTTCCCCCCCCCCTCTTTACCTTACGCCGACATTTCTGTTTCTTAGTAATTAACACCAGAAGATAGGGGAGATGGTGCACAAGAACCCCATATATGTCCAGCTCTGGAACTCTCTATTCAAAATTTGTCAGATTGGTTTAAAGTTCGGGATAATTTCAGATTTTTTCAGGAAATGATCACCGCCTTGGTGGTTAGTGGTCGCGGGGTAGGGAGAACTTCACCCCCTCCCTACCTTACGCCGACATTTCTGTTTCTTAGTAGTTAACACCAGAAGATAGGGGAGATGGTGCACAAGAATCCAATATATGTCCAGCTCTGGAATACTCTTCTCAAAATTTGTCAGATTGGTTTAAAGTTCGGGATAATTTCAGAATTTTCAGGAAATGATCACCGCCTTGGTGGTTAGCGGACGCGGGGTAGGGAGAACTTCAACCCCCCCTCCCTCCTCTCTACCTTACGCCGACATTTCTGTTTCTTAGTTATTAACACCAGAAGATAGGGGAGATGGTGCACAAGAACCCCATATATGTCCAGCTCTGGAACTCTCTACTCAAAATTTGTCAGATTGGTTTAAAGTTCGGGATAATTTCAGAATTTTCAGGAAATGATCACCGCCTTTGTGGTTAGCTGTCGCGGGGTAGGGACAACTTTACCCCCCCCCCTCTTTACCTTACGCCGACATTTCTGTTTCTTGGTAATTAACACCAGAAGATAGGGGAGATAGTGCACAAGAACCCCATATATGTCCAGCTCTGGAACTCTCTACTCAAAATTTGTCAGATTGGTTTAAAGTTCGGGATAATTTCAGATTTTTTCAGGAAATGATCACCGCCTTGGTGGTTAGTGGTCGCGGGGTAGGGAGAACTTCACCCCCTCCCTACTTTACGCCGACATTTCTGTTTCTTAGTAGTTAACACCAGAAGATAGGGGAGATGGTGCACAAGAACCCCATATATGTCCAGCTCTGGAACTCTCTACTCAAAATTTGTCAGATTGGTTTAAAGTTCGGGATAATTTCAGAATTTTCAGGAAATGATCACCGCCTTTGTGGTTAGCTGTCGCGGGGTAGGGAGAACTTTACCCCCCTCTCTACCTTACGCCGACATTTCTGTTTCTTAGTAATTAACACCAGAAGATAGGGGAGATGGTGCACAAGGACCCCATATATGTCCAGCTCTGGAACACTCTACTCAAAATTTGTCAGATTGGTTTAAAGTTCGGGATAATTTCAGATTTTTTCAGGAAATGATCACCGCCTTGTTGGTTAGTGGTCGCGGGGTAGGGAGAACTTCACCCCCTCCCTACCTTACGCCGACATTTCTGTTTCTTAGTAGTTAACACCAGAAGATAGGGGAGATGGTGCACAAGAATCCCATATATGTCCAGCTCTGGAACACTCTACTCAAAATTTGTCAGATTGGTTTAAAGTTCGGGATAATTTCAGATTTTTTCAGGAAATGATCACCGCCTTGGTGGTTAGTGGTCGCGGGGTAGGGAGAACTTCACCCCCTCCCTACCTTACGCCGACATTTCTGTTTCTTAGTAGTTAACACCAGAAGATAGGGGAGATGGTGCACAAGAACCCCATATATGTCCAGCTCTGGAACTCTCTACTCAAAATTTGTCAGATTGGTTTAAAGTTCGGGATAATTTCAGAATTTTCAGGAAATGATCACCCCCTTGGTGGTTAGCGGACGCGGGGTAGGGAGAACTTCAACCCCCCCTCCCTCCTCTCTACCTTACGCCGACATTTCTGTTTCTTAGTTATTAACACCAGAAGATAGGGGAGATGGTGCACAAGAACTCCATATATTTCCAGCTCTAGAACACTCTACTCAAAATTTGTCAGATTGGTTTAAAGTTCGGGATAATTTCAGATTTTTTCAGGAAATGATCACCGCCTTGTTGGTTAGTGGTCGCGGGGTAGGGAGAACTTCACCCCCTCCCTACCTTACGCCGACATTTCTGTTTCTTAGTAGTTAACACCAGAAGATAGGGGAGATGGTGCACAAGAACCTCATATATGTCCAGCTCTGGAACACTCTACTCAAAATTTGTCAGATTGGTTTAAAGTTCGGGATAATTTCAGAATTTTCAGGAAATGATCACCGCCTTTGTGGTTAGCTGTCGCGGGGTAGGGAGAACTTTACCCCCCCTCTCTACCTTACGCCGACATTTCTGTTTCTAAGTAATTAACACCAGAAGATAGGGGAGATGGTGCACAAGGACCCCATATATGTCCAGCTCTGGAACACTCTACTCAAAATTTGTCAGATTGGTTTAAAGTTCGGGATAATTTCAGAATTTTCAGGAAATGGGTAGCGTCTTGGTGGTTAGCGGTCGCGGGGTAGGGAGAACTTCACCCCCCCCCACCCCCTCTCTACCCTACGCCGACATTTCTGTTTCTTAGTAATTAACACCAGAAGATAGAGGAGATGGTGCACAAGGACCCCATATATGTCAAGCTCTGGAACACTCTTCTCAAAATTTGTCAGATTGGTTTAAAGTTCGGGATAATTTCAGAATTTTCAGGAAATGGGTAGCGTCTTGGTGGTTAGTGGTCGCAGGGAAGGGAGAACTTCACCCCCGCCCTCTCCCTACCTTACGCCGACATTTCTGTTTCTTAGTAATTAACACCACAAGATAGAGGAGATGGTGCACAAGGACCCCGTATATGTCCAGCTCTGGAACACTCTTCTCAAAATTTGTCAGATTTGTTTAAAGTTCGGGATAATTTCAGAATTTTCAGGAAATGATCACCGCCTTGGTGGTTAGCGGACGCGGGGTAGGGAGAACTTCAACCCCCCCTCCCTCCTCTCTACCTTACGCCGACATTTCTGTTTCTTAGTTATTAACACCAGAAGATAGGGGAGATGGTGCACAAGAACCCCATATATGTCCAGCTCTGGAACTCTCTACTCAAAATTTGTCAGATTGGTTTAAAGTTCGGGATAATTTCAGAATTTTCAGGAAATGATCACCGCCTTGGTGGTTAGCGGACGCGGGGTAGGGAGAACTTTACCCCCCTCTCTACCTTACGCCGACATTTCTGTTTCTTAGTTATTAACACCAGAAGATAGGGGAGATGGTGCACAAGAACTCCATATATTTCCAGCTCTAGAACACTCTACTCAAAATTTGTCAGATTGGTTTAAAGTTCGGGATAATTTCAGATTTTTTCAGGAAATGATCACCGCCTTGGTGGTTAGTGGTCGCGGGGTAGGGAGAACTTCACCCCCTCCCTACCTTACGCCGACATTTCTGTTTCTTAGTAGTTAACACCAGAAGATAGGGGAGATGGTGCACAAGAACCTCATATATGTCCAGCTCTGGAACACTCTACTCAAAATTTGTCAGATTGGTTTAAAGTTCGGGATAATTTCAGAATTTTCAGGAAATGATCACCGCCTTTGTGGTTAGCTGTCGCGGGGTAGGGAGAACTTTACCCCCCCCCCCTCTCTACCTTACGCCGACATTTCTGTTTCTAAGTAATTAACACCAGAAGATAGGGGAGATGGTGCACAAGAACCTCATATATGTCCAGCTCTGGAACACTCTACTCAAAATTTGTCAGATTGGTTTAAAGTTCGGGATAATTTCAGATTTTTTCAGGAAATGATCACCGCCTTGGTGGTTAGTGGTCGCGGGGTAGGGAGAACTTCACCCCCTCCCTACCTTACGCCGACATTTCTGTTTCTTAGTAGTTAACACCAGAAGATAGGGGAGATGGTGCACAAGAATCCAATATATGTCCAGCTCTGGAACACTCTACTCAAAATTTGTCAGATTGGTTTAAAGTTCGGGATAATTTCAGATTTTTTCAGGAAATGATCACCGCCTTGGTGGTTAGTGGTCGCGGGGTAGGGAGAACTTCACCCCCTCCCTACCTTACGCCGACATTTCTGTTTCTTAGTAGTTAACACCAGAAGATAGGGGAGATGGTGCACAAGAACCCCATATATGTCCAGCTCTGGAACTCTCTACTCAAAATTTGTCAGATTGGTTTAAAGTTCGGGATAATTTCAGAATTTTCAGGAAATGATCACCCCCTTGGTGGTTAGCGGACGCGGGGTAGGGAGAACTTCAACCCCCCCTCCCTCCTCTCTACCTTACGCCGACATTTCTGTTTCTTAGTTATTAACACCAGAAGATAGGGGAGATGGTGCACAAGAACTCCATATATTTCCAGCTCTAGAACACTCTACTCAAAATTTGTCAGATTGGTTTAAAGTTCGGGATAATTTCAGATTTTTTTCAGGAAATGATCACCGCCTTGTTGGTTAGTGGTCGCGGGGTAGGGAGAACTTCACCCCCTCCCTACCTTACGCCGACATTTCTGTTTCTTAGTAGTTAACACCAGAAGATAGGGGAGATGGTGCACAAGAACCTCATATATGTCCAGCTCTGGAACACTCTACTCAAAATTTGTCAGATTGGTTTAAAGTTCGGGATAATTTCAGAATTTTCAGGAAATGATCACCGCCTTTGTGGTTAGCTGTCGCGGGGTAGGGAGAACTTTACCCCCCCCCCTCTCTACCTTACGCCGACATTTCTGTTTCTAAGTAATTAACACCAGAAGATAGGGGAGATGGTGCACAAGGACCCCATATATGTCCAGCTCTGGAACACTCTACTCAAAATTTGTCAGATTGGTTTAAAGTTCGGGATAATTTCAGAATTTTCAGGAAATGGGTAGCGTCTTGGTGGTTAGCGGTCGCGGGGTAGGGAGAACTTCACCCCCCCCCCCCACCCCCTCTCTACCCTACGCCGACATTTCTGTTTCTTAGTAATTAACACCAGAAGAAAGAGGAGATGGTGCACAAGGACCCCATATATGTCAAGCTCTGGAACACTCTTCTCAAAATTTGTCAGATTGGTTTAAAGTTCGGGATAATTTCAGAATTTTCAGGAAATGATCACCGCCTTTGTGGTTAGCGGACGCGGGGTAGGGAGAACTTCAACCCCCCCCCCTCCTCTCTACCTTACGCCGACATTTCTATTCCTTAGTTATTAACACCAGAAGATAGGGGAGATGGTGCACAAGAACTCCATATATGTCCAGCTCTAGAACACTCTACTCAAAATTTTTCGACTTGGTTTAAAGTTCGGGATAATTTCAGAATTTTTCAGGAAATGATCACCGCCTTGGTGGTTAGTGGTCGCGGGGTAGGGAGAACTTCACCCCCCCCCCTCCCTACCTTATGCCGACATTTCTGTTTCTTAGATATTAACACCAGAAGATAGGGGAGATGGTGCACAAGAACCCCATATATGTCCAGCTCTGGAACACTATACTCAAAATTTGTCAGATTGGTTTAAAGTTCAGGATAATTTCAGATATTTCAGGAAATGATCACCGCCTTGGTGGTTAGCGGTCGCGGGGTAGGGGGAACTTTCACCCCCTCCCTACCTTACGCCGACATTTCTGTTTATTAGTTATTAACACCAGAAGATAGGGGAGATGATGCACAAGGACCCCATATATGTCCAGCTCTCGAACACTCTACTCAAAATTTGTCAGATTGGTTTAAAGTTCGGGATAATTTCAGATATTTCAGGAAATGGGTAGCGTCTTGGTGGTTAGCGGTCGCGGGGTAGAGGGAAGTTTCACCCCCTCCCTTCCTTACGCCGACATTTCTGTTTCTTAGTTATTAACACCAGAAGATAGGGGAGATGGTGCACAAGAACTCCATATATGTCCAGCTCTGGAACACTCTACTCAAAATTTGTCAGATTGGTTTAAAGTTCGGGATAATTTCAGAATTTTCAGGAAATGATCACCGCCTTTGTGGTTAGCTGTCGCGGGGTAGGGAGAACTTTACCCCCCCCCCTCTCTACCTTACGCCGACATTTCTGTTTCTAAGTAATTAACACCAGAAGATAGGGGAGATGGTGCACAAGGACCCCATATATGTCCAGCTCTGGAACACTCTACTCAAAATTTGTCAGATTGGTTTAAAGTTCGGGATAATTTCAGAATTTTCAGGAAATGGGTAGCGTCTTGGTGGTAAGCGGTCGCGGGGTAGGGAGAACTTCAGCCCCCCACCCCTCTCTACCCTACGCCGACATTTCTGTTTCTTAGTAATTAACACCAGAAGATAGAGGAGATGGTGCACAAGGACCCCATATATGTCAAGCTCTGGAACACTCTTCTCAAAATTTGTCAGATTGGTTTAAAGTTCGGGATAATTTCAGAATTTTCAGGAAATGGGTAGCGTCTTGGTGGTTAGTGGTCGCAGGGAAGGGAGAACTTCACCCCCGCCCTCTCCCTACCTTACGCCGACATTTCTGTTTCTTAGTTATTAACACCAGAAGATAGGGGAGATGGTGCAGAAGAATCCCATATATGTCCAGCTCTGGAACACTCTACTCAAAATTTGTCAAATTGGTTTAAAGTTCGGGATAATTTCAGAATTTTCAGGAAATGATCACCGCCTCGGTATTTAACGGACGCGGGGTAGGGAGAACTTAACCCCCCCCCCTCTCTATCTTACGCCGACATTTCTGTTTCTTAGTAATTAACACCACAAGATAGAGGAGATGGTGCACAAGGACCCCGTATATGTCCAGCTCTGGAACACTCTTCTCAAAATTTGTCAGATTTGTTTAAAGTTCGGGATAATTTTAGATATTTTAGGAAATGGGTAGCGTCTAGGTGGATAGTGGTCGCGGGGTAGAGGGAACTTCACCCCCCCCCTCCCTCTCTACCTTACGCCGACATTTCTGTTTCTTAGTTATTAACACCAGAAGATAGGGGAGATGGTGCACATGAACCCCATATATGTCCAGCTCTAGAACACTCTACTCAAAATTAGTCAGATTGGTTTAAAGTTCGGGATAATTTCAGAATTTTCAGGAAATGATCACCGCCTTTGTGGTTAGCGGACGCGGGGTAGGGAGAACTTCAACCCCCCCCCCTCCTCTCTACCTTACGCCGACATTTCTGTTTCTTAGTTATTAACACCAGAAGATAGGGGAGATGGTGCACAAGAACTCCATATATGTCCAGCTCTAGAACACTCTACTCAAAATTTTTCAACTTGGTTTAAAGTTCGGGATAATTTCAGAATTTTTCAGGAAATGATCACCGCCTTGGTGGTTAGTGGTCGCGGGGTAGGGAGAACTTCACCCCCCCCCCTCCCTACCTTATGCCGACATTTCTGTTTCTTAGTTATTAACACCAGAAGATAGGGGAGATAGTGCACAAGAACCCCATCTATGTCCAGCTCTGGAACACTATACTCAAAATTTGTCAGATTGGTTTAAAGTTCGGGATAATTTCAGATATTTCAGGAAATGATCACCGCCTTGGTGGTTAGCGGTCGCGGGGTAGGGGGAACTTTCACCCCCTCCCTACCTTACGCCGACATTTCTGTTTATTAGTTATTAACACCAGAAGATAGGGGAGATGATGCACAAGGACCCCATATATGTCCAGCTCTCGAACACTCTACTCAAAATTTGTCAGATTGGTTTAAAGTTCGGGATAATTTCAGATATTTCAGGAAATGGGTAGCGTCTTGGTGGTTAGCGGTCGCGGGGTAGAGGGAAGTTTCACCCCCTCCCTTCCTTACGCCGACATTTCTGTTTCTTAGTTATTAACACCAGAAGATAGGGGAGATGGTGCACAAGGACCCCATATATGTCCAGCTCTGGAACACTCTACTCAAAATTTGTCAGATTGGTTTAAAGTTCGGGATAATTTCAGAATTTTCAGGAAATGGGTAGCGTCTTGGTGGTTAGCGGTCGCGGGGTAGGGAGAACTTCACCCCCCCCCCACCCCCTCTCTACCCTACGCCGACATTTCTGTTTCTTAGTAATTAACACCAGAAGATAGAGAAGATGGTGCACAAGGACCCCATATATGTCAAGCTCTGGAACACTCTTCTCAAAATTTGTCAGATTGGTTTAAAGTTCGGGATAATTTCAGAATTTTCAGGAAATGGGTAGCGTCTTGGTGGTTAGTGGTCGCAGGGAAGGGAGAACTTCACCCCCGCCCTCTCCCTACCTTACGCCGACATTTCTGTTTCTTAGTTATTAACACCAGAAGATAGGGGAGATGGTGCAGAAGAATCCCATATATGTCCCCCTCTGGAACACTCTACTCAAAATTTGTCAAATTGGTTTAAAGTTCGGGATAATTTCAGAATTTTCAGGAAATGATCAACGCCTCGGTATTTAACGGACGCGGGGTAGGGAGAACTTAACCCCCCCCCCTCTCTATCTTACGCCGACATTTCTGTTTCTTAGTAATTAACCCCACAAGATAGAGGAGATGGTGCACAAGGACCCCGTATATGTCCAGCTCTGGAACACTCTTCTCAAAATTTGTCAGATTTGTTTAAAGTTCGGGATAATTTTAGATATTTCAGGAAATGGGTAGCGTCTTGGTGGGTAGTGGTCGCGGGGTAGAGGGAACTTCACCCCCCCCCTCCCTCTCTACCTTACGCCGACATTTCTGTTTCTTAGTTATTAACACCAGAAGATAGGGGAGATGGTGCACATGAACCCCATATATGTCCAGCTCTAGAACACTCTACTCAAAATTAGTCAGATTGGTTTAAAGTTCGGGATAATTTCAGAATTTTCAGGAAATGATCACCGCCTTTGTGGTTAGCGGACGCGGGGTAGGGAGAACTTCAACCCCCCCCCCCCTCCTCTCTACCTTACGCCGACATTTCTGTTTCTTAGTTATTAACACCAGAAGATAGGGGAGATGGTGCACAAGAACTCCATATATGTCCAGCTCTAGAACACTCTACTCAAAATTTTTCAACTTGGTTTAAAGTTCGGGATAATTTCAGAATTTTTCAGGAAATGATCACCGCCTTGGTGGTTAGTGGTCGCGGGGTAGGGAGAACTTTCACCCCCTCCCTACCTTACGCCGACATTTCTGTTTATTAGTTATTAACACCAGAAGATAGGGGAGATGATGCACAAGGACCCCATATATGTCCAGCTCTCGAACACTCTACTCAAAATTTGTCAGATTGGTTTAAAGTTCGGGATAATTTCAGATATTTCAGGAAATGGGTAGCGTCTTGGTGGTTAGCGGTCGCGGGGTAGAGGGAAGTTTCACCCCCTCCCTTCCTTACGCCGACATTTCTGTTTCTTAGTTATTAACACCGGAAGATAGGGGAGATGGTGCACAAGAACTCCATATATGTCCAGTTCTGAAACATTCTACTCAAAATTTGTCAACTTGGTTTAAAGTTCGGGATAATTTCAGATATTTCAGGAAATGGGTAGCGTCTTGATGGTTAGCGGTCGCGGGGTAGGGGGAACTCTTACCCCCTTCCTACCTTACGCCGACATTTCTGTTTCTTAGTTATTAACACAAGAAGATAGGGGAGATGGTGCACAAGAATCCAATATATGTCCAGCTCTGGAACACTCTACTCAAAATTTGTCAGATTGGTTTAAAGTTCGGGATAATTTCAGATTTTTTCAGGAAATGATCACCGCCTTGGTGGTTAGTGGTCGCGGGGTAGGGAGAACTTCACCCCCTCCCTACCTTACGCCGACATTTCTGTTTCTTAGTAGTTAACACCAGAAGATAGGGGAGATGGTGCACAAGAACCCCATATATGTCCAGCTCTGGAACTCTCTACTCAAAATTTGTCAGATTGGTTTAAAGTTCGGGATAATTTCAGAATTTTCAGGAAATGATCACCCCCTTGGTGGTTAGCGGACGCGGGGTAGGGAGAACTTCAACCCCCCCCTCCCTCCTCTCTACCTTACGCCGACATTTCTGTTTCTTAGTTATTAACACCAGAAGATAGGGGAGATGGTGCACAAGAACTCCATATATTTCCAGCTCTAGAACACTCTACTCAAAATTTGTCAGATTGGTTTAAAGTTCGGGATAATTTCAGATTTTTTTCAGGAAATGATCACCGCCTTGTTGGTTAGTGGTCGCGGGGTAGGGAGAACTTCACCCCCTCCCTACCTTACGCCGACATTTCTGTTTCTTAGTAGTTAACACCAGAAGATAGGGGAGATGGTGCACAAGAACCTCATATATGTCCAGCTCTGGAACACTCTACTCAAAATTTGTCAGATTGGTTTAAAGTTCGGGATAATTTCAGAATTTTCAGGAAATGATCACCGCCTTTGTGGTTAGCTGTCGCGGGGTAGGGAGAACTTTACCCCCCCTCTCTACCTTACGCCGACATTTCTGTTTCTAAGTAATTAACACCAGAAGATAGGGGAGATGGTGCACAAGGACCCCATATATGTCCAGCTCTGGAACACTCTACTCAAAATTTGTCAGATTGGTTTAAAGTTCGGGATAATTTCAGAATTTTCAGGAAATGGGTAGCGTCTTGGTGGTTAGCGGTCGCGGGGTAGGGAGAACTTCACCCCCCCCCCCCCACCCCCTCTCTACCCTACGCCGACATTTCTGTTTCTTAGTAATTAACACCAGAAGATAGAGGAGATGGTGCACAAGGACCCCATATATGTCAAGCTCTGGAACACTCTTCTCAAAATTTGTCAGATTGGTTTAAAGTTCGGGATAATTTCAGAATTTTCAGGAAATGGGTAGCGTCTTGGTGGTTAGTGGTCGCAGGGAAGGGAGAACTTCACCCCCGCCCTCTCCCTACCTTACGCCGACATTTCTGTTTCTTAGTAATTAACACCACAAGATAGAGGAGATGGTGCACAAGGACCCCGTATATGTCCAGCTCTGGAACACTCTTCTCAAAATTTGTCAGATTTGTTTAAAGTTCGGGATAATTTCAGAATTTTCAGGAAATGATCACCGCCTTGGTGGTTAGCGGACGCGGGGTAGGGAGAACTTCAACCCCCCCTCCCTCCTCTCTACCTTACGCCGACATTTCTGTTTCTTAGTTATTAACACCAGAAGATAGGGGAGATGGTGCACAAGAACCCCATATATGTCCAGCTCTGGAACTCTCTACTCAAAATTTGTCAGATTGGTTTAAAGTTCGGGATAATTTCAGAATTTTCAGGAAATGATCACCGCCTTGGTGGTTAGCGGACGCGGGGTAGGGAGAACTTTACCCCCCTCTCTACCTTACGCCGACATTTCTGTTTCTTAGTTATTAACACCAGAAGATAGGGGAGATGGTGCACAAGAACTCCATATATTTCCAGCTCTAGAACACTCTACTCAAAATTTGTCAGATTGGTTTAAAGTTCGGGATAATTTCAGATTTTTTCAGGAAATGATCACCGCCTTGGTGGTTAGTGGTCGCGGGGTAGGGAGAACTTCACCCCCTCCCTACCTTACGCCGACATTTCTGTTTCTTAGTAGTTAACACCAGAAGATAGGGGAGATGGTGCACAAGAACCTCATATATGTCCAGCTCTGGAACACTCTACTCAAAATTTGTCAGATTGGTTTAAAGTTCGGGATAATTTCAGAATTTTCAGGAAATGATCACCGCCTTTGTGGTTAGCTGTCGCGGGGTAGGGAGAACTTTACCCCCCCCCCTCTCTACCTTACGCCGACATTTCTGTTTCTAAGTAATTAACACCAGAAGATAGGGGAGATGGTGCACAAGAACCTCATATATGTCCAGCTCTGGAACACTCTACTCAAAATTTGTCAGATTGGTTTAAAGTTCGGGATAATTTCAGATTTTTTCAGGAAATGATCACCGCCTTGGTGGTTAGTGGTCGCGGGGTAGGGAGAACTTCACCCCCTCCCTACCTTACGCCGACATTTCTGTTTCTTAGTAGTTAACACCAGAAGATAGGGGAGATGGTGCACAAGAATCCAATATATGTCCAGCTCTGGAACACTCTACTCAAAATTTGTCAGATTGGTTTAAAGTTCGGGATAATTTCAGATTTTTTCAGGAAATGATCACCGCCTTGGTGGTTAGTGGTCGCGGGGTAGGGAGAACTTCACCCCCTCCCTACCTTACGCCGACATTTCTGTTTCTTAGTAGTTAACACCAGAAGATAGGGGAGATGGTGCACAAGAACCCCATATATGTCCAGCTCTGGAACTCTCTACTCAAAATTTGTCAGATTGGTTTAAAGTTCGGGATAATTTCAGAATTTTCAGGAAATGATCACCCCCTTGGTGGTTAGCGGACGCGGGGTAGGGAGAAGTTCAACCCCCCCCCCTCCCTCCTCTCTACCTTACGCCGACATTTCTGTTTCTTAGTTATTAACACCAGAAGATAGGGGAGATGGTGCACAAGAACTCCATATATTTCCAGCTCTAGAACACTCTACTCAAAATTTGTCAGATTGGTTTAAAGTTCGGGATAATTTCAGATTTTTTCAGGAAATGATCACCGCCTTGTTGGTTAGTGGTCGCGGGGTAGGGAGAACTTCACCCCCTCCCTACCTTACGCCGACATTTCTGTTTCTTAGTAGTTAACACCAGAAGATAGGGGAGATGGTGCACAAGAACCTTATATATGTCCAGCTCTGGAACACTCTACTCAAAATTTGTCAGATTGGTTTAAAGTTCGGGATAATTTCAGAATTTTCAGGAAATGATCACCGCCTTTGTGGTTAGCTGTCGCGGGGTAGGGAGAACTTTACCCCCCCTCTCTACCTTACGCCGACATTTCTGTTTCTAAGTAATTAACACCAGAAGATAGGGGAGATGGTGCACAAGGACCCCATATATGTCCAGCTCTGGAACACTCTACTCAAAATTTGTCAGATTGGTTTAAAGTTCGGGATAATTTCAGAATTTTCAGGAAATGGGTAGCGTCTTGGTGGTTAGCGGTCGCGGGGTAGGGAGAACTTCACCCCCCCCACCCCCTCTCTACCCTACGCCGACATTTCTGTTTCTTAGTAATTAACACCAGAAGATAGAGGAGATGGTGCACAAGGACCCCATATATGTCAAGCTCTGGAACACTCTTCTCAAAATTTGTCAGATTGGTTTAAAGTTCGGGATAATTTCAGAATTTTCAGGAAATGGGTAGCGTCTTGGTGGTTAGTGGTCGCAGGGAAGGGAGAACTTCACCCCCGCCCTCTCCCTACCTTACGCCGACATTTCTGTTTCTTAGTTATTAACACCAGAAGATAGGGGAGATGGTGCAGAAGAATCCCATATATGTCCAGCTCTGGAACACTCTACTCAAAATTTGTCAAATTGGTTTAAAGTTCGGGATAATTTCAGAATTTTCAGGAAATGATCACCGCCTCGGTATTTAACGGACGCGGGGTAGGGAGAACTTAACACCCCCCCCCCCCCTCTCTATCTTACGCCGACATTTCTGTTTCTTAGTAATTAACACCACAAGATAGAGGAGATGGTGCACAAGGACCCCGTATATGTCCAGCTCTGGAACACTCTTCTCAAAATTTGTCAGATTTGTTTAAAGTTCGGGATAATTTTAGATATTTCAGGAAATGGGTAGCGTCTTGGTGGATAGTGGTCGCGGGGTAGAGGGAACTTCACCCCCCCCCCCCTCCCTCTCTACCTTACGCCGACATTTCTGTTTCTTAGTTATTAACACCAGAAGATAGGGGAGATGGTGCACATGAACCCCATATATGTCCAGCTCTAGAACACTCTACTCAAAATTAGTCAGATTGGTTTAAAGTTCGGGATAATTTCAGAATTTTCAGGAAATGATCACCGCCTTTGTGGTTAGCGGACGCGGGGTAGGGAGAACTTCAACCCCCCCCCCTCCTCTCTACCTTACGCCGACATTTCTTTTCTTAGTTATTAACACCAGAAGATAGGGGAGATGGTGCACAAGAACTCCATATATGTCCAGCTCTAGAACACTCTACTCAAAATTTTTCAACTTGGTTTAAAGTTCGGGATAATTTCAGAATTTTTCAGGAAATGATCACCGCCTTGGTGGTTAGTGGTCGCGGGGTAGGGAGAACTTCACCCCCCCCCCTCCCTACCTTATGCCGACATTTCTGTTTCTTAGTTATTAACACCAGAAGATAGGGGAGATGGTGCACAAGAACCCCATCTATGTCCAGCTCTGGAACACTATACTCAAAATTTGTCAGATTGGTTTAAAGTTCGGGATAATTTCAGATATTTCAGGAAATGATCACCGCCTTGGTGGTTAGCGGTCGCGGGGTAGGGGGAACTTTCACCCCCTCCCTACCTTACGCCGACATTTCTGTTTATTAGTTATTAACACCAGAAGATAGGGGAGATGATGCACAAGGACCCCATATATGTCCAGCTCTCGAACACTCTACTCAAAATTTGTCAGATTGGTTTAAAGTTCGGGATAATTTCAGATATTTCAGGAAATGGGTAGCGTCTTGGTGGTTAGCGGTCGCGGGGTAGAGGGAAGTTTCACCCCCTCCCTTCCTTACGCCGACATTTCTGTTTCTTAGTTATTAACACCAGAAGATAGGGGAGATGGTGCACAAGAACTCCATATATGTCCAGCTCTGGAACACTCTACTCAAAATTTGTCAGATTGGTTTAAAGTTCGGGATAATTTCAGAATTTTCAGGAAATGATCACCGCCTTTGTGGTTAGCTGTCGCGGGGTAGGGAGAACTTTACCCCCCCTCTCTACCTTACGCCGACATTTCTGTTTCTAAGTAATTAACACCAGAAGATAGGGGAGATGGTGCACAAGGACCCCATATATGTCCAGCTCTGGAACACTCTACTCAAAATTTGTCAGATTGGTTTAAAGTTCGGGATAATTTCAGAATTTTCAGGAAATGGGTAGCGTCTTGGTGGTAAGCGGTCGCGGGGTAGGGAGAACTTCAGCCCCCCCACCCCCTCTCTACCCTACGCCGACATTTCTGTTTCTTAGTAATTAACACCAGAAGATAGAGGAGATGGTGCACAAGGACCCCATATATGTCAAGCTCTGGAACACTCTTCTCAAAATTTGTCAGATTGGTTTAAAGTTCGGGATAATTTCAGAATTTTCAGGAAATGGGTAGCGTCTTGGTGGTTAGTGGTCGCAGGGAAGGGAGAACTTCACCCCCGCCCTCTCCCTACCTTACGCCGACATTTCTGTTTCTTAGTTATTAACACCAGAAGATAGGGGAGATGGTGCACAAGAATCCCATATATGTCCAGCTCTGGAACACTCTACTCAAAATTTGTCAATTGGTTTAAAGTTCGGGATAATTTCAGATATTTCAGGAAATGATCACCGCCTTGGTGGTTAGCGGTCGCGGGGTAGGGGGAACTTTCACCCCCTCCCTACCTTACGCCGACATTTCTGTTTCTTAGTTATTAACACCAGAAGATAGGGGAGATGATGCACAAGGACCCCATATATGTCCAGCTCTGGAACACTCTACTCAAAATTTGTCAGATTGGTTTAAAGTTCGGGATAATTTCAGAATTTTCAGGAAATGATCACGCCTTGGTGGTTAGCTGTCGCGGGGTAGGGAGAACTTTACCCCCCCCCCCTCTCTACCTTACGCCGACATTTCTGTTTCTTAGTAATTAACACCAGAAGATAGGGGAGATGGTGCACAAGGACCCCATATATGTCCAGCTCTGGAACACTCTACTCAAAATTTGTCAGATTGGTTTAAAGTTCGGGATAATTTCAGAATTTTCAGGAAATGGGTAGCGTCTTGGTGGTTAGCGGTCGCGGGGTAGGGAGAACTTCACCCCCCCCCCCCCCTCTCTACCCTACGCCGACATTTCTGTTTCTTAGTAATTAACACCAGAAGATAGAGGAGATGGTGCACAAGGACCCCATATATGTCAAGCTCTGGAACACTCTTCTCAAAATTTGTCAGATTGGTTTAAAGTTCGGGATAATTTCAGAATTTTCAGGAAATGGGTAGCGTCTTGGTGGTTAGTGGTCGCAGGGAAGGGAGAACTTCACCCCCGCCCTCTCCCTACCTTACGCCGACATTTCTGTTTCTTAGTTATTAACACCAGAAGATAGGGGAGATGGTGCAGAAGAATCCCATATATGTCCACCTCTGGAACACTCTACTCAAAATTTGTCAAATTGGTTTAAAGTTCGGGATAATTTCAGAATTTTCAGGAAATGATCAACGCCTCGGTATTTAACGGACGCGGGGTAGGGAGAACTTAACCCCCCCCCCCCCTCTCTATCTTACGCCGACATTTCTGTTTCTTAGTAATTAACCCCACAAGATAGAGGAGATGGTGCACAAGGACCCCGTATATGTCCAGCTCTGGAACACTCTTCTCAAAATTTGTCAGATTTGTTTAAAGTTCGGGATAATTTTAGATATTTCAGGAAATGGGTAGCGTCTTGGTGGATAGTGGTCGCGGGGTAGAGGGAAGTTTCACCCCCCCCCTCCCTCTCTACCTTACGCCGACATTTCTGTTTCTTAGTTATTAACACCAGAAGATAGGGGAGATGGTGCACATGAACCCCATATATGTCCAGCTCTAGAACACTCTACTCAAAATTAGTCAGATTGGTTTAAAGTTCGGGATAATTTCAGAATTTTCAGGAAATGATCACCGCCTTTGTGGTTAGCGGACGCGGGGTAGGGAGAACTTCAACCCCCCCCCCTCCTCTCTACCTTACGCCGACATTTCTGTTTCTTAGTTATTAACACCAGAAGATAGGGGAGATGGTGCACAAGAACTCCATATATGTCCAGCTCTAGAACACTCTACTCAAAATTTTTCAACTTGGTTTAAAGTTCGGGATAATTTCAGAATTTTTCAGGAAATGATCACCGCCTTGGTGGTTAGTGGTCGCGGGGTAGGGAGAACTTCACCCCCCCCCCCTCCCTACCTTACGCCGACATTTCTGTTTCTTAGTTATTAACACCAGAAGATAGGGGAGATGGTGCACAAGAACCCCATATATGTCCAGCTCTGGAACACTCTACTCAAAATTTGTCAGATTGGTTTAAAGTTCGGGATAATTTCAGATATTTCAGGAAATGATCACCGCCTTGGTGGTTAGCGGTCGCGGGGTAGGTGGAACTTTCACCCCCTCCCTACCCTACGCCGACATTTCTGTTTATTAGTTATTAACACCAGAAGATAGGGGAGATGATGCACAAGGACCCCATATATGTCCAGCTCTCGAACACTCTACTCAAAATTTGTCAGATTGGTTTAAAGTTCGGGATAATTTCAGATATTTCAGGAAATGGGTAGCGTCTTGGTGGTTAGCGGTCGCGGGGTAGAGGGAAGTTTCACCCCCTCCCTTCCTTACGCCGACATTTCTGTTTCTTAGTTATTAACACCGGAAGATAGGGGAGATGGTGCACAAGAACTCCATATATGTCCAGTTCTGAAACATTCTACTCAAAATTTGTCAATTGGTTTAAAGTTCGGGATAATTTCAGATATTTCAGGAAATGGGTAGCGTCTTGGTGGTTAGCGGTCGCGGGGTAGGGGGAACTCTTACCCCCTTCCTACCTTACGCCGACATTTCTGTTTCTTAGTTATTAACACAAGAAGATAGGGGAGATGGTGCACAAGAACCCCATATATGTCCAGTTCTGGAACACTCTACTCAAAATTTGTCAGATTGGTTTAAAATTCAGGATAATTTCAGAATTTTCAGGAAATGGGTAGCGTCTTGGTGGTTAGCGGTCGCGGGGTAGGGAGAACTCTTACCTCCTCCGTACCTTACGCCGACATTTCTGTTTCTTAGTTATTAACACCAGAAGATAGGGGAGATGGTGCACAAGAACCCCATATATGTCCAGCTCTGGAACACTCTACTCAAAATTTGTCAGATTGGTTTAAAGTTCGGGATAATTTCAGAATTTTCAGGAAATGATCACCGCCTTTGTGGTTAGCGGACGCGGGGTAGGGAGAACTTCAACCCCCCCCCCTCCTCTCTACCTTACGCCGACATTTCTGTTTCTTAGTTATTAACACCAGAAGATAGGGGAGATGGTGCACAAGAATCCAATATATGTCCAGCACTGGAATACTCTTCTCAAAATTTGTCAGATTGGTTTAAAATTCAGGATAATTTCAGAATTTTCAGGAAATGGGTAGCGTCTTGGTGGTTAGCGGTCGCGGGGTAGGGGGAACTCTTACCTCCTCCCTACCTTACGCCGACATTTCTCTTTCTTAGTTATTGACACCATAAGATAGGGGAGATAGTGCACAAGAACCCAATATATGTCCAGCTCTGGAACACTCTACTTAAAATTTGTCAGATTGGTTTAATGTTCGGGATAATTTAAGAATTTTCAGGAAATAATCACCGCCTTGGTGGTTAGCCGTCGCGGGGTAGGGGGTACTCTTACCCCCTCCCTACCTTACGCCGACATTTCTGTTTCTTAGTTATTAAAACAAGAAGATAGGGGAGATGGTGCACAAGAACCCCATATATATCCAGTTCTGGAACACTCTACTCAAAATTTGTCAGATTGGTTTAAAGTTCGGGATAATTTCAGAATTTTCAGGAAATGATCACCGCCTTGGTGGTTAGTGGTCGAGGGGTAGGGGGAACTTTCACCCCCCCCCCCTTCCTACCTTACGCCGACATTTCTCTTTCTTAGTAATTAACAACAGAAGATAGGGGAGATGGTGCACAAGAATCCAATATATGTCCAGCACTGGAATACTCTTCTCAAAATTTGTCAGATTGGTTTAAAATTCAGGATAATTTCAGAATTTTCAGGAAATGGGTAGCGTCTTGGTGGTTAGCGGTCGCGGGGTAGGGGGAACTCTTACCTCCTCCCTACCTTACGCCGACATTTCTGTTTCTTAGTTATTAACACAAGAAGATAGGGAGAATGGTGCACAAGGACCCCATATATGTCCAGCTCTGGAACACTCTACTTAAAATTTGTCAGATTGGTTTAAAATTCGGGATAATTTAAGAATTTTCAGGAAATAGGTAGCGTCTTGGTTGTTAGCGGTCGCGGGTTAGTTGGAACTTTCACCCCCTCCCTACCTTACGCCGACATTTCTCTTTCTTAGTTATTGACACCATAAGATAGGGGAGATAGTGCACAAGAACCCAATATATGTCCAGCTCTGGAACACTCTACTTAAAATTTGTCAGATTGGTTTAATGTTCGGGATAATTTAAGAATTTTCAGGAAATAATCACCGCCTTGGTGGTTAGCCGTCGCGGGGTAGGGGGTACTCTTACCCCCTCCCTACCTTACGCCGACATTTCTTTTTTTTAGTTATTAAAACAAGAAGATAGGGGAGATGGTGCACAAGAACCCCATATATATCCAGTTCTGGAACACTCTACTCAAAATTTGTCAGATTGGTTTAAAGTTCGGGATAATTTCAGAATTTTCAGGAAATGATCACCGCCTTGGTGGTTAGTGGTCGAGGGGTAGGGGGAACTTTCACCCCCCCCCCTCCCTACCTTACGCCGACATTTCTCTTTCTTAGTAATTAACAACAGAAGATAGGGGAGATGGTGCACAAGAATCCAATATATGTCCAGCACTGGAATACTCTTCTCAAAATTTGTCAGATTGGTTTAAAATTCAGGATAATTTCAGAATTTTCAGGAAATGGGTAGCGTATTGGTGGTTAGCGGTCGCGGGGTAGGGGGAACTCTTACCTCCTCCCTACCTTACGCCGACATTTCTGTTTCTTAGTTATTAACACAAGAAGATAGGGGAGATGGTGCACAAGAACCCCATATATGTCCAGTTCTGCAACACTCTACTCAAAATTTGTCAGATTGGTTTAAAGTTCGGGATAATTTCAGAATTTTCTGGAAATGATCACCGCCTTGGTGGTTAGTGGTCGCGGGGTAGGGAGAACTTCACCCCCCCTCCCTACCTTACGCCGACATTTCTGTTTCTTAGTAATTAACACCAGAAGATAGAGGAGATGGTGCACAAGAACCCCATATATGTCCAGCTCTGGAACACTCTACTTAAAATTTGTCAGATTGGTTTAAAATTCGGGATAATTTAAGAATTTTCAGGAAATAGGTAGCGTCTTGGTTGTTAGCGGTCGCGGGTTAGTGGGAACTTTCACCCCCTCCCTACCTTACGCCGACATTTCTCTTTCTTAGTTATTGACACCATAAGATAGGGGAGATAGTGCACAAGAACCCAATATATGTCCAGCTCTGGAACACTCTACTTAAAATTTGTCAGATTGGTTTAATGTTCGGGATAATTTAAGAATTTTCAGGAAATAATCACCGCCTTGGTGGTTAGCCGTCGCGGGGTAGGGGGAACTCTTACCCCCTCCCTACCTTACGCCGACATTTCTGTTTCTTAGTTATTAACACAAGAAGATAGGGGAGATGGTGCACAAGAACCCCATATATATCCAGTTCTGGAACACTCTACTCAAAATTTGTCAGATTGGTTTAAAGTTCGGGATAATTTCAGAATTTTCAGGAAATGATCACCGCCTTGGTGGTTAGTGGTCGAGGGGTAGGGGGAACTTTCACCCCCCCCCTCCCTACCTTACGCCGACATTTCTCTTTCTTAGTAATTAACAACAAAAGATAGGGGAGATGGTGCACAAGAACCCTATATATGTCCAGCTCTGGAAAACTCTACTCAAAATTTGTCAGATTGGTTTAAAGTTCGGGATAATTTCAGAATTTTCAGGAAATGATCACCGCCTTGGTGGTTAGTGGTGGCGGGGTAGTGAGAACTTCACCCCCCCCCCCTCCCTACCTTACGCCGACATTTCTGTTTCTTAGTAATTAACACCAGAAGATAGAGGAGATGGTGCACAAGAACCCCATATATGTCCAGCTCTGGAACACTCTACTCAAAATTTGTCAGATCGGTTTAAAGTTCGGGATAATTTCAGATTTTTTCAGGAAATGATCACCGCCTTGTTGGTTAGCGGTCGCGGGGTAGGGGGAACTCTTACCTCCTCCCTACCTTACGCCGACATTTCTGTTTCTTAGTTATAACACAAGAAGATAGGGGAGATGGTGCACAAGAACCCCATATATGTCCAGTTCTGCAACACTCTACTCAAAATTTGTCAGATTGGTTTAAAGTTCGGGATAATTTCAGAATTTTCTGGAAATGATCACCGCCTTGGTGGTTAGTGGTCGCGGGGTAGGGAGAACTTCACCCCCCCTCCCTACCTTACGCCGACATTTCTGTTTCTTAGTAATTAACACCAGAAGATAGAGGAGATGGTGCACAAGAACCCCATATATGTCCAGCTCTGGAACACTCTACTTAAAATTTGTCAGATTGGTTTAAAATTCGGGATAATTTAAGAATTTTCAGGAAATAGGTAGCGTCTTGGTTGTTAGCGGTCGCGGGTTAGTGGGAACTTTCACCCCCTCCCTACCTTACGCCGACATTTCTCTTTCTTAGTTATTGACACCATAAGATAGGGGAGATAGTGCACAAGAACCCAATATATGTCCAGCTCTGGAACACTCTACTTAAAATTTGTCAGATTGGTTTAATGTTCGGGATAATTTAAGAATTTTCAGTAAATAATCACCGCCTTGGTGGTTAGCCGTCGCGGGGTAGGGGGAACTCTTACCCCCTCCCTACCTTACGCCGACATTTCTGTTTCTTAGTTATTAACACAAGAAGATAGGGGAGATGGTGCACAAGAACCCCATATATATCCAGTTCTGGAACACTCTACTCAAAATTTGTCAGATTGGTTTAAAGTTCGGGATAATTTCAGAATTTTCAGGAAATGATCACCGCCTTGGTGGTTAGTGGTCGAGGGGTAGGGGGAACTTTCACCCCCCCCCCCTCCCTACCTTACGCCGACATTTCTCTTTCTTAGTAATTAACAACAAAAGATAGGGGAGATGGTGCACAAGAACCCTATATATGTCCAGCTCTGGAAAACTCTACTCAAAATTTGTCAGATTGGTTTAAAGTTCGGGATAATTTCAGAATTTTCAGGAAATGATCACCGCCTTGGTGGTTAGTGGTGGCGGGGTAGTGAGAACTTCACCCCCCCCTCCCTACCTTACGCCGACATTTCTGTTTCTTAGTAATTAACACCAGAAGATAGAGGAGATGGTGCACAAGAACCCCATATATGTCCAGCTCTGAAACACTCTACTCAAAATTTGTCAGATCGATTTAAAGTTCGGGATAATTTCAGATTTTTTCAGGAAATGATCACCGCCTTGTTGGTTAGCGGTCGCGGGGTAGGGGGTACTCTTACCTCCTCCCTACCTTACGCCGACATTTCTGTTTCTTAGTTATTAACTCAAGAAGATAGGGGAGATGGTGCACAAGAACCCCATATATGTCCAGTTCTGCAACACTCTACTCAAAATTTGTCAGATTGGTTTAAAGTTCGGGATAATTTCAGAATTTTCTGGAAATGATCACCGCCTTGGTGGTTAGTGGTCGCGGGGTAGGGAGAACTTCACCCCCCCCCCTCCCTACCTTACGCCGACATTTCTGTTTCTTAGTAATTAACACCAGAAGATAGAGGAGATGGTGCACAAGAACCCCATATATGTCCAGCTCTGGAACACTCTTCTCAAAATTTGTCAGATCGGTTTAAAATTCGGGATAATTTCAGAATTTTCAGGAAATGATCACCGCCTTGGTTGTTAGCGGTCGCGGGGTAGGGAGAACTTCAACCCCCCCCCCCCCCTCTGTACCTTACGCCGATATTTCTGTTTCTTAGTTATTAACACCAGAAGATAGGGAGAATGGTGCACTAGGACCCCATATATGTCCAGCTCTGGAACACTCTACTTAAAATTTGTCAGATTGGTTTAAAATTCGGGATAATTTAAGAATTTTCAGGAAATAGGTAGCGTCTTGGTTGTTAGCGGTCGCGGGTTAGTGGGAACTTTCACCCCCTTCCTACCTTACGCCGACATTTCTCTTTCTTAGTTATTGACACCATAAGATAGGGGAGATAGTGCACAAGAACCCCATATATATCCAGTTCTGGAACACTCTACTCAAAATTTGTCAGATTGGTTTTAAGTTCAGGATAATTTCAGAATTTTCAGGAAATGATCACCGCCTTTGTGGTTAGCGGACGCGGGGTAGGGAGAACTTCAACCCCCCCCCTCCTCTCTACCTTACGCCGACATTTCTGTTTCTTAGTTATTAACACCAGAAGATAGGGGAGATGGTGCACAAGAATCCAATATATGTCCAGCACTGGAATACTCTTCTCAAAATTTGTCAGATTGGTTTAAAATTCAGGATAATTTCAGAATTTTCAGGAAATGGGTAGCGTCTTGGTGGTTAGCGGTCGCGGGGTAGGGGGAACTCTTACCTCCTCCCTACCTTACGCCGACATTTCTCTTTCTTAGTTATTGACACCATAAGATAGGGGAGATAGTGCACAAGAACCCAATATATGTCCAGCTCTGGAACACTCTACTTAAAATTTGTCAGATTGGTTTAATGTTCGGGATAATTTAAGAATTTTCAGGAAATAATCACCGCCTTGGTGGTTAGCCGTCGCGGGGTAGGGGGTACTCTTACCCCCTCCCTACCTTACGCCGACATTTCTGTTTCTTAGTTATTAAAACAAGAAGATAGGGGAGATGGTGCACAAGAACCCCATATATATCCAGTTCTGGAACACTCTACTCAAAATTTGTCAGATTGGTTTAAAGTTCGGGATAATTTCAGAATTTTCAGGAAATGATCACCGCCTTGGTGGTTAGTGGTCGAGGGGTAGGGGGAACTTTCACCCCCCCCCCCTCCCTACCTTACGCCGACATTTCTCTTTCTTAGTAATTAACAACAGAAGATAGGGGAGATGGTGCACAAGAATCCAATATATGTCCAGCACTGGAATACTCTTCTCAAAATTTGTCAGATTGGTTTAAAATTCAGGATAATTTCAGAATTTTCAGGAAATGGGTAGCGTCTTGGTGGTTAGCGGTCGCGGGGTAGGGGGAACTCTTACCTCCTCCCTACCTTACGCCGACATTTCTGTTTCTTAGTTATTAACACAAGAAGATAGGGAGAATGGTGCACAAGGACCCCATATATGTCCAGCTCTGGAACACTCTACTTAAAATTTGTCAGATTGGTTTAAAATTCGGGATAATTTAAGAATTTTCAGGAAATAGGTAGCGTCTTGGTTGTTAGCGGTCGCGGGTTAGTTGGAACTTTCACCCCCTCCCTACCTTACGCCGACATTTCTCTTTCTTAGTTATTGACACCATAAGATAGGGGAGATAGTGCACAAGAACCCAATATATGTCCAGCTCTGGAACACTCTACTTAAAATTTGTCAGATTGGTTTAATGTTCGGGATAATTTAAGAATTTTCAGGAAATAATCACCGCCTTGGTGGTTAGCCGTCGCGGGGTAGGGGGTACTCTTACCCCCTCCCTACCTTACGCCGACATTTCTTTTTTTAGTTATTAAAACAAGAAGATAGGGGAGATGGTGCACAAGAACCCCATATATATCCAGTTCTGGAACACTCTACTCAAAATTTGTCAGATTGGTTTAAAGTTCGGGATAATTTCAGAATTTTCAGGAAATGATCACCGCCTTGGTGGTTAGTGGTCGAGGGGTAGGGGGAACTTTCACCCCCCCCCCTCCCTACCTTACGCCGACATTTCTCTTTCTTAGTAATTAACAACAGAAGATAGGGGAGATGGTGCACAAGAATCCATATATGTCCAGCACTGGAATACTCTTCTCAAAATTTGTCAGATTGGTTTAAAATTCAGGATAATTTCAGAATTTTCAGGAAATGGGTAGCGTATTGGTGGTTAGCGGTCGCGGGGTAGGGGGAACTCTTACCTCCTCCCTGAAAACTGAAAGGTCGCAAGCGAGCAATAGTAGAAGACTTGACTGCCAAAAATCAAAAGCTCCTAGCGATGGCAAAAGGACATCCCCATGTTGAAGCTGCTTGGAGCAATGACGGGAGAATAATTGCTCTACTGAGTGGTAAGGACCATAAGAAAAAACTCATCAGAAACGAGGATGACCTGAAATCTCTGCCAAATGAATAGTGAAATGTTAAATCTGAACTAAACAATCTTCTGGAGGGAAAAACTTCCCTTTTTATCGTTCGATAACAAACTTTGACAAAGTGAACGCTTATTTTTTTGGTACTATTTGTATATAATTCTGTTTTACATATATTTATATATATATATTCATTGCTTGGAATTTTCAATCAATGTAGTATTTGTTTATGCTTAACTGTTTTGTTAAGTTGTTTTTTGTATTTCCGTATAATAAATTTGACTTTTATGACTATAATGAAAGAATATAAATATATCAATTCTTCCCACATTCGTTCTTTTGCATGTTGCATGTATTTTTACATGTATTTCCATCTATGCTTCAGGTGCGGAATAGTTTGTAATACTTATTTTTGTAGAGTTGCGCTCTCTTCTTCTTTCTTTATTGCTACGATCAAAATGTGTAATCTTATAAGTAAGAATGAACTTTCGTATGAACAACCCACTTAACGATCTTGATCCTGATCTGCATGTCAATAACCCAGATTTTACTTGTAACAGCTACACCCCTTTTGAATTTAATGAACATTTCCAGTCTTGTGCCGAATTCAGCATGATTCACTTAAATGCCAGAAGCCTTCATACAAATTTTGAGAACATTTCTAATTTTCTATCTATCATAAAGAACAGTTTTTCAGTTATAGCTATATCAGAAACATGGATATGTGGTTTACCAGTAATTCCATTTCATTTAGATGGATACAAGTTTGTCAACGTTGATAGAAAATCTGGTAGAGGCGGAGGTGTTGGTATTTTCATTAAAAATGACATTAATTTTCAAAGAAGAGAATCAATTACACACTCCGTAGAAAGTGATTCCACTTGTGAATATTTATGTGTAGATTTGTTTAGACAAGATAGAGATAGGCTGACGGTTGGTGTTTTTTATCGAAAGCCTAGCACAGATATTAAATCATTCATACATTTTTATTCTGAAACGCTTGAAAAACTTAGCACTGAAAAAATAGAAATTATTATGACAGGCGATTTTAATATAGATTTACTGAAATCAACTGATGAAAATACAAACGATTTCCTAAACATTAATTTTTCATTTGGTCTTACTCCTGTCATCAAATATCCAACTCGTATTACTATGAATACTGCATCTCTCATTGATAACATTTTTATTAATACATTCGAAAGAAATCTGGAAAGTGGCAGTTTTTCTGTTGAGTTAACAGACCATTTACCTATTTTTCTTGTGTTGGATAAAACTAACTTGCTGACAAAGAGTCAGCATACTACAATTAATTTCAGACGTGCAGTAACAGATGATGGTGTAAAGAAATTACAAAGAGAACTGTACGAAGTGGATTGGTCTTCATTGTATTCGTGCAATAATGTTAATACTGCTTATGACTTGTTTTTAAGTAAGCTTTTAGTTTTATATGACAGAAATCTACCTCTATGTACTAGTAACAATAAGAAATCATGTATACGTAAACCTTGGATAACACCAGGACTTTTACGATATATCAAGAAAAAAATAAGTTGTATAAGAAATTTCTTAATGATCGCTCACCCTCAAATCAAGCAAAGTATAAAACATATAGGAATAAAGTTAATAATATATTACATAAAGTGAAAAGGAAATATTTTTGTGATAAATTGAATCGAACCAAGCATGATATCAAGGGTACTTGGTCCGTCATAAACAAACTACTTTGTAAATCCAAACGTAATCCACCTCAGTATATTTTATGCAGCGACAAAAGAATAGATGACTCACAGTGTATAGCTAATGAATTCAATTCATATTTTATTAATTGCTGCACAAATATTTTAACTTCTTCTCAAGTTGTTGCACGAAATGATACATTTGAAGGATATTTAAATGGTCCACTTTCGAAATCGTTATTTTTAAAGCCTATTACTGAATCTGAAATTCTTGAAATTACTAAATCGCTGAAGAAAAGTAACTCCTGTGGTTTTGACGGCATCAACAGTAATATTGTAAAAAAGATTATATACTCGATTGTAAAGCCTTTATGTTATATATTAAATTTATCTATAAGTACAGGTAATGTACCAGACAAACTTAAAATTGCTAAAATTGTACCAGTTTATAAGAAAAATGACTCTCATCTCTGCAAAAACTATAGACCTATTTCAATATTGCCATGCTTCTCAAAGATACTGGAAAAATGTATGTATAAACGTTTGTATTCATTCTTAATAGCTAACAGCATCTTAACAGACAGTCAATATGGATTTAGAAGTAACCACTCGACTTGTCATGCTCTTATAGATTTACAGGATAAAATTGTATCTTCAGTAAAAAATAACGGTTTTGGAATAGGAATATTTATAGATCTCTCAAAGGCGTTTGATATAGTTAATCACGATATTCTATTATGTAAACTACAGCATTATGGTGTACATGGCCTCCCACTCATATGGTTTAAAAACTATCTATGTAGTCGTTATCAATTTACCATATTCAATGATGCTTCTTCCACTCATAGTTTAATTAAACACGGGGTTCCACAAGGTTCTATATTAGGTCCCCTATTATTTCTCATATACGTTAACGATATTGAAAAATCATCTACCAAATTTGACTTTATTATGTATGCAGACGATACCACCTTGTTCTTTACTCAGCCGGATTTAAAAGATATGCAAGAGAATATTAATGTTGAACTACATAACATATCTAAATGGTTTAAGGCCAATAAATTAATACTTAATCTGACTAAAACTTGTTTTATATCTTTCCATAATAAGCTGTCAAATGCGACTAAAACCTGCAATGATCTTACATTAAGTATCGATTCTACACCAATAACTAAATCTAAATCTATTTGTTTTCTTGGAGTCAATATAGATGAAAATTTGAAGTGGGATTCACATATTAACTATTTAAGTACCAAAATATCTAAATGCATTGGTATTATGTATAAATTAAGAAGCTGTCTTCCTGGTTCAGCCTTATTCTCACTGTATAACGCCTTAATATTATCACATATCTTATATTGTATAACTGTCTGGGGAAATTGTAGTAAAACCAAATTAGATGTCATTTTCAAATTACAAAAGAGGGCAATACGAATATGTACTGGTAGTCATTATCTTACTCATTCGGCTCCCCTTTTCCATAAATTGAATACTTTGAACATTTTCCATTTATACCAATATCATACTATCCTACTTGGATATTTTTACTTCAAGAGTATCCTCCCCAAAAATATTGTTAAAATGTTCACTATAAATAAAGAAATTCATTCCCATGGCACACGAAACAGCAGCTTATTTCATTTATGGAAAGTCGGGAAAACCTTTGTACAACGGTCAGTTCGATATAGTTTCCCAACAATCTGGAACTCACTTCCCAATTATATTTGTTCATGCATCTCTCTCTCTCTTTCTTTCTTTAAAAGAAAATTGAAACAATATTTTATTTCAAAATATGCTTAGTTTGCAACTCTTTGATATTTGAAAACATCCACTTGAAAAAGGAAGTAATTTAGGTTTTTAGGTTGTTGTTGTTGTTGTTGTTTTTTTTTTTTTTTTTTTTTTTTTGGGGGGGGGGGGGATCGGGTAATTACTTGGATGCACTTTATATCTGTTGGCATCTACATGTAGGTATTTTGTATTTCATATTCTATGCATGTATATATTCATATCCATTGCTTGTTTCTTTTCCCTTTGTTGTACAAATTTGAAACTATTATTATGAAGCCTCCAAATCACTCTCTAGCAAATGGGGACTTTTTTTTCACAAGGCCAATCTGGCTTTATTTTAAAGTTCTCATAATTCATTTTCCTACAATGTAATAGGCCTACTTATAATATTTATTGCTTTTTATTTCATGACTTGTAAATATGTATGTTTTTTGTCACGTACAACTGTCTGTACATTTTAGAAATGAATTGAATAAATGAACTGAACTGAACCTTACGCCGACATTTCTGTTTCTTAGTTATTAACACAAGAAGATAGGGGAGATGGTGCACAAGAACCCCATATATGTCCAGTTCTGCAACACTCTACTCAAAATTTGTCAGATTGGTTTAAAGTTCGGGATAATTTCAGAATTTTCTGGAAATGATCACCGCCTTGGTGGTTAGTGGTCGCGGGGTAGGGAGAACTTCACCCCCCCTCCCTACCTTACGCCGACATTTCTGTTTCTTAGTAATTAACACCAGAAGATAGAGGAGATGGTGCACAAGAACCCCATATATGTCCAGCTCTGGAACACTCTACTTAAAATTTGTCAGATTGGTTTAAAATTCGGGATAATTTAAGAATTTTCAGGAAATAGGTAGCGTCTTGGTTGTTAGCGGTCGCGGGTTAGTGGGAACTTTCACCCCCTCCCTACCTTACGCCGACATTTCTCTTTCTTAGTTATTGACACCATAAGATAGGGGAGATAGTGCACAAGAACCCAATATATGTCCAGCTCTGGAACACTCTACTTAAAATTTGTCAGATTGGTTTAATGTTCGGGATAATTTAAGAATTTTCAGTAAATAATCACCGCCTTGGTGGTTAGCCGTCGCGGGGTAGGGGGAACTCTTACCCCCTCCCTACCTTACGCCGACATTTCTGTTTCTTAGTTATTAACACAAGAAGATAGGGGAGATGGTGCACAAGAACCCCATATATATCCAGTTCTGGAACACTCTACTCAAAATTTGTCAGATTGGTTTAAAGTTCGGGATAATTTCAGAATTTTCAGGAAATGATCACCGCCTTGGTGGTTAGTGGTCGAGGGGTAGGGGGAACTTTCACCCCCCCCCCCCTCCCTACCTTACGCCGACATTTCTCTTTCTTAGTAATTAACAACAAAAGATAGGGGAGATGGTGCACAAGAACCCTATATATGTCCAGCTCTGGAAAACTCTACTCAAAATTTGTCAGATTGGTTTAAAGTTCGGGATAATTTCAGAATTTTCAGGAAATGATCACCGCCTTGGTGGTTAGTGGTCGCGGGGTAGTGAGAACTTCACCCCCCCCCCCTCCCTACCTTACGCCGACATTTCTGTTTCTTAGTAATTAACACCAGAAGATAGAGGAGATGGTGCACAAGAACCCCATATATGTCCAGCTCTGAAACACTCTACTCAAAATTTGTCAGATCGGTTTAAAGTTCGGGATAATTTCAGATTTTTTCAGGAAATGATCACCGCCTTGTTGGTTAGCGGTCGCGGGGTAGGGGGTACTCTTACCTCCTCCCTACCTTACGCCGACATTTCTGTTTCTTAGTTATTAACACAAGAAGATAGGGGAGATGGTGCACAAGAACCCCATATATGTCCAGTTCTGCAACACTCTACTCAAAATTTGTCAGATTGGTTTAAAGTTCGGGATAATTTCAGAATTTTCTGGAAATGATCACCGCCTTGGTGGTTAGTGGTCGCGGGGTAGGGAGAACTTCACCCTCCCCCCCTCCCTACCTTACGCCGACATTTCTGTTTCTTAGTAATTAACACCAGAAGATAGAGGAGATGGTGCACAAGAACCCCATATATGTCCAGCTCTGGAACACTCTTCTCAAAATTTGTCAGATCGGTTTAAAATTCGGGATAATTTCAGAATTTTCAGGAAATGATCACCGCCTTGGTTGTTAGCGGTCGCGGGGTAGGGAGAACTTCAACCCCCCCCCCCCCCTCTGTACCTTACGCCGATATTTCTGTTTCTTAGTTATTAACACCAGAAGATAGGGAGAATGGTGCACAAGGACCCCATATATGTCCAGCTCTGGAACACTCTACTTAAAATTTGTCAGATTGGTTTAAAATTCGGGATAATTTAAGAATTTTCAGGAAATAGGTAGCGTCTTGGTTGTTAGCGGTCGCGGGTTAGTGGGAACTTTCACCCCCTTCCTACCTTACGCCGACATTTCTCTTTCTTAGTTATTGACACCATAAGATAGGGGAGATAGTGCACAAGAACCCCATATATGTCCAGTTCTGGAACACTCTACTCAAAATTTGTCAGATTGGTTTTAAGTTCGGGATAATTTCAGAATTTTAGGAAATGATCACCGCCTTGGTGGTTAGTGGTCGAGGGGTAGGGGGAACTTTCACCCCCCCCCCCCTCCCTACCTTACGCCGACATTTCTCTTTCTTAGTAATTAACAACAGAAGATAGGGGAGATGGTGCACAAGAACCCTATATATGTCCAGCTCTGGAAAACTCTACTCAAAATTTGTCAGATTGGTTTAAAGTTCGGGATAATTTCAGAATTTTCAGGAAATGATCACCGCCTTGGTGGTTAGTGGTCGCGGGGTAGGGAGAACTTCACCCCCCCCCCTCCCTACCTTACGCCGACATTTCTGTTTCTTAGTAATTAACACCAGAAGATAGAGGAGATGGTGCACAAGAACCCCATATATGTCCAGCTCTGAAACACTCTACTCAAAATTTGTCAGATCGGTTTAAAGTTCGGGATAATTTCAGATTTTTTCAGGAAATGATCACCGCCTTGTTGGTTAGCGGTCGCGGGGTAGGGGGAACTCTTACCTCCTCCCTACCTTACGCCGACATTTCTGTTTCTTAGTTATTAACACAAGAAGATAGGGGAGATGGTGCACAAGAACCCCATATATGTCCAGTTCTGCAACACTCTACTCAAAATTTGTCAGATTGGTTTAAAGTTCGGGATAATTTCAGAATTTTATGGAAATGATCACCGCCTTGGTGGTTAGTGGTCGCGGGGTAGGGAGAACTTCACCCCCCCCCCTCCCTACCTTACGCCGACATTTCTGTTTCTTAGTAATTAACACCAGAAGATAGAGGAGATGGTGCACAAGAACCCCATATATGTCCAGCTCTGGAACACTCTTCTCAAAATTTGTCAGATCGGTTTAAAATTCGGGATAATTTCAGAATTTTCAGGAAATGATCACCGCCTTGGTTGTTAGCGGTCGCGGGGTAGGGAGAACTTCAACCCCCCCCCCTCTGTACCTTACGCCGATATTTCTGTTTCTTAGTAATTAACACCAGAAGATAGGGAGAATGGTGCACTAGGACCCCATATATGTCCAGCTCTGGAACACTCTACTTAAAATTTGTCAGATTGGTTTAAAATTCGGGATAATTTAAGAATTTTCAGGAAATAGGTAGCGTCTTGGTTGTTAGCGGTCGCGGGTTAGTGGGAACTTTCACCCCCTTCCTACCTTACGCCGACATTTCTCTTTCTTAGTTATTGACACCATAAGATAGGGGAGATAGTGCACAAGAACCCCATATATATCCAGTTCTGGAACACTCTACTCAAAATTTGTCAGATTGGTTTTAAGTTCAGGATAATTTCAGAATTTTTGGAAATGATCACCGCCTTGGTGGTTAGTGGTCGAGGGGTAGGGGAACTTTCACCCCCCCCTCCCTACCTTACGCCGACATTTCTCTTTCTTAGTAATTAACAACAGAAGATAGGGGAGATGGTGCACAAGAACCCTATATATGTCCAGCTCTGGAAAACTCTACTCAAAATTTGTCAGATTGGTTTAAAGTTCGGGATAATTTCAGAATTTTCAGGAAATGATCACCGCCTTGGTGGTTAGTGGTCGCGGGGTAGGGAGAACTTCACCCCCCCCCCTCCCTACCTTACGCCGACATTTCTGTTTCTTAGTAATTAACACCAGAAGATAGAGGAGATGGTGCACAAGAACCCCATATATGTCCAGCTCTGGAACACTCTACTCAAAATTTGTCAGATTGGTTTAAAGTTCGGGATAATTTCAGAATTTTCAGGAAATGATCACCGCCTTGGTTGTTAGCGGTCGCGGGGTAGGGAGAACTTCAACCCCCCCCCCCCCCCTCTCTACCTTACGCCGATATTTCTGTTTCTTAGTAATTAACACCAGAAGATAGGGAGAATGGTGCACAAGGACCCCATATATGTCCAGCTCTGGAACACTCTACTTAAAATTTGTCAGATTGGTTTAAAATTCGGGATAATTTAAGAATTTTCAGGAAATAGGTAGCGTCTTGGTTGTTAGCGGTCGCGGGTTAGTGGGAACTTTCACCCCCTCCCTACCTTACGCCGACATTTCTCTTTCTTAGTTATTGACACCATAAGATAGGGGAGATAGTGCACAAGAACCCAATATATGTCCAGCTCTGGAACACTCTACTCAAAATTTGTCAGATTGGTTTAAAGTTCGGGATAATTTAAGAATTTTCAGGAAATGATCACCGCCTTGGTGGTTAGTGGTCGCGGGGTAGGGGGAACTTTCACCCCCCCCTCCCTACCTTACGCCGACATTTCTCTTTCTTAGTAATTAACAACAGAAGATAGGGGAGATGGTGCACAAGAACCCTATATATGTCCAGCTCTGGAAAACTCTACTCAAAATTTGTCAGATTGGTTTAAAGTTCGGGATAATTTCAGAATTTTCAGGAAATGATCACTGCCTTGGTGGTTAGTGGTCGCGGGGTAGTGAGAACTTCACCCCCCCCCCTACCTTACGCCGACATTTCTCTTTCTTAGTAATTAACACCAGAAGATAGAGGAGATGGTGCACAAGAACCCCATATATGTCCAGCTCTGGAACACTCTACTCAAAATTTGTCAGATCGGTTTAAAGTTCGGGATAATTTCAGAATTTTCAGGAAATGATCACCGCCTTGTTGGTTAGCGGTCGCGGGGTAGGGGGAACTCTTACCCCCTCCCTACCTTACGCCGACATTTCTGTTTCTTAGTTATTAACACAAGAAGATAGGGGAGATGGTGCACAAGAACCCCATATATGTCCAGCTCTGGAACACTCTACTCAAAATTTGTCAGATTGGTTTAAAGTTCGGGATAATTTCAGAATTTTCAGGAAATGATCACCGCCTTGGTGGTTAGTGGTCGCGGGGTAGGGAGAACTTCACCCCCCCCCTCCCTACCTTACGCCGACATTTCTGTTTCTTAGTAATTAACACCAGAAGATAGAGGAGATGGTGCACAAGAACCCCATATATGTCCAGCTCTGGAACACTCTACTCAAAATTTGTCAGATTGGTTTAAAGTTCGGGATAATTTCAGAATTTTCAGGAAATGATCACCGCCTTGGTGGTTAGCGGTCGCGGGGTAGGGAGAACTTCACCCCCCCCCCCCCCCTACCTTACGCCGACATTTCTGTTTCTTAGTAATTAACACCAGAAGATAGGGAGATGGTGCACAAGGACCCCATATATGTCCAGCTCTGGAACACTCTACTCAAAATTTGTCAGATTGGTTTAAAATTCGGGATAATTTAAGAATTTTCAGGAAATAGGTAGCGTCTTGGTGGTTAGCGGTCGCGGGTTAGTGGGAACTTTCACCCCCTTCCTACCTTACGCCGACATTTCTCTTTCTTAGTTATTAACACCAGAAGATAGGGGAGATGGTGCACAAGAACCCCATATATGTCCAGCTCTGGAACACTCTACTCAAAATTTGTCAGATTGGTTTAAAGTTCGGGATAATTTCAGAATTTTCAGGAAATGATCACCGCCTTGGTGGTTAGTGGTCGCGGGGTAGGGGGAACTTTCACCCCCCCCTCCCTACCTTACGCCGACATTTCTCTTTCTTAGTAATTAACAACAGAAGATAGGGGAGATGGTGCACAAGAACCCTATATATGTCCAGCTCTGGAAAACTCTACTCAAAATTTGTCAGATTGGTTTAAAGTTCGGGATAATTTCAGAATTTTCAGGAAATGATCACCGCCTTGGTGGTTAGTGGTCGCGGGGTAGGGAGAACTTCACCCCCCCCCTCTCTACCTTACGCCGACATTTCTGTTTCTTAGTAATTAACACCAGAAGATAGGGAGATGGTGCACAAGGACCCCATATATGTCCAGCTCTGGAACACTCTACTTAAAATTTGTCAGATTGGTTTAAAATTCGGGATAATTTAAGAATTTTCAGGAAATAGGTAGCGTCTTGGTTGTTAGCGGTCGCGGGTTAGTGGGAACTTTCACCCCCTCCCTACCTTACGCCGACATTTCTCTTTCTTAGTTATTGACACCATAAGATAGGGAGATGGTGCACAAGAACCCAATATATGTCCAGCTCTGGAACACTCTACTTAAAATTTGTCAGATTGGTTTAAAGTTCGGGATAATTTAAGAATTTTCAGGAAATAATCACCGCCTTGGTGGTTAGCCGTCGCGGGGTAGGGGGAACTCTTACCCCCTCCCTACCTTACGCCGACATTTCTGTTTCTTAGTTATTAACACAAGAAGATAGGGGAGATGGTGCACAAGAACCCCATATATGTCCAGTTCTGGAACACTCTACTCAAAATTTGTCAGATTGGTTTAAAGTTCGGGATAATTTCAGAATTTTCAGGAAATGATCACCGCCTTGGTGGTTAGTGGTCGCGGGGTAGGGAGAACTTCACCCCCCCCCTCCCTACCTTACGCCGACATTTCTGTTTCTTAGTAATTAACACCAGAAGATAGGGGAGATGGTGCACAAGAACCCCATATATGTCCAGCTCTGGAACACTCTACTCAAAATTTGTCAGATTGGTTTAAAGTTCGGGATAATTTCAGAATTTTCAGGAAATGATCACCGCCTTGGTGGTTAGTGGTCGCGGGGTAGGGAGAACTTCACCCCCCCCCCCCTCTCTACCTTACGCCGACATTTCTGTTTCTTAGTAATTAACACCAGAAGATAGGGAGAATGGTGCACAAGGACCCCATATATGTCCAGCTCTGGAACACTCTACTCAAAATTTGTCAGATTGGTTTAAAGTTCGGGATAATTTCAGAATTTTCAGGAAATGATCACCGCCTTGGTGGTTAGTGGTCGCGGGGTAGTGAGAACTTCACCCCCCCCCTACCTTACGCCGACATTTCTGTTTCTTAGTAATTAACACCAGAAGATAGAGGAGATGGTGCACAAGAACCCCATATATGTCCAGCTCTGGAACACTCTACTCAAAATTTGTCAGATTGGTTTAAAGTTCGGGATAATTTCAGAATTTTCAGGAAATGATCACTGCCTTGGTGGTTAGTGGTCGCGGGGTAGGAGAACTTCACCCCCCCCCCTACCTTACGCCGACATTTCTGTTTCTTAGTAATTAACACCAGAAGATAGAGGAGATGGTGCACAAGAACCCCATATATGTCCAGCTCTGGAACACTCTACTCAAAATTTGTCAGATTGGTTTAAAGTTCGGGATAATTTCAGAATTTTCAGGAAATGATCACCGCCTTGGTGGTTAGCGGTCGCGGGGTAGGGAGAACTTCAACCCCCCCCCCCTCTCTACCTTACGCCGACATTTCTGTTTCTTAGTAATTAACACCAGAAGATAGGGAGATGGTGCACAAGACCCCATATATGTCCAGCTCTGAAACACTCTACTCAAAATTTGTCAGATTGGTTTAAAGTTCGGGATAATTTCAGAATTTTCAGGAAATGATAGCGTCTTGGTTGTTAGCGGTCGCGGGTTAGTGGGAACTTTCACCCCCTCCCTACCTTACGCCGACATTTCTGTTTCTTAGTTATTGACACCATAAGATAGGGGAGATGGTGCACAAGAACCCAATATATGTCCAGCTCTGGAACACTCTACTCAAAATTTGTCAGATTGGTTTAAAGTTCGGGATAATTTAAGAATTTTCAGGAAATGATCACCGCCTTGGTGGTTAGTGGTCGCGGGGTAGGGGAACTTTCACCCCCCCCCTCCCTACCTTACGCCGACATTTCTCTTTCTTAGTAATTAACAACAGAAGATAGGGGAGATGGTGCACAAGAACCCTATATATGTCCAGCTCTGGAAACTCTACTCAAAATTTGTCAGATTGGTTTAAAGTTCGGGATAATTTCAGAATTTTCAGGAAATGATCACCGCCTTGGTGGTTAGTGGTCGCGGGGTAGGGAGAACTTCACCCCCCCCCTACCTTACGCCGACATTTCTGTTTCTTAGTAATTAACACCAGAAGATAGAGGAGATGGTGCACAAGAACCCCATATATGTCCAGCTCTGGAACACTCTACTCAAAATTTGTCAGATTGGTTTAAAGTTCGGGATAATTTCAGAATTTTCAGGAAATGATCACCGCCTTGTTGGTTAGCGGTCGCGGGGTAGGGGGAACTCTTACCCCCTCCCTACCTTACGCCGACATTTCTGTTTCTTAGTTATTAACACAAGAAGATAGGGGAGATGGTGCACAAGAACCCCATATATGTCCAGTTCTGGAACACTCTACTCAAAATTTGTCAGATTGGTTTAAAGTTCGGGATAATTTCAGAATTTTCAGGAAATGATCACCGCCTTGGTGGTTAGTGGTCGCGGGGTAGGGAGAACTTCACCCCCCCCTCCCTACCTTACGCCGACATTTCTGTTTCTTAGTAATTAACACCAGAAGATAGAGGAGATGGTGCACAAGAACCCCATATATGTCCAGCTCTGGAACACTCTACTCAAAATTTGTCAGATTGGTTTAAAGTTCGGGATAATTTCAGAATTTTCAGGAAATGATCACCGCCTTGGTGGTTAGTGGTCGCGGGGTAGTGAGAACTTCACCCCCCCCCCCCTCTCTACCTTACGCCGACATTTCTGTTTCTTAGTAATTAACACCAGAAGATAGGGAGAATGGTGCACAAGAACCCCATATATGTCCAGCTCTGGAACACTCTACTCAAAATTTGTCAGATTGGTTTAAAGTTCGGGATAATTTCAGAATTTTCAGGAAATGATCACCGCCTTGGTGGTTAGTGGTCGCGGGGTAGTGAGAACTTCACCCCCCCCCCCTACCTTACGCCGACATTTCTGTTTCTTAGTAATTAACACCAGAAGATAGGGGAGATGGTGCACAAGAACCCCATATATGTCCAGCTCTGGAACACTCTACTCAAAATTTGTCAGATTGGTTTAAAGTTCGGGATAATTTCAGAATTTTCAGGAAATGATCACCGCCTTGGTGGTTAGTGGTCGCGGGGTAGGGAGAACTTCACCCCCCCCCCCTACCTTACGCCGACATTTCTGTTTCTTAGTAATTAACACCAGAAGATAGGGGAGATGGTGCACAAGAACCCCATATATGTCCAGCTCTGGAACACTCTACTCAAAATTTGTCAGATTGGTTTAAAGTTCGGGATAATTTCAGAATTTTCAGGAAATGATCACCGCCTTGGTGGTTAGCGGTCGCGGGGTAGGGAGAACTTCACCCCCCCCCCCCCTCTCTACCTTACGCCGACATTTCTGTTTCTTAGTAATTAACACCAGAAGATAGGGAGATGGTGCACAAGACCCCATATATGTCCAGCTCTGGAACACTCTACTTAAAATTTGTCAGATTGGTTTAAAATTCGGGATAATTTAAGAATTTTCAGGAAATAGGTAGCGTCTTGGTTGTTAGCGGTCGCGGGTTAGTGGGAACTTTCACCCCCTCCCTACCTTACGCCGACATTTCTCTTTCTTAGTTATTGACACCATAAGATAGGGGAGATGGTGCACAAGAACCCATATATGTCCAGCTCTGGAACACTCTACTTAAAATTTGTCAGATTGGTTTAAAGTTCGGGATAATTTAAGAATTTTCAGGAAATGATCACCGCCTTGGTGGTTAGTGGTCGCGGGGTAGGGGGAACTTTCACCCCCCCCCTACCTTACGCCGACATTTCTCTTTCTTAGTTATTAACACCATAAGATAGGGGAGATGGTGCACAAGAACCCAATATATGTCCAGCTCTGGAACACTCTACTCAAAATTTGTCAGATTGGTTTAAAGTTCGGGATAATTTCAGAATTTTCAGGAAATGATCACCGCCTTGGTGGTTAGTGGTCGCGGGGTAGGGGGAACTTTCACCCCCCCCCCCTCCCTACCTTACGCCGACATTTCTCTTTCTTAGTAATTAACAACAGAAGATAGGGGAGATGGTGCACAAGAACCCTATATATGTCCAGCTCTGGAACTCTACTCAAAATTTGTCAGATTGGTTTAAAGTTCGGGATAATTTCAGAATTTTCAGGAAATGATCACTGCCTTGGTGGTTAGTGGTCGCGGGGTAGTGAGAACTTCACCCCCCCCCCTACCTTACGCCGACATTTCTGTTTCTTAGTAATTAACACCAGAAGATAGAGGAGATGGTGCACAAGAACCCCATATATGTCCAGCTCTGGAACACTCTACTCAAAATTTGTCAGATTGGTTTAAAGTTCGGGATAATTTCAGATTTTTCAGGAAATGATCACCGCCTTGTTGGTTAGCGGTCGCGGGGTAGGGGGAACTCTTACCCCCTCCCTACCTTACGCCGACATTTCTGTTTCTTAGTTATTAACACAAGAAGATAGGGGAGATGGTGCACAAGAACCCCATATATGTCCAGCTCTGGAACACTCTACTCAAAATTTGTCAGATTGGTTTAAAGTTCGGGATAATTTCAGAATTTTCAGGAAATGATCACCGCCTTGGTGGTTAGTGGTCGCGGGGTAGGGAGAACTTCACCCCCCCCCCTCCTACCTTACGCCGACATTTCTGTTTCTTAGTAATTAACACCAGAAGATAGAGGAGATGGTGCACAAGAACCCCATATATGTCCAGCTCTGGAACACTCTACTCAAAATTTGTCAGATTGGTTTAAAGTTCGGGATAATTTCAGAATTTTCAGGAAATGATCACCGCCTTGGTTGTTAGCGGTCGCGGGGTAGGGAGAACTTCAACCCCCCCCCCCCTCTGTACCTTACGCCGACATTTCTGTTTCTTAGTAATTAACACCAGAAGATAGGGAGAATGGTGCACAAGGACCCCATATATGTCCAGCTCTGGAACACTCTACTTAAAATTTGTCAGATTGGTTTAAAATTCGGGATAATTTAAGAATTTTCAGGAAATAGGTAGCGTCTTGGTTGTTAGCGGTCGCGGGTTAGTGGGAACTTTCACCCCCTTCCTACCTTACGCCGACATTTCTCTTTCTTAGTTATTGACACCATAAGATAGGGGAGATGGTGCACAAGAACCCCATATATATCCAGTTCTGGAACACTCTACTCAAAATTTGTCAGATTGGTTTAAAGTTCGGGATAATTTCAGAATTTTCAGGAAATGATCACCGCCTTGGTGGTTAGTGGTCGAGGGGTAGGGGGAACTTTCACCCCCCCCCTCCCTACCTTACGCCGACATTTCTCTTTCTTAGTAATTAACAACAGAAGATAGGGGAGATGGTGCACAAGAACCCTATATATGTCCAGCTCTGGAAAACTCTACTCAAAATTTGTCAGATTGGTTTAAAGTTCGGGATAATTTCAGAATTTTCAGGAAATGATCACCGCCTTGGTGGTTAGTGGTCGCGGGGTAGGGAGAACTTCACCCCCCCCCTCCCTACCTTACGCCGACATTTCTGTTTCTTAGTAATTAACACCAGAAGATAGAGGAGATGGTGCACAAGAACCCCATATATGTCCAGCTCTGGAACACTCTACTCAAAATTTGTCAGATTGGTTTAAAGTTCGGGATAATTTCAGAATTTTCAGGAAATGATCACCGCCTTGGTTGTTAGCGGTCGCGGGGTAGGGAGAACTTCACCCCCCCCCCCCTCTCCTACCTTACGCCGACATTTCTGTTTCTTAGTAATTAACACCAGAAGATAGGGAGATGGTGCACAAGGACCCCATATATGTCCAGCTCTGGAACACTCTACTTAAAATTTGTCAGATTGGTTTAAAATTCGGGATAATTTAAGAATTTTCAGGAAATAGGTAGCGTCTTGGTTGTTAGCGGTCGCGGGTTAGTGGGAACTTTCACCCCCTCCCTACCTTACGCCGACATTTCTCTTTCTTAGTTATTGACACCATAAGATAGGGGAGATAGTGCACAAGAACCCAATATATGTCCAGCTCTGGAACACTCTACTTAAAATTTGTCAGATTGGTTTAAAGTTCGGGATAATTTAAGAATTTTCAGGAAATAATCACCGCCTTGGTGGTTAGCCGTCGCGGGGTAGGGGGAACTCTTACCCCCTCCCTACCTTACGCCGACATTTCTGTTTCTTAGTTATTAACACAAGAAGATAGGGGAGATGGTGCACAAGAACCCCATATATGTCCAGTTCTGGAACACTCTACTCAAAATTTGTCAGATTGGTTTAAAGTTCGGGATAATTTCAGAATTTTCAGGAAATGATCACCGCCTTGGTGGTTAGTGGTCGCGGGGTAGGGAGAACTTCACCCCCCCCCTCCCTACCTTACGCCGACATTTCTGTTTCTTAGTAATTAACACCAGAAGATAGAGGAGATGGTGCACAAGAACCCCATATATGTCCAGCTCTGGAACACTCTACTCAAAATTTGTCAGATTGGTTTAAAGTTCGGGATAATTTCAGAATTTTCAGGAAATGATCACCGCCTTGGTTGTTAGCGGTCGCGGGGTAGGGAGAACTTCAACCCCCCCCCCTCTCTACCTACCTTACGCCGACATTTCTGTTTCTTAGTAATTAACACCAGAAGATAGGGAGATGGTGCACAAGAACCCCATATATGTCCAGCTCTGGAACACTCTACTTAAAATTTGTCAGATTGGTTTAAAATTCGGGATAATTTAAGAATTTTCAGGAAATAGGTAGCGTCTTGGTTGTTAGCGGTCGCGGGTTAGTGGGAACTTTCACCCCCTCCCTACCTTACGCCGACATTTCTCTTTCTTAGTTATTAACACCAGAAGATAGGGGAGATGGTGCACAAGAACCCAATATATGTCCAGCTCTGGAACACTCTACTCAAAATTTGTCAGATTGGTTTAAAGTTCGGGATAATTTAAGAATTTTCAGGAAATAATCACCGCCTTGGTGGTTAGCCGTCGCGGGGTAGGGGGAACTCTTACCCCCTCCCTACCTTACGCCGACATTTCTGTTTCTTAGTTATTAACACAAGAAGATAGGGGAGATGGTGCACAAGAACCCCATATATGTCCAGTTCTGGAACACTCTACTCAAAATTTGTCAGATTGGTTTAAAGTTCGGGATAATTTCAGAATTTTCAGGAAATGATCACCGCCTTGGTGGTTAGTGGTCGCGGGGTAGTGAGAACTTCACCCCCCCCCCTACCTTACGCCGACATTTCTGTTTCTTAGTAATTAACACCAGAAGATAGGGGAGATGGTGCACAAGAACCCCATATATGTCCAGCTCTGGAACACTCTACTCAAAATTTGTCAGATTGGTTTAAAGTTCGGGATAATTTCAGAATTTTCAGGAAATGATCACCGCCTTGGTGGTTAGCGGTCGCGGGGTAGGGGGAACTCTTACCCCCTCCCTACCTTACGCCGACATTTCTGTTTCTTAGTTATTAACACAAGAAGATAGGGGAGATGGTGCACAAGAACCCCATATATGTCCAGTTCTGGAACACTCTACTCAAAATTTGTCAGATTGGTTTAAAGTTCGGGATAATTTCAGAATTTTCAGGAAATGATCACCGCCTTGGTGGTTAGTGGTCGCGGGGTAGGGAGAACTTCACCCCCCCCCCCTCCCTACCTTACGCCGACATTTCTGTTTCTTAGTAATTAACACCAGAAGATAGAGGAGATGGTGCACAAGAACCCCATATATGTCCAGCTCTGGAACACTCTACTCAAAATTTGTCAGATTGGTTTAAAGTTCGGGATAATTTCAGAATTTTCAGGAAATGATCACCGCCTTGGTTGTTAGCGGTCGCGGGGTAGGGAGAACTTCACCCCCCCCCCCCTCTGTACCTTACGCCGACATTTCTGTTTCTTAGTAATTAACACCAGAAGATAGGGAGATGGTGCACAAGAACCCCATATATGTCCAGCTCTGGAACACTCTACTTAAAATTTGTCAGATTGGTTTAAAATTCGGGATAATTTAAGAATTTTCAGGAAATAGGTAGCGTCTTGGTTGTTAGCGGTCGCGGGTTAGTGGGAACTTTCACCCCCTCCTACCTTACGCCGACATTTCTCTTTCTTAGTTATTGACACCATAAGATAGGGGAGATAGTGCACAAGAACCCCATATATGTCCAGTTCTGGAACACTCTACTCAAAATTTGTCAGATTGGTTTAAAGTTCGGGATAATTTCAGAATTTTCAGGAAATGATCACCGCCTTGGTGGTTAGTGGTCGAGGGGTAGGGGGAACTTTCACCCCCCCCCCTCCCTACCTTACGCCGACATTTCTCTTTCTTAGTAATTAACAACAGAAGATAGGGGAGATGGTGCACAAGAACCCTATATATGTCCAGCTCTGGAAAACTCTACTCAAAATTTGTCAGATTGGTTTAAAGTTCGGGATAATTTCAGAATTTTCAGGAAATGATCACCGCCTTGGTGGTTAGTGGTCGCGGGGTAGGGAGAACTTCACCCCCCCCCCTCCCTACCTTACGCCGACATTTCTGTTTCTTAGTAATTAACACCAGAAGATAGAGGAGATGGTGCACAAGAACCCCATATATGTCCAGCTCTGGAACACTCTACTCAAAATTTGTCAGATTGGTTTAAAGTTCGGGATAATTTCAGAATTTTCAGGAAATGATCACCGCCTTGGTTGTTAGCGGTCGCGGGGTAGGGAGAACTTCAACCCCCCCCCCCTCTCTACCTACCTTACGCCGACATTTCTGTTTCTTAGTAATTAACACCAGAAGATAGGGAGAATGGTGCACAAGGACCCCATATATGTCCAGCTCTGGAACACTCTACTTAAAATTTGTCAGATTGGTTTAAAATTCGGGATAATTTAAGAATTTTCAGGAAATAGGTAGCGTCTTGGTTGTTAGCGGTCGCGGGTTAGTGGGAACTTTCACCCCCTCCCTACCTTACGCCGACATTTCTCTTTCTTAGTTATTGACACCATAAGATAGGGGAGATAGTGCACAAGAACCCAATATATGTCCAGCTCTGGAACACTCTACTTAAAATTTGTCAGATTGGTTTAAAGTTCGGGATAATTTAAGAATTTTCAGGAAATAATCACCGCCTTGGTGGTTAGCCGTCGCGGGGTAGGGGGAACTCTTACCCCCTCCCTACCTTACGCCGACATTTCTGTTTCTTAGTTATTAACACAAGAAGATAGGGGAGATGGTGCACAAGAACCCCATATATGTCCAGTTCTGGAACACTCTACTCAAAATTTGTCAGATTGGTTTAAAGTTCGGGATAATTTCAGAATTTTCAGGAAATGATCACCGCCTTGGTGGTTAGTGGTCGCGGGGTAGGGAGAACTTCACCCCCCCCCTCCCTACCTTACGCCGACATTTCTGTTTCTTAGTAATTAACACCAGAAGATAGAGGAGATGGTGCACAAGAACCCCATATATGTCCAGCTCTGGAACACTCTACTCAAAATTTGTCAGATTGGTTTAAAGTTCGGGATAATTTCAGAATTTTCAGGAAATGATCACCGCCTTGGTTGTTAGCGGTCGCGGGGTAGGGAGAACTTCAACCCCCCCCCCCTCTGTACCTTACGCCGACATTTCTGTTTCTTAGTAATTAACACCAGAAGATAGGGAGAATGGTGCACAAGGACCCCATATATGTCCAGCTCTGGAACACTCTACTTAAAATTTGTCAGATTGGTTTAAAATTCGGGATAATTTAAGAATTTTCAGGAAATAGGTAGCGTCTTGGTTGTTAGCGGTCGCGGGTTAGTGGGAACTTTCACCCCCTTCCTACCTTACGCCGACATTTCTCTTTCTTAGTTATTGACACCATAAGATAGGGGAGATAGTGCACAAGAACCCCATATATGTCCAGCTCTGGAACACTCTACTCAAAATTTGTCAGATTGGTTTAAAGTTCGGGATAATTTCAGAATTTTCAGGAAATGATCACCGCCTTGGTGGTTAGTGGTCGAGGGGTAGGGGGAACTTTCTTCCCCCCCCCTCCCTACCTTACGCCGACATTTCTCTTTCTTAGTAATTAACAACAGAAGATAGGGGAGATGGTGCACAAGAACCCTATATATGTCCAGCTCTGGAAAACTCTACTCAAAATTTGTCAGATTGGTTTAAAGTTCGGGATAATTTCAGAATTTTCAGGAAATGATCACCGCCTTGGTGGTTAGTGGTCGCGGGGTAGGGAGAACTTCACCCCCCCCCCTCCCTACCTTACGCCGACATTTCTGTTTCTTAGTAATTAACACCAGAAGATAGAGGAGATGGTGCACAAGAACCCCATATATGTCCAGCTCTGGAACACTCTACTCAAAATTTGTCAGATTGGTTTAAAGTTCGGGATAATTTCAGAATTTTCAGGAAATGATCACCGCCTTGGTTGTTAGCGGTCGCGGGGTAGGGAGAACTTCACCCCCCCCCCCTCTCTACCTTACGCCGACATTTCTGTTTCTTAGTAATTAACACCAGAAGATAGGGAGAATGGTGCACAAGAACCCCATATATGTCCAGCTCTGGAACACTCTACTAAAAATTTGTCAGATTGGTTTAAAATTCGGGATAATTTAAGAATTTTCAGGAAATAGGTAGCGTCTTGGTTGTTAGCGGTCGCGGGTTAGTGGGAACTTTCACCCCCTCCCTACCTTACGCCGACATTTCTCTTTCTTAGTTATTGACACCATAAGATAGGGGAGATAGTGCACAAGAACCCAATATATGTCCAGCTCTGGAACACTCTACTTAAAATTTGTCAGATTGGTTTAAAGTTCGGGATAATTTAAGAATTTTCAGGAAATAATCACCGCCTTGGTGGTTAGCCGTCGCGGGGTAGGGGGAACTCTTACCCCCCCCTACCTTACGCCGACATTTCTGTTTCTTAGTTATTAACACAAGAAGATAGGGGAGATGGTGCACAAGAACCCCATATATGTCCAGTTCTGGAACACTCTACTCAAAATTTGTCAGATTGGTTTAAAGTTCGGGATAATTTCAGAATTTTCAGGAAATGATCACCGCCTTGGTGGTTAGTGGTCGCGGGGTAGGGAGAACTTCACCCCCCCCCCTCCCTACCTTACGCCGACATTTCTGTTTTTTAGTAATTAACACCAGAAGATAGGGGAGATGGTGCACAAGAACCCCATATATGTCCAGCTCTGGAACACTCTACTCAAAATTTGTCAGATTGGTTTAAAGTTCGGGATAATTTCAGAATTTTCAGGAAATGATCACCGCCTTGGTGGTTAGTGGTCGCGGGGTAGTGAGAACTTCACCCCCCCCCCTACCTTACGCCGACATTTCTGTTTCTTAGTAATTAACACCAGAAGATAGAGGAGATGGTGCACAAGAACCCCATATATGTCCAGCTCTGGAACACTCTACTCAAAATTTGTCAGATTGGTTTAAAGTTCGGGATAATTTCAGAATTTTCAGGAAATGATCACCGCCTTGGTGGTTAGCGGTCGCGGGGTAGGGGGAACTCTTACCCCCTCCCTACCTTACGCCGACATTTCTGTTTCTTAGTTATTAACACAAGAAGATAGGGGAGATGGTGCACAAGAACCCCATATATGTCCAGCTCTGGAACACTCTACTCAAAATTTGTCAGATTGGTTTAAAGTTCGGGATAATTTCAGAATTTTCAGGAAATGATCACCGCCTTGGTTGTTAGCGGTCGCGGGGTAGGGAGAACTTCACCCCCCCCCCTCTCTACCTTACGCCGACATTTCTGTTTCTTAGTAATTAACACCAGAAGATAGGGAGAATGGTGCACAAGAACCCCATATATGTCCAGCTCTGGAACACTCTACTTAAAATTTGTCAGATTGGTTTAAAATTCGGGATAATTTAAGAATTTTCAGGAAATAGGTAGCGTCTTGGTTGTTAGCGGTCGCGGGTTAGTGGGAACTTTCACCCCCTCCCTACCTTACGCCGACATTTCTCTTTCTTAGTTATTGACACCATAAGATAGGGGAGATGGTGCACAAGAACCCCATATATATCCAGTTCTGGAACACTCTACTCAAAATTTGTCAGATTGGTTTAAAGTTCGGGATAATTTCAGAATTTTCAGGAAATGATCACCGCTTTGGTGGTTAGTGGTCGAGGGGTAGGGGGAACTTTCACCCCCCCCCTCCCTACCTTACGCCGACATTTCTCTTTCTTAGTAATTAACAACAGAAGATAGGGGAGATGGTGCACAAGAACCCTATATATGTCCAGCTCTGGAAAACTCTACTCAAAATTTGTCAGATTGGTTTAAAGTTCGGGATAATTTCAGAATTTTCAGGAAATGATCACCGCCTTGGTGGTTAGTGGTCGCGGGGTAGGGAGAACTTCACCCCCCCCCCTCCCTACCTTACGCCGACATTTCTGTTTCTTAGTAATTAACACCAGAAGATAGAGGAGATGGTGCACAAGAACCCCATATATGTCCAGCTCTGGAACACTCTACTCAAAATTTGTCAGATCGGTTTAAAGTTCGGGATAATTTCAGAATTTTCAGGAAATGATCACCGCCTTGGTTGTTAGCGGTCGCGGGGTAGGGAGAACTTCACCCCCCCCCCTCTCTACCTTACGCCGACATTTCTGTTTCTTAGTAATTAACACCAGAAGATAGGGAGAATGGTGCACAAGGACCCCATATATGTCCAGCTCTGGAACACTCTACTTAAAATTTGTCAGATTGGTTTAAATTCGGGATAATTTAAGAATTTTCAGGAAATAGGTAGCGTCTTGGTTGTTAGCGGTCGCGGGTTAGTGGGAACTTTCACCCCCTCCCTACCTTACGCCGACATTTCTCTTTCTTAGTTATTGACACCATAAGATAGGGGAGATAGTGCACAAGAACCCAATATATGTCCAGCTCTGGAACACTCTACTTAAAATTTGTCAGATTGGTTTAAAGTTCGGGATAATTTAAGAATTTTCAGGAAATAATCACCGCCTTGGTGGTTAGCCGTCGCGGGGTAGGGGGAACTCTTACCCCCTCCCTACCTTACGCCGACATTTCTGTTTCTTAGTTATTAACACAAGAAGATAGGGGAGATGGTGCACAAGAACCCCATATATGTCCAGTTCTGGAACACTCTACTCAAAATTTGTCAGATTGGTTTAAAGTTCGGGATAATTTCAGAATTTTCAGGAAATGATCACCGCTTTGGTGGTTAGTGGTCGAGGGGTAGGGGGAACTTTCACCCCCCCCCCTCCCTACCTTACGCCGACATTTCTCTTTCTTAGTAATTAACAACAGAAGATAGGGGAGATGGTGCACAAGAACCCTATATATGTCCAGCTCTGGAAAACTCTACTCAAAATTTGTCAGATTGGTTTAAAGTTCGGGATAATTTCAGAATTTTCAGGAAATGATCACCGCCTTGGTGGTTAGTGGTCGCGGGGTAGGGAGAACTTCACCCCCCCCCCTACCTTACGCCGACATTTCTGTTTCTTAGTAATTAACACCAGAAGATAGAGGAGATGGTGCACAAGAACCCCATATATGTCCAGCTCTGGAACACTCTACTCAAAATTTGTCAGATTGGTTTAAAGTTCGGGATAATTTCAGAATTTTCAGGAAATGATCACTGCCTTGGTGGTTAGTGGTCGCGGGGTAGTGAGAACTTCACCCCCCCCCCCTACCTTACGCCGACATTTCTGTTTCTTAGTAATTAACACCAGAAGATAGAGGAGATGGTGCACAAGAACCCCATATATGTCCAGCTCTGGAACACTCTACTCAAAATTTGTCAGATTGGTTTAAAGTTCGGGATAATTTCAGAATTTTCAGGAAATGATCACCGCCTTGTTGGTTAGCGGTCGCGGGGTAGGGGGAACTCTTACCCCCTCCCTACCTTACGCCGACATTTCTGTTTCTTAGTTATTAACACAAGAAGATAGGGGAGATGGTGCACAAGAACCCCATATATGTCCAGTTCTGGAACACTCTACTCAAAATTTGTCAGATTGGTTTAAAGTTCGGGATAATTTCAGAATTTTCAGGAAATGATCACCGCCTTGGTGGTTAGTGGTCGCGGGGTAGGGAGAACTTCACCCCCCCCCCTACCTTACGCCGACATTTCTGTTTCTTAGTAATTAACACCAGAAGATAGAGGAGATGGTGCACAAGAACCCCATATATGTCCAGCTCTGGAACACTCTACTCAAAATTTGTCAGATTGGTTTAAAGTTCGGGATAATTTCAGAATTTTCAGGAAATGATCACCGCCTTGGTTGTTAGCGGTCGCGGGGTAGGGAGAACTTCACCCCCCCCCCCCCCCCTCTACCTTACGCCGACATTTCTGTTTCTTAGTAATTAACACCAGAAGATAGGGAGAATGGTGCACAAGGACCCCATATATGTCCAGCTCTGGAACACTCTACTTAAAATTTGTCAGATTGGTTTAAAATTCGGGATAATTTAAGAATTTTCAGGAAATAGGTAGCGTCTTGGTTGTTAGCGGTCGCGGGTAGTGGGAACTTTCACCCCCTTCCTACCTTACGCCGACATTTCTCTTTCTTAGTTATTGACACCAGAAGATAGGGGAGATGGTGCACAAGAACCCCATATATGTCCAGTTCTGGAACACTCTACTCAAAATTTGTCAGATTGGTTTAAAGTTCGGGATAATTTCAGAATTTTCAGGAAATGATCACCGCCTTGGTGGTTAGTGGTCGCGGGGTAGGGAGAACTTCACCCCCCCCTCCCTACCTTACGCCGACATTTCTGTTTCTTAGTAATTAACACCAGAAGATAGAGGAGATGGTGCACAAGAACCCCATATATGTCCAGCTCTGGAACACTCTACTCAAAATTTGTCAGATTGGTTTAAAGTTCGGGATAATTTCAGAATTTTCAGGAAATGATCACCGCCTTGGTTGTTAGCGGTCGCGGGGTAGGGAGAACTTCACCCCCCCCCCCTCTCTACCTTACGCCGACATTTCTGTTTCTTAGTAATTAACACCAGAAGATAGGGAGATGGTGCACAAGAACCCCATATATGTCCAGCTCTGGAACACTCTACTTAAAATTTGTCAGATTGGTTTAAAGTTCGGGATAATTTCAGAATTTTCAGGAAATGATCACCGCCTTGGTGGTTAGTGGTCGCGGGGTAGTGAGAACTTCACCCCCCCCCCCCCTACCTTACGCCGACATTTCTGTTTCTTAGTAATTAACACCAGAAGATAGAGGAGATGGTGCACAAGAACCCCATATATGTCCAGCTCTGGAACACTCTACTCAAAATTTGTCAGATTGGTTTAAAGTTCGGGATAATTTCAGATTTTTCAGGAAATGATCACCGCCTTGTTGGTTAGCGGTCGCGGGGTAGGGGAACTCTTACCTCCTCCCTACCTTACGCCGACATTTCTGTTTCTTAGTTATTAACACAAGAAGATAGGGGAGATGGTGCACAAGAACCCCATATATGTCCAGTTCTGCAACACTCTACTCAAAATTTGTCAGATTGGTTTAAAGTTCGGGATAATTTCAGAATTTTCTGGAAATGATCACCGCCTTGGTGGTTAGTGGTCGCGGGGTAGGGAGAACTTCACCCCCCCCTCCCTACCTTACGCCGACATTTCTGTTTCTTAGTAATTAACACCAGAAGATAGAGGAGATGGTGCACAAGAACCCCATATATGTCCAGCTCTGGAACACTCTACTCAAAATTTGTCAGATTGGTTTAAAGTTCGGGATAATTTCAGAATTTTCAGGAAATGATCACCGCCTTGGTTGTTAGCGGTCGCGGGGTAGGGAGAACTTCACCCCCCCCCCCCTCTGTACCTTACGCCGACATTTCTGTTTCTTAGTAATTAACACCAGAAGATAGGGAGAATGGTGCACAAGGACCCCATATATGTCCAGCTCTGGAACACTCTACTTAAAATTTGTCAGATTGGTTTAAAATTCGGGATAATTTAAGAATTTTCAGGAAATAGGTAGCGTCTTGGTTGTTAGCGGTCGCGGGTTAGTGGGAACTTTCACCCCCTTCCTACCTTACGCCGACATTTCTCTTTCTTAGTTATTAACACCATAAGATAGGGGAGATAGTGCACAAGAACCCCATATATGTCCAGTTCTGGAACACTCTACTCAAAATTTGTCAGATTGGTTTAAAGTTCGGGATAATTTCAGAATTTTCAGGAAATGATCACCGCCTTGGTGGTTAGTGGTCGAGGGGTAGGGGAACTTTCACCCCCCCCCCCTCCCTACCTTACGCCGACATTTCTCTTTCTTAGTAATTAACAACAAAGATAGGGGAGATGGTGCACAAGAACCCTATATATGTCCAGCTCTGGAAAACTCTACTCAAAATTTGTCAGATTGGTTTAAAGTTCGGGATAATTTCAGAATTTTCAGGAAATGATCACCGCCTTGGTGGTTAGTGGTCGCGGGGTAGGGAGAACTTCACCCCCCCCCCTCCCTACCTTACGCCGACATTTCTGTTTCTTAGTAATTAACACCAGAAGATAGAGGAGATGGTGCACAAGAACCCCATATATGTCCAGCTCTGGAACACTCTACTCAAAATTTGTCAGATTGGTTTAAAGTTCGGGATAATTTCAGAATTTTCAGGAAATGATCACCGCCTTGGTTGTTAGCGGTCGCGGGGTAGGGAGAACTTCAACCCCCCCCCCCCCTCTCTACCTTACGCCGACATTTCTGTTTCTTAGTAATTAACACCAGAAGATAGGGAGAATGGTGCACAAGGACCCCATATATGTCCAGCTCTGGAACACTCTACTTAAAATTTGTCAGATTGGTTTAAAATTCGGGATAATTTAAGAATTTTCAGGAAATAGGTAGCGTCTTGGTTGTTAGCGGTCGCGGGTTAGTGGGAACTTTCACCCCCTCCCTACCTTACGCCGACATTTCTCTTTCTTAGTTATTGACACCATAAGATAGGGGAGATAGTGCACAAGAACCCAATATATGTCCAGGGGGGTGTTTCACAAAGATCCTAAGATGAACTTAACTCTAGGTTGAACTTAAAAATTATGAGGAGCCATTTGTAGCCTTAAAATTAAATATATTCAAAAGTGAACTTGAAGTATTTTAGACTTTTCATAAATTCCACATCATAAACATGAAATCCCCTTGATGATGGAAAATTTGAATTATTTGAATCAACATTTTATGCCTTCTAAAATAACTTTTACAAAATATTTTCAAAGATACTAACGGCTTTCCATAATTTTAAGTCCAACTTAGAGATAAGTTCAACTTAGGATCTTTGTGAAACACCCCCCAGCTCTGGAACACTCTACTTAAAATTTGTCAGATTGGTTTAAAATTCGGGATAATTTAAGAATTTTCAGGAAATAGGTAGCGTCTTGGTTGTTAGCGGTCGCGGGTTAGTGGGAACTTTCACCCCCTCCCTACCTTACGCCGACATTTCTCTTTCTTAGTTATTGACACCATAAGATAGGGGAGATGGTGCACAAGAACCCAATATATGTCCAGCTCTGGAACACTCTACTTAAAATTTGTCAGATTGGTTTAAAGTTCGGGATAATTTAAGAATTTTCAGGAAATAATCACCGCCTTGGTGGTTAGCCGTCGCGGGGTAGGGGGAACTCTTACCCCCTCCCTACCTTACGCCGACATTTCTGTTTCTTAGTTATTAAAACAAGAAGATAGGGGAGATGGTGCACAAGAACCCCATATATGTCCAGTTCTGGAACACTCTACTCAAAATTTGTCAGATTGGTTTAAAGTTCGGGATAATTTCAGAATTTTCAGGAAATGATCACCGCCTTGGTTGTTAGCGGTCGCGGGGTAGGGAGAACTTCAACCCCCCCCCTCTCTCTCTACCTTACGCCGACATTTCTGTTTCTTAGTAATTAACACCAGAAGATAGGGAGAATGGTGCACAAGGACCCCATATATGTCCAGCTCTGGAACACTCTACTTAAAATTTGTCAGATTGGTTTAAAATTCGGGATAATTTAAGAATTTTCAGGAAATAGGTAGCGTCTTGGTTGTTAGCGGTCGCGGGTTAGTGGGAACTTTCACCCCCTCCCTACCTTACGCCGACATTTCTCTTTCTTAGTTATTGACACCATAAGATAGGGGAGATAGTGCACAAGAACCCAATATATGTCCAGCTCTGGAACACTCTACTTAAAATTTGTCAGATTGGTTTAAAGTTCGGGATAATTTAAGAATTTTCAGGAAATAATCACCGCCTTGGTGGTTAGCCGTCGCGGGGTAGGGGGAACTCTTACCCCCTCCCTACCTTACGCCGACATTTCTGTTTCTTAGTTATTAACACAAGAAGATAGGGGAGATGGTGCACAAGAACCCCATATATGTCCAGTTCTGGAACACTCTACTCAAAATTTGTCAGATTGGTTTAAAGTTCGGGATAATTTCAGAATTTTCAGGAAATGATCACCGCTTTGGTGGTTAGTGGTCGCGGGGTAGGGAGAACTTCACCCCCCCCCCTCCCTACCTTACGCCGACATTTCTGTTTCTTAGTAATTAACACCAGAAGATAGAGGAGATGGTGCACAAGAACCCCATATATGTCCAGCTCTGGAACACTCTACTCAAAATTTGTCAGATCGGTTTAAAGTTCGGGATAATTTCAGAATTTTCAGGAAATGATCACCGCCTTGGTTGTTAGCGGTCGCGGGTAGGGAGAACTTCAACCCCCCCCCCCCCTCTCTACCTTACGCCGATATTTCTGTTTCTTAGTAATTAACACCAGAAGATAGGGAGAATGGTGCACAAGGACCCCATATATGTCCAGCTCTGGAACACTCTACTTAAAATTTGTCAGATTGGTTTAAAATTCGGGATAATTTAAGAATTTTCAGGAAATAGGTAGCGTCTTGGTTGTTAGCGGTCGCGGGTTAGTGGGAACTTTCACCCCCTCCCTACCTTACGCCGACATTTCTCTTTCTTAGTTATTGACACCATAAGATAGGGGAGATAGTGCACAAGAACCCAATATATGTCCAGCTCTGGAACACTCTACTTAAAATTTGTCAGATTGGTTTAAAGTTCGGGATAATTTAAGAATTTTCAGGAAATAATCACCGCCTTGGTGGTTAGCCGTCGCGGGGTAGGGGGAACTCTTACCCCCTCCCTACCTTACGCCGACATTTCTGTTTCTTAGTTATTAACACAAGAAGATAGGGGAGATGGTGCACAAGAACCCCATATATATCCAGTTCTGGAACACTCTACTCAAAATTTGTCAGATTGGTTTAAAGTTCGGGATAATTTCAGAATTTTCAGGAAATGATCACCGCTTTGGTGGTTAGTGGTCGAGGGGTAGGGGAACTTTCACCCCCCCCCCCCCCTCCCTACCTTACGCCGACATTTCTCTTTCTTAGTAATTAACACCAGAAGATAGAGGAGATGGTGCACAAGAACCCCATATATGTCCAGCTCTGGAACACTCTACTCAAAATTTGTCAGATCGGTTTAAAGTTCGGGATAATTTCAGAATTTTCAGGAAATGATCACCGCCTTGGTTGTTAGCGGTCGCGTGGTAGGGAGAACTTCAACCCCCCCCCTCTCTACCTTACGCCGATATTTCTGTTTCTTAGTAATTAACACCAGAAGATAGGGAGAATGGTGCACAAGGACCCCATATATGTCCAGCTCTGGAACACTCTACTTAAAATTTGTCAGATTGGTTTAAAATTCGGGATAATTTAAGAATTTTCAGGAAATAGGTAGCGTCTTGGTTGTTAGCGGTCGCGGGTTAGTGGGAACTTTCACCCCCTCCCTACCTTACGCCGACATTTCTCTTTCTTAGTTATTGACACCATAAGATAGGGGAGATAGTGCACAAGAACCCAATATATGTCCAGCTCTGGAACACTCTACTTAAAATTTGTCAGATTGGTTTAAAGTTCGGGATAATTTAAGAATTTTCAGGAAATAATCACCGCCTTGGTGGTTAGCCGTCGCGGGGTAGGGGGAACTCTTACCCCCTCCCTACCTTACGCCGACATTTCTGTTTCTTAGTTATTAACACAAGAAGATAGGGGAGATGGTGCACAAGAACCCCATATATATCCAGTTCTGGAACACTCTACTCAAAATTTGTCAGATTGGTTTAAAGTTCGGGATAATTTCAGAATTTTCAGGAAATGATCACCGCTTTGGTGGTTAGTGGTCGCGGGGTAGGGGAACTTTCACCCCCCCTCCCTACCTTACGCCGACATTTCTCTTTCTTAGTAATTAACACCAGAAGATAGAGGAGATGGTGCACAAGAACCCCATATATGTCCAGCTCTGGAACACTCTACTCAAAATTTGTCAGATCGGTTTAAAGTTCGGGATAATTTCAGAATTTTCAGGAAATGATCACCGCCTTGGTTGTTAGCGGTCGCGGGGTAGGGAGAACTTCAACCCCCCCCCCCTCTCTACCTTACGCCGATATTTCTGTTTCTTAGTAATTAACACCAGAAGATAGGGAGAATGGTGCACAAGGACCCCATATATGTCCAGCTCTGGAACACTCTACTTAAAATTTGTCAGATTGGTTTAAAATTCGGGATAATTTAAGAATTTTCAGGAAATAGGTAGCGTCTTGGTTGTTAGCGGTCGCGGGTTAGTGGGAACTTTCACCCCCTCCCTACCTTACGCCGACATTTCTCTTTCTTAGTTATTGACACCATAAGATAGGGGAGATAGTGCACAAGAACCCAATATATGTCCAGCTCTGGAACACTCTACTTAAAATTTGTCAGATTGGTTTAAAGTTCGGGATAATTTAAGAATTTTCAGGAAATAATCACCGCCTTGGTGGTTAGCCGTCGCGGGGTAGGGGGAACTCTTACCCCCTCCCTACCTTACGCCGACATTTCTGTTTCTTAGTTATTAACACAAGAAGATAGGGGAGATGGTGCACAAGAACCCCATATATATCCAGTTCTGGAACACTCTACTCAAAATTTGTCAGATTGGTTTAAAGTTCGGGATAATTTCAGAATTTTCAGGAAATGATCACCGCTTTGGTGGTTAGTGGTCGAGGGGTAGGGGAACTTTCACCCCCCCTCCCTACCTTACGCCGACATTTCTCTTTCTTAGTAATTAACACCAGAAGATAGAGGAGATGGTGCACAAGAACCCCATATATGTCCAGCTCTGGAACACTCTACTCAAAATTTGTCAGATCGGTTTAAAGTTCGGGATAATTTCAGAATTTTCAGGAAATGATCACCGCCTTGGTTGTTAGCGGTCGCGGGGTAGGGAGAACTTCAACCCCCCCCCCCTCTCTACCTTACGCCGATATTTCTGTTTCTTAGTAATTAACACCAGAAGATAGGGAGAATGGTGCACAAGGACCCCATATATGTCCAGCTCTGGAACACTCTACTTAAAATTTGTCAGATTGGTTTAAAATTCGGGATAATTTAAGAATTTTCAGGAAATAGGTAGCGTCTTGGTTGTTAGCGGTCGCGGGTTAGTGGGAACTTTCACCCCCTCCCTACCTTACGCCGACATTTCTCTTTCTTAGTTATTGACACCATAAGATAGGGGAGATAGTGCACAAGAACCCAATATATGTCCAGCTCTGGAACACTCTACTTAAAATTTGTCAGATTGGTTTAAAGTTCGGGATAATTTAAGAATTTTCAGGAAATAATCACCGCCTTGGTGGTTAGCCGTCGCGGGGTAGGGGGAACTCTTACCCCCTCCCTACCTTACGCCGACATTTCTGTTTCTTAGTTATTAACACAAGAAGATAGGGGAGATGGTGCACAAGAACCCCATATATATCCAGTTCTGGAACACTCTACTCAAAATTTGTCAGATTGGTTTAAAGTTCGGGATAATTTCAGAATTTTCAGGAAATGATCACCGCTTTGGTGGTTAGTGGTCGAGGGGTAGGGGGAACTTTCACCCCCCCCCCCTCCCTACCTTACGCCGACATTTCTCTTTCTTAGTAATTAACAACAGAAGATAGGGGAGATGGTGCACAAGAACCCTACATATGTCCAGCTCTGGAAAACTCTACTCAAAATTTGTCAGATTGGTTTAAAGTTCGGGATAATTTCAGAATTTTCAGGAAATGATCACCGCCTTGGTGGTTAGTGGTCGCGGGGTAGGGAGAACTTCACCCCCCCCCCTCCCTACCTTACGCCGACATTTCTGTTTCTTAGTAATTAACACCAGAAGATAGAGGAGATGGTGCACAAGAACCCCATATATGTCCAGCTCTGGAATACTCTACTCAAAATTTGTCAGATCGGTTTAAAGTTCGGGATAATTTCAGAATTTTCAGGAAATGATCACCGCCTTGGTTGTTAGCGGTCGCGGGGTAGGGAGAACTTCAACCCCCCCCCCCTCTGTACCTTACGCCGACATTTCTGTTTCTTAGTAATTAACACCAGAAGATAGGGAGATGGTGCACAAGGACCCCATATATGTCCAGCTCTGGAACACTCTACTTAAAATTTGTCAGATTGGTTTAAAATTCGGGATAATTTAAGAATTTTCAGGAAATAGGTAGCGTCTTGGTTGTTAGCGGTCGCGGGTTAGTGGGAACTTTCACCCCCTCCCTACCTTACGCCGACATTTCTCTTTCTTAGTTATTGACACCATAAGATAGGGGAGATAGTGCACAAGAACCCAATATATGTCCAGCTCTGGAACACTCTACTTAAAATTTGTCAGATTGGTTTAAAGTTCGGGATAATTTAAGAATTTTCAGGAAATAATCACCGCCTTGGTGGTTAGCCGTCGCGGGGTAGAAGGAACTCTTACCCCCTCCCTACCTTACGCCGACATTTCTGTTTCTTAGTTATTAACACAAGAAGATAGGGGAGATGGTGCACAAGAACCCCATATATATCCAGTTCTGGAACACTCTACTCAAAATTTGTCAGATTGGTTTAAAGTTCGGGATAATTTCAGAATTTTCAGGAAATGATCACCGCTTTGGTGGTTAGTGGTCGAGGGGTAGGGGGAACTTTCACCCCCCCCCTCCCTACCTTACGCCGACATTTCTCTTTCTTAGTAATTAACAACAGAAGATAGGGGAGATGGTGCACAAGAACCCTACATATGTCCAGCTCTGGAAAACTCTACTCAAAATTTGTCAGATTGGTTTAAAGTTCGGGATAATTTCAGAATTTTCTGGAAATGATCACCGCCTTGGTGGTTAGTGGTCGCGGGGTAGGGAGAACTTCACCCCCCCCCCTCCCTACCTTACGCCGACATTTCTGTTTCTTAGTAATTAACACCAGAAGATAGAGGAGATGGTGCACAAGAACCCCATATATGTCCAGCTCTGGAATACTCTACTCAAAATTTGTCAGATCGGTTTAAAGTTCGGGATAATTTCAGAATTTTCAGGAAATGATCACCGCCTTGGTTGTTAGCGGTCGCGGGATAGGGAGAACTTCAACCCCCCCCCCCCCTCTCTACCTTACGCCGATATTTCTGTTTCTTAGTAATTAACACCAGAAGATAGGGAGAATGGTGCACAAGGACCCCATATATGTCCAGCTCTGGAACACTCTACTTAAAATTTGTCAGATTGGTTTAAAATTCGGGATAATTTAAGAATTTTCAGGAAATAGGTAGCGTCTTGGTTGTTAGCGGTCGCGGGTTAGTGGGAACTTTCACCCCCTCCCTACCTTACGCCGACATTTCTCTTTCTTAGTTATTGACACCATAAGATAGGGGAGATAGTGCACAAGAACCCAATATATGTCCAGCTCTGGAACACTCTACTTAAAATTTGTCAGATTGGTTTAAAGTTCGGGATAATTTAAGAATTTTCAGGAAATAATCACCGCCTTGGTGGTTAGCCGTCGCGGGGTAGGGGGAACTCTTACCCCCTCCCTACCTTACGCCGACATTTCTGTTTCTTAGTTATTAACACAAGAAGATAGGGGAGATGGTGCACAAGAACCCCATATATATCCAGTTCTGGAACACTCTACTCAAAATTTGTCAGATTGGTTTAAAGTTCGGGATAATTTCAGAATTTTCAGGAAATGATCACCGCTTTGGTGGTTAGTGGTCGAGGGGTAGGGGGAACTTTCACCCCCCCCCCCTCCCTACCTTACGCCGACATTTCTCTTTCTTAGTAATTAACAACAGAAGATAGGGGAGATGGTGCACAAGAACCCTACATATGTCCAGCTCTGGAAAACTCTACTCAAAATTTGTCAGATTGGTTTAAAGTTCGGGATAATTTCAGAATTTTCTGGAAATGATCACCGCCTTGGTGGTTAGTGGTCGCGGGGTAGGGAGAACTTCACCCCCCCCCCCCTCCCTACCTTACGCCGACATTTCTGTTTATTAGTAATTAACACCAGAAGATAGAGGAGATGGTGCACAAGAACCCCATATATGTCCAGCTCTGGAATACTCTACTCAAAATTTGTCAGATCGGTTTAAAGTTCGGGATAATTTCAGAATTTTCAGGAAATGATCACCGCCTTGGTTGTTAGCGGTCGCGGGGTAGGGAGAACTTCAACCCCCCCCCCTCTCTACCTTACGCCGATATTTCTGTTTCTTAGTAATTAACACCAGAAGATAGGGAGAATGGTGCACAAGGACCCCATATATGTCCAGCTCTGGAACACTCTACTTAAAATTTGTCAGATTGGTTTAAAATTCGGGATAATTTAAGAATTTTCAGGAAATAGGTAGCGTCTTGGTTGTTAGCGGTCGCGGGTTAGTGGGAACTTTCACCCCCTCCCTACCTTACGCCGACATTTCTCTTTCTTAGTTATTGACACCATAAGATAGGGGAGATAGTGCACAAGAACCCAATATATGTCCAGCTCTGGAACACTCTACTTAAAATTTGTCAGATTGGTTTAAAGTTCGGGATAATTTAAGAATTTTCAGGAAATAATCACCGCCTTGGTGGTTAGCCGTCGCGGGGTAGGGGGAACTCTTACCCCCTCCCTACCTTACGCCGACATTTCTGTTTCTTAGTTATTAACACAAGAAGATAGGGGAGATGGTGCACAAGAACCCCATATATATCCAGTTCTGGAACACTCTACTCAAAATTTGTCAGATTGGTTTAAAGTTCGGGATAATTTCAGAATTTTCAGGAAATGATCACCGCTTTGGTGGTTAGTGGTCGAGGGGTAGGGGGAACTTTCACCCCCCCCCCTCCCTACCTTACGCCGACATTTCTCTTTCTTAGTAATTAACAACAGAAGATAGGGGAGATGGTGCACAAGAACCCTACATATGTCCAGCTCTGGAAAACTCTACTCAAAATTTGTCAGATTGGTTTAAAGTTCGGGATAATTTCAGAATTTTCTGGAAATGATCACCGCCTTGGTGGTTAGTGGTCGCGGGGTAGGGAGAACTTCACCCCCCCCCCTCCCTACCTTACGCCGACATTTCTGTTTCTTAGTAATTAACACCAGAAGATAGAGGAGATGGTGCACAAGAACCCCATATATGTCCAGCTCTGGAATACTCTACTCAAAATTTGTCAGATCGGTTTAAAGTTCGGGATAATTTCAGAATTTTCAGGAAATGATCACCGCCTTGGTTGTTAGCGGTCGCGGGATAGGGAGAACTTCAACCCCCCCCCCCTCTCTACCTTACGCCGATATTTCTGTTTCTTAGTAATTAACACCAGAAGATAGGGAGAATGGTGCACAAGGACCCCATATATGTCCAGCTCTGGAACACTCTACTTAAAATTTGTCAGATTGGTTTAAAATTCGGGATAATTTAAGAATTTTCAGGAAATAGGTAGCGTCTTGGTTGTTAGCGGTCGCGGGTTAGTGGGAACTTTCACCCCCTCCCTACCTTACGCCGACATTTCTCTTTCTTAGTTATTGACACCATAAGATAGGGGAGATAGTGCACAAGAACCCAATATATGTCCAGCTCTGGAACACTCTACTTAAAATTTGTCAGATTGGTTTAAAGTTCGGGATAATTTAAGAATTTTCAGGAAATAATCACCGCCTTGGTGGTTAGCCGTCGCGGGGTAGGGGGAACTCTTACCCCCTCCCTACCTTACGCCGACATTTCTGTTTCTTAGTTATTAACACAAGAAGATAGGGGAGATGGTGCACAAGAACCCCATATATATCCAGTTCTGGAACACTCTACTCAAAATTTGTCAGATTGGTTTAAAGTTCGGGATAATTTCAGAATTTTCAGGAAATGATCACCGCTTTGGTGGTTAGTGGTCGAGGGGTAGGGGGAACTTTCACCCCCCCCCCTCCCTACCTTACGCCGACATTTCTCTTTCTTAGTAATTAACAACAGAAGATAGGGGAGATGGTGCACAAGAACCCTACATATGTCCAGCTCTGGAAAACTCTACTCAAAATTTGTCAGATTGGTTTAAAGTTCGGGATAATTTCAGAATTTTCTGGAAATGATCACCGCCTTGGTGGTTAGTGGTCGCGGGGTAGGGAGAACTTCACCCCCCCCCCCTCCCTACCTTACGCCGACATTTCTGTTTCTTAGTAATTAACACCAGAAGATAGAGGAGATGGTGCACAAGAACCCCATATATGTCCAGCTCTGGAATACTCTACTCAAAATTTGTCAGATCGGTTTAAAGTTCGGGATAATTTCAGAATTTTCAGGAAATGATCACCGCCTTGGTTGTTAGCGGTCGCGGGGTAGGGAGAACTTCAACCCCCCCCCCTCTATACCTTACGCCGATATTTCTGTTTCTTAGTAATTAACACCAGAAGATAGGGAGAATGGTGCACAAGGACCCCATATATGTCCAGCTCTGGAACACTCTACTTAAAATTTGTCAGATTGGTTTAAAATTCGGGATAATTTAAGAATTTTCAGGAAATAGGTAGCGTCTTGGTTGTTAGCGGTCGCGGGTTAGTGGGAACTTTCACCCCCTCCCTACCTTACGCCGACATTTCTCTTTCTTAGTTATTGACACCATAAGATATGGGAGATAGTGCACAAGAACCCAATATATGTCCAGCTCTGTAACACTCTACTTAAAATTTGTCAGATTGGTTTAAAGTTCGGGATAATTTAAGAATTTTCAGGAAATAATCACCGCCTTGGTGGTTAGCCGTCGCGGGGTAGGGGGAACTCTTACCCCCTCCCTACCTTACGCCGACATTTCTGTTTCTTAGTTATTAACACAAGAAGAAAGGGGAGATAGTGCACAAGAACCCCATATATGTCCAGCTCTGGAACACTCTACTCAAAATTTGTCAGATTGGTTTAAAGTTCGGGATAATTTCAGAATTTTCAGGAAATAATCACCGCCTAGGTGGATAGTGGTCGCGGGGTAGAGGGAACTTTCACCCCCTCCCTACCTTACGCCGACATTTCTATTTCTTAGTTATTAATACCAGGAGATAGGGGAGATGGTGCACAAGAACCCTATATATGTCCAGCTCTGGAACACTCTACTCAAAATTTGTCAGATTGGTTCAAAGTTCGGGATAATTTCAGAATTTTCAGGAAATGATCACCGCCTTGGTGGTTAGCGGTCGCGGGGTAGGGAGAACTTCAACCCCCCCCCCCCTCTCTACCTTACGCCGACATTTCTGTTTCTTAGTAATTAACACCAGAAGATAGGGGAAATGGTGCACAAGGACCCCATATATGTCCAGCTCTGGAACACTCTACTTAAAATTTGTCAGATTGGTTTTAAATTCGGGATAATTTAAGAATTTTCAGGAAATAGGTAGCGTCTTGGTGGTTAGCGGTCGCGGGTAAGTGGGAACTTTCACCCCCTCCCTACCTTACGCCGACATTTCTGTTTCTTAGTTATTGACACCATAAGATATGGGAGATAGTGCACAAGAACCCAATATATGTCCAGCTCTGGAACACTCTTCTCAAAATTTGTCAGATTGGTTTAAAGTTCGGGATAATTTCAGAATTTTCAGGAAATAATCACCGCCTTGGTGGTTAGCCGTCGCGGGGTAGGGGGAACTTTCACCCCCTCCCTACCTTACGCCGACATTTCTGTTTCTTAGTAAGGGGTGCATTTTTCGACTTTTCAATTCTCAACAAGAAATCGCTAAGTTCTCCTGTCCAGTCTGTCGCAAGTCCACGGCTGTTCCAAGTAGATATGTCAGCAACCTTCCAATCAATACTCCTATACAGACTATTGTCGAGGATATAAAGAACCAGAGTCAAATATGCACCATCTGCAAGAACAAGCCCCTAGCTGCCACCTACTGCCAAGAGTGCAACGACTTCATGTGCGTCGACTGCTACAAGACCCACGCCAAGTGGGACAAGTTCTCCGGTCACGATGTGGTCAAGGTGGATGACATCATCTCGGGCAAGATCACGACCAAACATCGACGCAAGTGCAAGACGCATCGATTGGAGGTCGAAGAATTTTTTTGCGTCGAATGTAAGAAGTATGTCTGCTTCCGATGCGGGATGATGGAGCACACTAAGGCTGGCCACAACATCCTGGAGGGAATGGAACATGAAGATCAGCAGAAGGAGAAGATCCGTGAGTTACAAAACAAGGTTAATGTCAAGAACGGCAAGGTGGATGACTACATCAGCTTCATTGAGAAATAACAAGCAAAGCTTCATGTCGTCCAGCAGCAGCTGACCGACGAAATCAGCCAGGCTTGCGAGGAATCGATCCAGGTACTGAAAGAGAGGAGAGACGTCCTCATCGAGGATTGTAAGAGCCGTTTTAATGGAATGAACAAAGAACTTCAGGGCATGAAAGATGAGAAGAAGTTAGAGATGGGTCAGATTGATGATGTGGGTTGTTTGGTTGGGAATGGAGTGAAGGTACGTCTCGAAGGTGAGGCTCTTGCTGCTCACGAAACCCTCTGCCAGGACCTGGGAGAGATCCTTGCTAAGGGTGATCCTGATTACAGCAAGCCTAAGGATACTACCAAACAAGGGCATAAGATGACCTTTCAGCGTGTACGCTGCCAACAAGCAGGCCAAAACGAGCTTGAACTGGGCAAGATTGAAGAAGCTGAATGGAATCTTAGGAAGTTAATTGAATTCACTGGCAAAGATGCGATCAACTGCATGACATCTATGCCAGATGGTAGAATAGCTGTATGCTCCCGCTTTGGTGTACTTGTTCTGGTATCTTCGACTGGCTACATGCAGCCGACTGTCCTGAAGAATGTTGCCATTAGACGAGTCGTACTTTTCCCAGATGGGAATGTCGTTGTCAGGGATATCCACAACAAGATCTCCATGTACTCGAAATCTTTCGTAAAGCTTGATGTATCTTTCGACCATAGTTTCAGTGGTGATGTTGGTGGGTTTGGGGGTCTGGAGGTTGATACGAAAGACAACACCATCCTCTGCAGCTTCACTAAGGTGAAGAAGTTGTTGATGTACAAGGCGACGGGTGGGAATCTAGTGAACAAGATTCAATACAACTTTGAGCCTCATCAGATCTTTACTCTGCGTTCAGGAAGAGTCCTGGTAATGGTCGACGACTTCACTATCGGCGTTCTTGATGCAACAAAAAGCACCATCAAACTTCGAGTGACCAAGGACGGGAGCTACGCGAGTCCCGCTGTATGCTTGGATGGGTCTGTTCTCATTGCTTGGGTTGATCATACCAAGGGGTTCGCTTCCATAGAGCAGTACTCACGTGAACTCCATCAGATTCGGTCCTTGATAAGAAATGTCAAGATTGCAGTTCCTCAGCATCCTTACTACCATCTTCGTGAGTTCTTGACAGGGGAACTTGCCTTCTGTACTCCTGATCATTTGCACATTTTCAAAAGAACCGTTTAGTTTCGGCTTGATTCCGCCGTTGCTTGAACACTTGTGCGATTGTCGAAGCATTATCTACCACAGATATATTCCCCTCTATAATGCGTCGTCTTGTGTTGAAAAATTGCTCTTCTTTCTCACGGAATTAAACCTCCTCTCCGTTCTGCAAAGACAGAACCATTTCCTAGCAATAAGGCCAATTTTTTTTCTTTTCCTTTTTCTTTGTACCGGTTTGAAATCACTTTCATAGGCAGGGGAATTTTTTTCTCACTTGTGGGCTCAGCTGTGCTTATTTCTTTTGAGATGGAAAGAAATGATATGGAAAGACGTGTACCTATCCCTCAAAGAATGTCTATCTGTAATTATGATTATCGCAAATTTGTCGTGACTGTCTAGTCAGAGGTCAGCAAATATTCCTTCTCCTGTGATCTTGGTGACCAGTAAGCACCCGCGATGCTGACGGTTGTCTTGAGAAGAGCCCGTCAGACTATGCTTTTCGTGTGGCAGATCAGGGTCATGGGGGTCTTGAAAACCTGCCCCTTTTTACGAGTGTCAGACATTCTTAGGGTGTATCATCAACATTATAATATTATGTGCATCCTGTTTTCAAGTCCCGCATCAAAATTGTCACAGCTATCTTACTAGGGCTAAAACTTATACCCCAACCGTGTTGACGTCCTCTTAATTGCTAAGGCGTGTATTTGAAGATTTGTATTTAACTATAATCATGATTATTATACCACCCTGTCAGGTAAATTCCTTGTATTCTAAATCAAATTATTTGAGTGGAAACAATAGCATTTAGCACGTGGGTTGCCAAAATCAATGTGGGTACTGTATTTGATGTCAATTTGCAGTTTTATATTGTATACAATTATGCAGATTACTGTATGTAGCAATCTTTATCTGTATCTTTATTTGTATTTTTGTATGTATCTTTACCTTTGTCTTTATCTAATTTATCATCTTTATATTTATCCTTGTCTTTACCTTTTATTCATTATCTTTTTTTCTTTTTTCATTTTCATTTTATCTTTGAACTTTTATCTTGTCTATATTTTGTATAAAGTTGTATACAAATAGATTTATCAATATGTCAAGCCTTCACCGCGAAACTGAAGCAAAATAATTAAAGGGATAGTTGAGTTCTGTTGCAGAGGGCGCTACACAAAATAATTTTTTGTGAGATAATGAAAAACTAAGTGTCGAATTTGAAAGAACATACAATTTAAATTACAGGTCATCTTTGTTTGATCAAAATCGGTTCAGAGACGGCTGAAATATCCAAATATAACGATTTCTAATATTTGTGTACCGACACAAATATTCGATAATTTGAAAAAAGCCGTTGAAAAACGTTGAAAATACGAAATAACGCCTTTTACGTTGTATTTCAGCCAATGCCAATGTTGGCTTTTTTGCTGGCTTTTTCGTGTTGGTTATTATTACGCACAACCAGCCAGCCCATGTATTGTTATTATTAATTAATTAATTAATTAACGGTCAACGTATTTTTTAAAGTGGAGCTGAATTGGTATGATCGTATTGGCTAATTTCACACATTTTGGGGTCTAAAATTACCTTTATGACAATTTTAGGTCCTAAAACGGCATTAGAAATGTTATAGATAAGAATAAGAGCAATAACCATGCTCTTTGAAGGCATTTGCGGTCTGAAAACAGAACTCAACTTAGAGTTTAAATACGGTTAATGTTAGTCTCTTGTGTGTGTGTGTGTTAGTTGTGTATTTGCATGATAGCTCATCAAAACATGTAGATACGGAAACACTGTACACTGCATTACTAATGCATCACATTTATACTGGTATAGTTTGCACGAGCAATCGTATGGCATTTTATATATACCGAGTTTGAAGAAGGGAGTTTCTCAGATAAGGAAAATATTTGTGAATCAGTTAAACAATTATAAGTATTGTTTTTCCCCTTTTCTTGGTATGGGTAGATGTATTATGTCTATAATGATGATGACAGCTGTGAGGATTACGTAGATGGATTGTATTATGCATATTATATCGATATGATGTTAATTTGTAAATTATTTATTTAATCACGGTAAAACCTCCACTTAGCTAGAAGCTGCTTTTCATCAAGGCCGTGAACAAAATCTCAAAAATAATTATATATGAAAACAAAAGTATATAAAAGGCAATCACAGATAATCATACAAAAACTAACAAAATCAAATAGAATAAAATTAAAGATTTGTATTTGTTAAAGAAAAAGAAATCTGAAGAGATGAATATTCAGACAAAAGGCGTCAGCCCCCTAGATCCGTGCAGAAATAAGTTGTCCCCTTACGCCTTTGAATTAAAATATTGACTGATTTATCTAAATTTGTATCTGAGAATAAACGATAGGACATAATATATGATTTATACATTGTTTGAACAGTTTTAGGATCCCGGTTGTGACTGAGCAGTACTATCATTTGTGCCATTAAAAATTGTAACCCTTGGATAAATTTGCTATTGCCCAAAATTTAAATAGTGTAGATTTTCATTCATTAAAGTGTAAGCATAATAATTAGACATTATAGCTTGAAAATGTGTGTAAATTTATTCTGTATGAAGCAATGTATTGTTTGTCATTTAATAAGATAATGGGGGTGGGAATGATTAGATGAGACTGGAAACTTACGACTGGTCGAATTATGATATGATGAGGCAATGATGTGATGTAATGATGGTGTGTGTGTAAGATTGGGAGTATTAAAATGGTGGCGAAAATATAGAAAAAGGGGCACGTGACATAAAGGAAAACGGGCACTTATCAGACGAGAATGGTGGCAATTATCAAAAGTACAATATGCAATTGAAAAAAAAGGTGAAAAGGGACACATGACATACAGGAAAAGTGCACTTAATATAAATAAAAAGGGGTATTTATCAAAAAATTTAAAAGGAGCTCTCATCTGAGACGAAAGGGGCATTTCTTAGAAAGAAAAATGCACTTATAACAAAGGAAGAAGGGCAGTGGTCAAAGTAAAAAGAGGCACTTATCGAATCAGGCGCGTAGCCAGGGAGCGGTGGGGGCGGTCGCCCCCCCCCCCCCAAAAAAAAAAAAACGCCGGCCAAAAAAAAGAGAGAGAAAGAGAAGAAAAAAAGTAAAAGGACGTAGGAAGAAAAAAGGGAAAAGAAGTCGAGAACGGTACAACGTCTTCTTTCTCTAATAATTTAATGAAACGTCAAAGCTTCCGCGCTTTGCGCAGGAAGGGGACTGAATACAAATAAGGATTAAGAGTCAGGAAAGGTACAACGAATCGTCTTCTTTGTTATTATTATACGTCAAAGCTTCCGCGCTATGCGCACGAGGGGCGGACTGAATTCATACAAGGATTATGAGACGAGAAAGGTACAACGAATCGTCTTCTTTTAATGCCCCTCCCTGCTCCCACCCCCCTAGGGAGCGCGCTCATTAAGTGATTCGCACGCTTCGCGTGCTCACTGCTGCCCCCCTAAGATAAAATACTGGCTACGCGCTTAGGGACATTTCACAGAGCAGAAAAAGGAGCATTTATAAACTTTAAAAAAAGAAGAATAGGGGCACTTATCAGTAGATAAAGGGTACTACTTAGAAGGGAAAAGGGGCGTGTTAAAGTGTTAATGTGTTAAAGTTAAAAGGGGCACTTATCAGAGGTAAAAATGGTTATTTCTCACACCTGAAAAAACGTCACACTTATTAAAGAGGGGAAAGGGGAATTTATTACAAAGGTAATGGGGCACTTGTAAAACTTAAAAGGCCACCTAACAGATTACAAAAGGGGAATTTATCATATTGGGTGTTAGCTAAGGATAGAAGGTTAGGGTTAGATATTTGGGTCCAAGGTGAAGTTAGGAATTCGGTAATTAGGATTTTATCCGCGGGGCAATTATCGCCAGATTAGTTCTCGTACCGATACCTACGACAATCGAGACGACAGTCATTGGGAAAACCCGCTTTTGGTGGAAAAAAACAAATTTTAAAGATAATAATGAAAATCACATGACACGATATTCTATTTTTAGCAACGTATCTGTTTGACTTTGCCTTTGTAGGTGATTTCGTCTCTGCATTTCGAAACATCGCTATGCTTCCTGCATATACGGCTATTTTTGGTAAGTAGGTTATCTCAGAACAATCCGATATTCCTTATTATAATATTGAATTACTCAGTGTTTATTTTATATAGCACTGTTCAACTGAAGAAAAAAATATTGATTCGAAAAAACAAATAACAAAGGAGTTGAAAGCAAGGTTATTATAATGGAACCCTTAGTCCGGCACTTAGTTAGGATGATATTTATGATTTCGTAGCGTGAGACGATTGGATAGATTTTTGTATTTTATCTTAACATGAAGAGCCTGCTGACAACTTAATTTTATGCTGTGTTCAAATTGGATGAACTTTAATTTACGCAGGGCTGTATAAAATCACCACCACCACCACCACCACCACATTTGTGCCTCATTAATTTTGTGTCATTTGTATGGAATACACGTGTATATATTATATTACGTCTATGTAGATCTAGTGCTGTTGTGGGGTTTGTTCAGTGGGTGCGTTTTTTTTGGGGGGGAGGGGGTGGGGGATTGATTTATTTATTTTTATTCGCCAAGCTTCCAACATACAAGATACAAGAATAACATATCAAAATTAAGTCAGCTTGAATAGGGAGCGCATAAGTTTCTTTTACTGCAATTATATTATACCCAAGACTGACCTGCACGCTATGTATATTGGACATTCTTGTAAATGTACGATAGCAACTACTTCGTAAAATCAACCTATATAAGGCATTTTAATAACCTTGTCCATCACTCCTAAATATGTGAATATGTAAATGACGTATTAAAAATACTACAATGTCCCATTTGCAGGCCAACAAAAATGAATAGGTTAAAGTCCAACGGCATTTGAAAGATAATAACTGATTTAGAACTTCCCTCAAAGCGAAAGGGCTTGAAAATGTCTTTTAGTGAGAAAATAACGAGCTGTAGTTGCCGAATCGACCTTTAGTGATTGCAATCAGCTTAAGTAATAGTCTGATTTTCAGACCAAAGTTCTACAGAATTTGATATTGGCTGCAAATAGTACATACCTTTAAAGTGACTCGGTAACATTCTTGAAGGTTGATTAAAAAAAATGCATCATTTTTGTATGAAATGTTACTTATTATATTCATTCTAACCCTCTAATATGCAAACGATCCTGAACCAATTCTCAAACCACAAAGATTATGATATTTATGGTTTTATTTGAAGGTGTCACTGTGCAGCATCCTCTAACAGTAAATTCTTCCAACCATTTTTGAATTTTCCCAACCGTTTTTGCATAAAAAAAAGACATAAGGTAGGTTTTTAAAAATCTGTCAACACTTAAATGTCTGAAATGGTATATAGATCCAATTCATTGCTTTGTGACGATTTACATTCACCTAAAATATAATAAAATTGTAATAATATAGTTGGGAGAATTATGGAATCGATCAGATAAATTTTCCCAATTGTTATCATTAAAAATGGTCTGTTTTCGCTCTAACTTTAAGATTATCTTTAAATGTACATCTAACACTGAAGTTAGTACTTTAGCACCATTTTCTTTCATCTAAACAACAAAGTCCCTTTAAGGGTTATCAGTCAAAAATAAATACTAGACTGATTAGATCAATTATGAACTTGCTTCTTAACCTACAAGATACACACTCTTAAAATGTTGGGGAAATTAAGTTGGGCAACCACTTTTTTTAAATGTTTTAATTACAAGGTCGAGCATGGAATTTTTATTCACTGGATGCAAGCCTAAATTACTTTACAAATTGACATTACGCCAATGAAGCCCAACGTTCAAATTTAAACACTGGTTGATATAAAAATTACCCATTTCAAAACTGTTTTATCCAAGTTCTACTAAAGAGACCTGGGCAATTATCTATACCTAATAATTTGGTATGTATGAACCAATGCTTCTAAAGTAGGGACGGGTAAGGGTTGCCTAGACTCTAAAAAGTGCTAGGCCAAAAGTTGCCCAATTTTTACCCAACATGAGGGCAATTATGTGTCCGACCGACAATTTGCATGATTTACCCAGAGTTGGATAAAAAGAAAATACCCAACTTTTAACCAACAAAAATTTACCTAACCAGAAATTCACCCAATTCTCACCAAGATGTGTAACATATTAGACAGTATTTGAGCAAATCAGTTGGATAGAATATTGTATTATTGGTAGAAAATAACCCAACTGTTGGACAAGCATGGCCCAACTTTGATTTGCCCAATAACATTACCCAATTATTTCATCGATAACTACATAGTTGGTAGAAAATAACCGAACTGTTGAACAGCATTTTTCCAATATTGATTTGCCAAGTAACACCTACCTAACCTATTTTGTTTACCTTTCATTAGGTAACTTCATTTAGTAAATGGTTGGGAGAAAATAACCCAATTATTAACGGACAACATTGCCCAGTAACATCTGCCCAACTTTTTTTTACAGTGTAATACTTCTTTTTCTTTTTACCAAGTTGGGTAAAGTTTGTTTGGTTAATAATGTGTTGGTCTAAAATTCCAAGTGATGAAGGTGACATTTTATCTAAGATATTGCAAGGTTAAACTCTATCTAAATAAGGGATAAAGATATGGCCTAACAAAAAAAATGTTCTATTGCTAAAAAATGGGTCGGTCAGTCGGAAATCTTTAAAAAAAAAAAAAATCTTCTCCCTCTTTGGGCTGATATTTTTCAGTTTGTAATGCTTTAATATATTTTTTCTCTGAAAACGGTTAAAACGGTTTTTTAAAGCCGACCGTAGATTTCAAGATTTGGGGGTCGGTTGTAAAGGGCAATACAACATCTCTTTTTTTTTAAAGGCCTTATATTCTATATTGGTAATTGTTCAGCAATATGCACATTGCCCGATGTTTTACTGGGTAAATCAATACTGGTCAAATCTTGCTCAACAGTTTGTGGGTTATCATCCCAAACCATGTAGCCATTCAATAGGTAAAACGTGGCTAAATTAAAGTTAAGCATTAAAGAAAAGGGTGATTCTATTTTCAATTTTTAACTTTTCAATTTTTCAATTCAATTTCAATTTATTTGCTCATAAAAATCCAGAAAACACATGCAAACATTCCTAAATCAACATGATACAAAGGGTAAAATTCACAAGAAAAATTAATAACAAAGTATACATTTAGATTAAGTATGAGAGGGACAGCAAGAAAGGAACAAGCCTTGTGATTAGCTGACCCTGTAACATAATACATTAAGGACGCTACAAAAAATAACAAATCACTTACAACAACATAAAGGGGGGGGGGTATGCCTATACATTTAAACAAACAAACTTGGTGAATACCTGTCTAAAATAAAGTGCCTAGATTTTGACTTGAAAACATTTAACGAAACTGCTTGTTTAATATCTGAAGAAAGAGAGTTCCAGATTTGGGGTCCTTGAAATAATATTGAGTTTTTAAAAGATGAGAGCCTCGGTTTGGGTAAATGAAAATCATTAGCATTTCTTATATTGTATCCATGATATTCATTATTGAACTGAAAGAATGTTTTAATATAGTCTGGCAAGAGGTGATTGTTACATAAGTACATAAAATATAAGTACCTGAAATACATACATAATTATCATGAAATTTCAAAAACACCTGATTCAATGAATAAAGGGTTGGTATGGGCAAGGTAAGGTGCATGAGACATATTTCGTATCGCACGTTTTTGTAAAATAAACAATCTATCAATGTGATTATTACTTGCATTACCCCAGACAAGAATACCATAATTAAGGTACGGATATACAATTGCATAATAAATCATTTTTAAAATCTCCTTTGGAAATGATCTTAAACAATACATTATTCCTATATTTTTTGCCAGCTTATTGCACAGACTATCAATGTGATTTTTCCATGTAAGTTTATGATCTATTGTAATGCCTAAAAATTTTACTGACGTTACACACTTAATATCTGTATTGCACACTCTAATTGAAAGATAATCTGGTATCAATAAATTACTAAAAATAATATAACTGGTTTTTGCTACATGGATTATCATTTTATTTTCGTAAAACCACTCAGATATTAATTCAAGTTAAGAATTGAATAGATTATGTAAGTCCTGACAGTTAGGATGGGATAAAAACAGACGTCAGCAAACATAATACAATGTAATAATTTAGATACTTTACTAAGGTCATTTATAATTAAAAGAAACAACAGTGGTCCTAAGATAGAACCCTGTGGTACCCACATGAGATAGTCCCTTGCTGTGATTTGCATCTAGAAATTTCAACATATTGTTTTCTATTTGATAAATAACTTTCAAATAATTTAAGTACAATACCTCTTATGCCATTTAATTCAAGTTTGTGTAATAAAATAGCGTGATCTACTGTATCAAAAGCCTTCTTCAAATCTAAAAACATTGCAATCATATATTTCTTGTTATCAAGAGCATTAACAACAGTGTGAACAAAATCAATAAGAGCCGATGACGTCGAATGTCCAGGACGGAAACCATATTGGTTCAAAGATAATATATTGTACTTGCTTATAAAATCAAATAATCTATTGTACATACACTTTTCTAAAATTTTTGAGAAAATTGGCAAGACTGATATGGGTCTGTAATTTGCAACATTTTCACTTGAACCATTTTTATATACAGGAACCACACGAGCAATCTTTAATTCATCAGGAAATATACCTAAATCTAAGCATTGATTGAATATTGCACAGATGGGTTGACATAAAATATGTATAGATTTCTTTATAACCTTGATACTTATATCATCGTACCCAGGACTGCAATCACTCTTTATATTAGACACAATATCAATGATCTCGGAACATGTGATTGGTTTAAAATAACATAACATTCTCCAAGTAATGGGGAAAATACATGCGCAAATGTGCATCGGATGTATTGAACTATAGTTATAATGGTTGGGTAAAATTTGCCAAAGAGTCAGCGCCGAACAAAATTATTAATATTTTTGCAAATGTAAGTAGTATGGTCTGGGGTCGGTCGATTAACTGTGGTACTTTATCACTAGACACATCGTAAATTCTTAAGGAATGGCTTACATTGTAATAAGATTAAGAATGTGATAGTTTGGTTTAGGATAAGATAGGTTAGGGTTGGAACCATAGGCGCCGGAAGTGGGGGGGGGTGGTAGTTGCCCCCCCCCCAACCAAAGAAGTGGGAGGGGGGTAAAACGCATTTTTGCCCCCAACCCCCCCCCCCCCAAAAAAAAAAAAAAAAAAAAAAAAAGCAGTCAAGGAGTAAAGATGGTTTGTGTTTTTAAGAAAAGTTCACAGGAATTATATTTCCTAAACATTGCGCATGCCTCCTATATTTATCAATGGAGGTTTTTATAATAGCAATACGCGCATATCGTGGACATATTGTGAGAGAATGGGAAAGCGTGTCTGTTTTTTGTTATAGGGGTGGGAAGACATGAGCCCCTGAACGCTGGCGTACTGTTGGGGGGGGGGTGTGTATTTCTTATTCGATACCAGTGATTTACATAAGGTTGCTGAAATGACATGATTTTCTGGTATTTTTTCACAATTTTTTTGTAATTCATACCTTTTTATGCGTTTGTTGGAAAAAAATTAGAATTTCCAAAATTTACAGTCGGGCGAAAAATATGCATATGTCAGGGTCTGCAGAACGGCCGGGCTCGAGGGTTCGAGCCCCCCTCACTTTTTGAAAAAGTTTGTTACAGAGAGAAAAAAAAGAAAGAGACAGAGAGAAAATAAGCGACATGCCAATGTCACAAATGAGGTATCAAAATATGCTCATCTGACCGTAATTAAATGCCTGAAGCCCCAGAGCTTACGAGGGCTCCGCCCCCAGACCCCACCGAAGGCCCTAAGGCGGTCCCCAGTATGGTCATCTGACCGTAATTAAATACCTAAAAACCCCGAGTTTCCGGGGGCTCTCCCCCTGGACCCCACCAAGGGCCCTTAGGCGGCCCCTGGAAGCTCATCTGACCGCAGTTAAATGTTAAAACCTCTGAGTTTCCGGGGGCTCTGCCACCTGGACCCCACCAAGGGCCCAAGGCGCCCCTGGATGCTCCTCTGACCGCAGTTAAATATTAAAACCTCTGAGCTTCCGGGGGCTCTGCCCCCTGGACCCCATCAATTGCCTTAAAGAGGGCCCCTGGATGCTCAGCTAACTGTAATTAAATACCTAAAACCCCCGAGCTTCCGGGGGCTCTGCTCCTTGGTCTCTCCGCCAATTAGTGGCCTGCCAGTGTCACGAATAAGGTATCTTAATATGCTTATCTGACCGTAATTTAATGCCTAAAAAACCCTTAGCTTCTGGGGTCTCAAGCCCTGGACCCCACACCAATTTACGCCCTTCTTGATCTTTAATTCTCCACTTTGAGAAACGTTCCGTGGGGCCTGCATGTAACATGTAAGAGTGGTAGTGATGCAGATTTTTCTTCTCCCCCCCCCCTTCCAAACGTTTTTGCTCATTACGTCACTGCCCCTGCAGGTGAGCCCCCTGAAATGTTTGCCCCTCCCCCTCCCCAACTCCCAAACTGCTTCCGGCGCGCCTTGTTGGAACTCTGTCTGAAAAAGCACACCAGGGAGAGATATTTTACAGGTTTAATGGATAAGCGGGAGAGAGGGACGGAAAAATGCGCAAAATTCGCCAATAGAACATAGCATTTTGATTACTCAACATTGTGTGTAGTGGTGGTTATTTTATCTGACTGCTAAGAAGGCATCTATGCTTGTTATTAAGCAGCCAAAAGACCTGGTAATCAGGATTAATGCCCTACCAAAGGGCACCAGCGCATCGTCTTGGTTTCGAACACATGGCGCCGTAATAAGGGGACCACTGCTCTACCAACTCAGCAACTGAGCTATTGCTAATTACTTATCGTACAGCTATACGATGAATTTCGGTATCCTGAACGCAGGGTGAGGAAGAAATCCGACTTTCTGAATGTAGAGGGGTTACGTTACGTTACGTTTAATAAGCCATATTAGGGATCGTACTGCCAAGCCTTTTGTTGATTTTATGTTTATCATGCCTTTTCTTTCTACAGGTGAAACACCAGAATGGCGACTCGAATCAACGACCTGCTGTCACAGAATCTTCAGTGCCCCATATGCCTGAACATCTACAAGGAACCAACGCTGCTGGCCTGCTCGCACACCTTCTGTAAGGGATGCCTTTCTCGACTATTCAAGTCTCAGCAAGAAAGCGCTAAGATCTCCTGCCCAGTCTGTCGCAAGTCCACGGCTGTCCCAAGTAGAGATGTCAGCAACCTTCACATCAATATTCCTATACAGGCTATGGTCGAGGATATCAAGAACCAGAGTCAGATCTGCACCATCTGCAAGGACAAGCCCCTAGCTGCTACCTACTGCCAAGAGTGCGACGACTTCATGTGCGTCGACTGCTACAAGACCCACGCCAAGTGGGACAAGTTCTCCGGTCATGATGTGGTCAAGGTGGATGACATCATCTCGGGCAAGATCACGACCAAACATCGACGAAAGTGCAAAAGTGCAAGAAGCATCGGTCGGAGGTTGAAGAATGTTTCTGCGTCGAATGTAAGAAGTATGTCTGCTTCCGATGCGGTATGATGGAGCACACTAAGGCTGGCCACAACATCCTGGAGGGAATGGAACATGAAGATCAGCAGAAGGAGAAGATCCGTGAGTTACAAACAAGGTTGATGTCAAGAAAGGCAAGGTGGACGACTACATCAGCTTCATTGAGAAACAACAAGCAAAGCTGCATATCGTCCAGGAGCAGCTGACCGACGAAATCAGCCAGAAGAGAGGAGGGACATCCTCGTCGAGGATTGTAAGAGCCGTTTGAATGGAATGAATAAAGAACTTCAGGGCATGAAAGATGAGAATAAGTTAGAGATGGGTCAGATTGAAGATGTGGGTGCTTTGGTTGGGAATGGAGTGAAAGTACCTCTCGAAGGTGAGGCTCTTGCTGCCCATGAAACCCTCTGCCAGGACCTGGAAGAGATCCTTGCTAAGGGTGATCCTGATTACAGCAAGCCTAGGGATACTACCAAGCAAGGGCATAAGGTGACCTTTCAGCGTGTACGCTGCCAACAAGCAGGCCAAAACGAGCTTGATCTAGGCAAGATTGAAGAAGTTGAATGGAGTCAAAAGAAGTCAACTGACTTTCCTGTCAAGGATGCGATCAACTGTATGGCATCTATGCCAGATGGTAGAATAGCCGTAGGTTCCCGCTTTGGTGGACTTGTTCTGGTATCTTCGACTGGCTGCATGCAGTCGACTGTCATGAAGGATGTTGCCATTAGACAAGTCGTATTTTTCCCAGATGGGAATGTCGTTGTCAGGGATATCCACAACAAGATCTCCATGTACTCGAAGTCATTCGTAAATCTCGATGTATCTTTTGGCCAGAGTTTCAGTAGTGATAAAGGTGGGTTTGGTGGTCTGGAGGTTGACACGAAAGACAACACCATCCTCTGCAGCTTCACTAAGGTGAAGAAGTTGTTGATGTACAAGGCGATGGGTGGGAATCCAGTGAACAAGATTCAATACAACTTTGAGCCTCATCAGAAGAAAAAAAAAGCACCATTGAATTTCGGGTGACCAAGGACGGGAGCTACGCGAGCCCCGCTGTGTGCTTGGATGGGTCTGTTCTCATTGCTTGGGTTGATCATACCAAGGGGTTCGTTTCCATAGAGCAGTACTCACGTGAACTCCATCCGATTCGGTCCTTGATAAGAAATGTCAAGATTGCAGTTCCTCAGCACCCTTACTACCATCTTCGTGAGTTCTTGACAGGGGAACTTGCCTTCTGTACTCCTGATCATTTGTACATTTTCAAAAAGACCATTTCGGCTTGATTTCGCAGTGGCTTGATCTGATTAATTCCAGAGTGACCACTGATAAGGCCCCTTTTGAATACTAGTGCGACTGTTGAAGCATGATCTACCATAGATATATTCCCTCTATTATTATGCTTTCCCTGTGATGCGCTGTCTTATGTTGAAAGATTGTCGTTCTTTTCTATAGAATTAAACCTCGTGTCCTCTGCAAACCATACCCTGTCAATCAGGTCTACTTCTTTCGTCTCCTTTTCTTTGTACCGATTTGAAATCACTTTCAGGAAATGTTTCCTGTCTCTCATTGGCAGGGGAATTTAGTTCTCTCTTATGGGTTCAGCGGTGTATATTTCTTTCGATATGGAAAGAAATCATACGGAAAGACTTATACCTATTCTCAAAGAATGTCTATCTGTTTATGATTGTTATCGCTAATTTGTCGTGACTAGTTCGAGGCCCGGCCCCCACTCAGGGGTCGGAATGACCGCATGCGTGTTGCCAAAATGTCCGGTAAAGGGGTACTTTTCGTGCGACAAAGTCCGGCCCGAGAATTGTAAAAAAAAGGGGGTGTATTTTACTTTTCACCCGGAGATTTCTTTAAAAAGGGGTGTTTTTCCTTTTTTCCTCTCTTCTCTTTGGACTCCTGAGAAGTTATTCCGAATTTAGGGGGGTCTCCAAGGCAGGAAAATCCCGCGAAAAGCCCGCGAAAGGGTTCGGAAATGTTGGCAGTCCTCAGATAGGGGGTGCTTTCAAAAAGAGGGAACGAGCATATGCTGAGTGGGGGGGGGGGGCGGGTTTCGAGGCCAGCAAATATTGAAAACCTGCCCCCTTTTTACGAGTGTTAGAGGTTCTTAGGGTGTCTAATAAACATTCTAATATCTTGTTTTCAAGTCCCGCATCAAAATTGTCACAGTTATCCTATACTCGGGCTAAACTGTATCTACTCATGTATTTTTACGTCCTCTAAACTGTATCTACTCCATGCATTTTGACGTCCTCTAAACTGTATCTCCTCCATGCATGTTGACGTCCTCTAAGCTGTATCTACTCCATGCATGTTGACGTCCTCTAAACTGCTAAGGCGTCCATTTGAAGATTTGTATTTCACTATAATTGTGATTATTATACCACCCTATCAGGTAAATTATTCTAAATCAAATTATTTGAGTAAAAACAATAGCATGTAGCACAAGGGTTGCCAAAATCAATGTCGGTGCTGTATTTGATGTCAATTTGCAGTTTTATATTGCATACAATTATGCAGGTTACTGTATGTAGCAATCTTTATCTTTATCTTTTGTTGTATCTGTGTATACATGTATCTTTGGCTTTAAACAAAATATTATTATCATCTTTATCTTCATCCTTATCTTTATCTTTTATCTTTTATCTTTTATCTTTTATCTTTTATCTTTTATATGTTGTTGTTGAGGTTGTTGTTGTTTTAGTTTTAATGGCGTGTATTATTCATTTATGAATATTTTATCTTTTATTTTGGCCTTTATCTCATCCCTTTCTTATTATTAGTCCGATTTAGTTTATTTTTATGTATTTATACACAAGAAATTATTACCAAGGTTAGGGGATGTTAAAGGTGTAGAGGTTATTCCGCTTGCTGTCGAATATGTATCCTGAACACATCTGTCTCTAAACAACAATTGCTAACTTGTAAATACATTGAAAGAGTATGGTTGTTTATTTTTTTCATTGTGATAAACGTTAATAAGTTTAAATAATCACGAGATAACGATGTCTTAATGTCTTAATTAAATATGTTGAGAAGTTTTAGTTTTATCCAATACAAATAGTTGTTGTAAATAACGACAAATCATCAATCATAGTTGCATATTACAAACAGTTGAATATTTCAAGCATTCACCGCGAAACTGAAGCAAAAGAATTAAGTAGGATTATGGTTCATTTTAGTCTCGTGTGTGTGTGTGTGTGTTAGTTTGAATATTTTTGCATGTATTTGCATGAGAGCTCATCAAAACATATAGATAAAAAAACATTGTACACTTCATTATTAGTGCATCACATTTATACTGGTATAGTTTGCACGAGCAATCATATGGGATTTCGTATCTAGAGAAGTTGAAGAATGGAGTTTCTCGGATAAGGGAAATATATTAGTAAATCAGTTTTACCCATAGAATTTATGATTTGTAATTAAACTAAGAATTTTTTGTTGCCGCTGTTATTGGTAAGGGTAGATGTGTTATTTCTATATGATGAAATCAGTCGTTGATTATATGTATTGTATTTTCAATTTCAATTTCAATTTCTATTTCAATTTCAATTTATTCATGTTTCCAACAAAACATTACAAATCAATTATAAGCATTTAAAACAAATGTAAGAAATACATGTTGGAAACAGAGGGGTCCACTAAAAAGCAATGCTTGTACAAGTGTGAACACCTCAAATGATACTTAGGAATAATGAGTAATTAAATTAACTAATCCGTACCTACAAAAGGAACTACAAAATAGGGGAAAGAAAAAAGGGGGTGCCAACAGAGACGAGAAAGGGACAAGACAATGCTTTACACGACAAAGATAGAAGAACACGGTCATAATACAAAGAGTAGACAATGAGAAAAAGAAGTGAGAGATCGGGGGTACAGAAAATTATACAAAATGATGAGCTGCATGTGGGGTTGAGAAGAAGATATGGAAACATAAATGCGCGTTAGAAAGGAGATAAGCACTAACACTAATTTTATTCAACATAGTCCATTATATCATGCATCAAAACTTTTTAATACCCTACCCAACGATATCAGAATTGTAAATGTTTTTAAATCTTACAACATTGAGATTAGTAAAATTCAAGATATTTGCTCACTTCTTCCATCTCGTAGATAAATTTTTTTTCCCCCTCACTTTATCACTTTATCCCTCTCTTTTTCACTATGATTCTATTTTGTACTTAAATTTCTGTAAATATGTTCACTTATTATAACTTGCATATTTGTTTGTAAATTGTATTTTCATTGTTTTATTTTCTGTTATATGTAATCACGGCCCTGCTGAAAAAACAGCTTTTGCTGAATGCGGGCACAATTGTATTATGTTTTTAACCGTGAATAAATAAAATATACCATACCATACCATACCAAGCATGAGAAGGCACAATATAATATATAAAATTACATTTTGAGTCAGCGAGTGGAGAATGATCTTGTATTAGACAAAAGCAATGTATTGTTACAATGAGTTGATGGTTTATATTATGTATATGATATCGATGTAATGCGAGGACCATTGCATTTTGTATTTGTATTGCATTTTTTAATCACGGTTAAACATAATCTCATCTAGAAGCTGCTTTTTCAGCAAGGCCGTGAACAGTAGCTCAAACATAACGATACATGAATACAACATTTTAAAGAAAGAAGCCTTTGAATTAAAATTTTGTCTGATTTATTTGATTTTATTTGAGAATATACGATATGCATAATATATGATATATACATTGTTTGAATATTTGTAGGATCGCGGTTGTCACTTAGCAGTACTTTCATTTTTGCCATTGAAAATTGTAACCCTTAAATGAATTTGCCATTACTCAAAATGTACAAAGTGTAGATTTTCATTCATTAAAGTGTAAGCATAATGATTAGACAAAGCTTGAAAGATGTGTGTAAATTTATTTTGTATGAAGCAATGTATTGTTTGTCATTTAAGGGGGTAGGGAATGAATAGATGAGATTGAAAACTTACGCCTGGTCGAATTATGATATGATAAATGGCAATGGTGTGATTTAATGATGATGTGTATGCTGGATGGGGGTATTCAATTATACTGTTAGTGTGTATTGGTTATAGTCACTTTATTCATTTATATTTATAGGGTGGGGGAGAAAGCTCAGTCGGTAGAGCAGTGGTCTCGTAATCCAGTGACCCGGGTTTGAAACCAAGGCGACGCGCTAGTGCCCTTTGGTAAGGCATTCATCCTCATTACCAGGTCCCTCGGAGAGGACGTAAACGGGATCTAACCTCCGTCGGTCTTCTGGTTGATTACTCACAAGCATGACTGTATTGGCTTTCTTAGCAGTCAGGTAAAATAACCACCACTATCAAAGAGAAAGAGAGAGAGAGAGAGAGTGTTTGTATGGGAAAGGAATTGGATCACATTTTTTGTAAAAGGATATGGTAGGATAAATATAGAAAAGGAAGCGCATGGCAGAATGGAAAAAGGGCACTTATAAGACCAAAATGGTGGAAATTATCAGAAATAGGGCCTACATTATACAATTATTGAACACAAATTGAAAAGAGGCGCACATTACATGAAGGAAAAGTGCACTTCTTATAAATAAAAAGGGGAAGTTATGAGATGTTTAAAAAAGAGTACTATTAAGGACAGTAGCGTACGCAGGATTTTTTCAAGGGGGGGGGTTAATTTTTTTTAATCGGTCCCCCCAAAAATCGCAACGACTCAGCCAACCGCTGAATAAGCGGGGGGGGGGGGAGGCAAGAGCCCTTCACCCCCGTTTCACTCTTTTTTCTTAAGTAGATCTATATCAAATTAATAAGATATCAGTCTATAATAATTAGTACACTATATTGATCGAAGCTCTTTGTATTGAGACGTAGTTCAGATATATAAGACACGCGCATGCGTGGACTTTATTAAGTCATTCAATCCCGTAGGATATATACATGTATATCATAACATCCCCTTTTTTCAAATTGAAATGTTAACTATTGAATGTACTCTTATAGCCTTTTGCTAAATAAAAACTTTCCTTTCTAATATGAAAATCTTAGAAAAACTCTTAAATGATTTTCTTTAAATAAAACTCAAATATTTGTTATTGTTGTGAAACTTATTAATTTCATACGATTTTGGAATGTGAGGTCAGGTTGATCATTTGCTAACCTTGTATAATATTGTTATCCAATTATTTGTACTGTCTGATACAACTTTGAGTAAATACGTGCACTTATTCAACTCAAAATTACACTCAAGTATAATCAGTTACTACTGTTTTCCTAAGCAATAATAATAACTTTCCACATTGTTTGTATAAAACACTTGTTACGTTTCTCTGACAAATGTTACGGTAATTTGAACTTATTGATCTTATTTCAATGTTTAAACATGTAACAGACGATTAACAAATTGTCGCCTCGTTACTCGTATTTTGCTTAATTCTGTTTAATTCTGCTTAATTATAAATCGATGTCATTTCACTTTCATCTGCTATGATTACTATGAACTTGTATTTTACCATAATAAATGATGAGTACAGCTCTGGAACATGAATCAATGTAATGTCTTACTATGTACTTTCTAACTCTAATAACTAACTCTATGATATTTACAAGTTTGTTCCCATCTCATCCTGTATGGAACATAGCATATACACGACTTAGTGTAGGTCCTTTGCTTTGCAGTTGAACATATCTATAAAAATGTAGTAAACTTCTTACTAGTAAATTGAGATCCACATGGCAATAATAGATCAACATTTTACTCAAAGATCAAGAAAATATCACTTTATGTATAACGTTCAAATAAACGTGATAATCGAATATGTCAGCTATAGGAGCATGAATATTTATCCACGGGCATGCAAATTAATGAGTAACATAGTCCTTCAGATAGTTTGGACGTTTGACCGTACGCCCTGAACGAGTTTTCGGCGCTAGTTCAATGTCATTTGATTGGCTCGCCTGAGGGGCAGGCCGCGCTTCAGTCTCATCAGGTGTTACATTGTGGTCATTTGCGTGTTGAATTTCCGCGGTTTCGTTGCTGCTCGTGGTTGTTTCATCAGGAGGATTTTCAGGTGTTTGACGCAAGTGTACGCGATTGCGACGGTAGATGCCGGAGGGCGTTTCGACAACGTAGGAACGCTCATCCAAACGTCGCTTCACGATTGCTCTTTCCCAGTTCTTTTGCCCCTGGACAAGAGGTTGCATTCGCACGGTATCACCTTCCTGCAGTGGGGTCAAATCTTTTGCAGATTTGTTGTAGTTGTACGCTTGCTTTGCGATACGTAATTGCATCTTCTCACGTTCACGTATTACCCTTGGCTCGAGAAGACTCGCTGAAGTAGGCAAGAGCGTGCGTGTACGGCGATTCATAAGTCATTGGGCCGGACTTGTATCCAGACCTTGCGAAGGTGTATTGCGGTGATCCAACAATGCAAGGTAAGTATCGGATCGCGACTTATCACTCTTTATGATGATGCGTTTTGCTGTTTTGACTGCGGATTCTGCCTTTCCATTGGCTCTGCTGTTACCGGGACTACTGCAGAGATGCTCGAAATCCCATTCACTTGCGAACTGCCGAAACACGGCTGATGTATACTGGGGCCCGTTGTCGCTAACAACTTGCGTAGGGCTTCCATATCTCGCGAAATGTGCTTTGAGCTTTCGAATCACCAATTGGCTACTTGTGTTATCCAGTCGGTCAACTTCAAAGAAGTTGCTGTAGTAATCGACGGTTACCATGTAATCTTTTCCCTTCAATGAGAAAAGATCCGTGCCTATTTTTTCCCATGGCCTTTGAGGTAGATCATGAGCCATCAGAGGCTCCTTTTGTGACTTCGTATGATCGGCATACATCACATATCGCGATAAACTGCTTGATTTCACTAGCCATACCAGGCCAAAAGATTGATTCGCGAGCACGTCGAAGACACCCTTCCATGCCCAGATGGGATGAGTGGATCTTTTCCTTCATCTCCCTGCGAAGGCTTATTGGAATTATCACACGCTCTCCTTTGAAGATTAGACCATAATGAACTGCTAGTTCATCTCTGTAACCGAAATATGGTGTTAGCTGCTCAGGCAGAGTGTGCCGGTCATTCGGCCACCCGCTGACGATGACGCTCTTGAGCTTCTGAAGTACTTGATCTGCAGCGGTCTGTTCACGAATTTGCTGAAGGCGCTCATCTCGGATAGGTTAATGTGCTACCATATTCACTTCTTCAAAGAAATTCACTTCGCTTGGATCACTACCAACTGCCCGCGACAAGGTATCTGCAAGATACATGAGCTTTCCTTGTTGATAGCTGATATCAAAATGATATTCTTGAAGACGGAGGAGCATCCCCTGAAGGCGTTTCGGAGCCTTCACTAGCGGCTTCTTTATGATCATTTCAAGTGGCTTGTTGTGGTCGCTCACAACGCTAGTAAATCGACCAAACGTGTATTGATGAAAACGCTCCATTGAAAACACTACAGCTAGCATTTCCTTCTCAATTGAGGCGTACCGCGATTCTGTGTCGGTCAAGGATCTACTGGCATACGCTATGGGGCGTCCATTCTGCAGAAGTGCTGCTCCCAAACCCTTGTTGCTTGCGTCGCATTGGATGGTTAGCTCTTCCTTAGGGTTGTAGTAGGCCAAGAGTGGTGCTTCTGAAACCATTCTTTTGATCTTTGACATTGCGTTGGCTTGCTCTGTAGACCATTCCCATGCTATGTCTGGGCGTGTCAGCTGTCTGATGGGTTCTAGCGTATCGGACAGACTGGGCAAGAATCTGCTTAGGTAGTTCACAAATCCCACTTACCTCTGCACGCCTTGTATGTCAGAGGGATTTGGCATTTTGAGGACATCAGCAACCTTCTTTGGATCAGGCTGTAGTCCTGCACTTGTGACGACATGTCCTAGGAAAGGAATCTCAGTTGCTCTGAACACGGACTTCTCCTTGTTAAGCTTGATGTGTTGTTCAACACATCGCTGGAACAATTGCTCAAGCTTCGAGTCGTGGTCGATGATCGCTTCTTCCATCGTTGTCCCTTTCCCATACACAAGATATCGTCTGCTACACAAATCACCCCTGGCAGTCCTTCAAGTGCTTGATGTAATCTTTGCTGGAAGATTTCTGATGAGGCACTCGTACCGAATGGTAAACGGCGCCATCGGTAGCGGGCAAAGGGCGTGTTGAATGTCGTCAGGTGGCTTGAGGGCTCATCAAGTTTCACTTGCCAGAATGCAGAACTCATATCCAGCTTGCTGAAGATCTTTGCTTGGTTGAGATCTGGCAAGATATCCCCAACTATAGGTAGAGGGTAGTGTTCACGTTTGAGTGCCTTGTTCAGTGGTCGTGGATCAATGCATATCCTAAGGTCACCATTCTTTTTCTCAGCCACCACTAGTTGGCTGACCCAACTCGTCGGTTTTGTCACCTTCGCGATCACTTCACGGTCAACCATGCGATCCAACTCTGCTTTCACCTTTTGTTTGATTGCATGGGGTAGTCTCCTTGGAGGTAAGATGGTGGGCTGCACCTCTTTATCCACTTGCAGGTTGGCCTCTCCAGGCATCTCTCCCAGCTCTCCATCAAAGACTTTTGCATAGCGTTCTTCAGGCTTGCATGCCTTGTCTTTCTGGCTGGAAGCTGCGTGAACTCTTATGAAGTTCTCATTATTGACCGTGATGAGCTTCAAATGCTGGCTGACTGTGCTTCCCAACAACGGTGTGAAGTCCTTGTCCACCACTCTGAATTCCACCGAATATTTCTGCTTCGTCTTGGGGTTTAGCATCTTGACCCTGCTGACGCCTTCGATGGCCATTGTGATTTCGTTCCACATCATGAGCTTTTTCTTGCTAGGTTTCAGGACATAGTCAGCCCCTTCCAGGTGTCTCAATGGCAGGATGTTGGCACTAGCCCCGCTATCCACCTGGAAGTCTACTGCTTTTTCATTGATCATCATCCTGGCATACACCTCATCCCTAGGTTTTACGGTGTTGATGGTGATTGTGACATTGTCTATGTACTCGGTGCTCGAGTCACTGTCGGCTGGATCATTTACTTGGTGCATTCGTTTGCTCAGCATGCACACATTGGCGAAGTGGTTTTGCTTTCCACATGCCTTGCAGGTTTGTCCGTAGGCTGGACATTTGTTTTTGTCCCTCGGGTGCTCCCTGCCACAGTACTTGCATTGAGATTTTGCTGTTTTACCAGTGCTGTGCTTGCTGTTATCTCTTTTTGGTCCACCGCTCTGCTTTCCTTTCTTAAAGCTCGGCCGAATCTTATGGATATGAGCAGCTGATCTGCTGCTACCGGCCTCACTGAAAGCTTTGAGGTGCGATTCAGCTGTCTCTGCGCTCTTACAGATGTCGATGCAGCCACCGAGTGTCAGTTTCCTTTCTTGTAGTAGCCGCTTCCTCGTCTGCGCATCATTGGTGCCCAGCACTATCTTGTCCCTGAGGAGGCTGTCTAGCATGCATTGACAAAAGTTACATGATTTGGCGAGAGATCTGAGATTGGCAAGAAATGACTCAAAACTCTCACCTGGTTCTTGTTGCCGTTAATTGAAGAGATATCTCTCGTAGGTTTCATTCTTCTCACCGACAGCGTACCGTTCAAATGCCTCTATTATCTCATCCAGGTTGTTAGTTTCTCCATTGGCATTAGCGAAAACAAAACTGTTGTATATTTCTAGTCCCAACGGGCCGATTGTATGCAAAAACAATGCCGTCTGGTACACCGATCCAGATGTGCTACCACGCTGTAGTTCGTCCACATCTGACGCCATGTTTTTCACCCCTCAATCACTCCGCGATTTATAGTCAATTGGGGTGGTGGTCGTATCCCGCTCACGGGAGGCGGTGCTGACACTCTCTGCTGAGTGCTACCCGTCGCTAGCTGCGTAGGCGGCTGGTCACCCGTCCCGTTCTGCTCGACATTGCCATCGGACTGCTGCTGAGCGGCTGTCTCATGTTCGCCTGTTGTAGGCATATTTTCTGACGGCTGGATTCACTTATTCAAGACCTCAAAATTTGTTCACAAATATATTCACCTCAGCTTGAAACTTGCGCTATTAATTTAGCACTGTCCTTTTTCTCGTAGGATTTAAGCTATCCTGTGAAAATGTCAAATTCTAAGGCTCCGCACCGCACCCTTTCGATGAAAGCCGTGCGGCGCGGTGTGGTGTGCTCAACGCACCCATTCGATAAAAGAGGGGGGCTTTTCTCGAAAGGGTGCGTTGAGAGCGGAGTACCGTTTTAACACACCCTTTCGATAAAAGCGGGGGGCTTTTCTCGAAAGGGTGCGTCGACTACTCTTTCGCATCAGTCGTTTAAAATGAGGATCTGGGACAGGAGGTAATAGTTGCCAATTTAAGTATATCGAGAATGTAATAAATAAAATGGAATGGTCTTGATTACAGAGTAGTCTCTTTCGTTATTACTATGTTGATGGGGGAGACAGAGAGAAGGAAAAGGGACAGGGAAAGGGAAGATAAAAGGAAAGAAAGAAGAATAAGAAGAAAAGAGGGAAACGGGGGGGGGGCGAAGGGCTCTTGCCTCCCCCCGACAAAAAATAAATAAGAGAGAGAGAGAGAGAGAGAAGGGAAAGGGAAAGGGAAAGAAAATATAAAAGGAAAGAAAGAAGAGGAAGAAGGAAAGAGGGAAACGGGGGAAGGGCGAAAGGCTCTTAACTACCCCCCCCCCTCCCGCCAAAAAAAATATATAAGAGAGAGAAGGGAGAGGGAAAAAAAATCTAAAAGAAAAGAAAGAAGAGGAAAAAGAATAAGAAGAAAAGAGGGAAACGGGGGCGAAGGGCTCTTGCCCTCCCCCCCCCCCCCCGCCAAAAAATAAATAAGAGTGAGAGAGAGAGAGAGAGATTTGAAAGCGAAAGGGAAAGAGAAGATAAAAGGAAAGAAAGGAGAGGTAGAAGAATTTGTGTCCTGCCAGTGTCACAAATAGATATAAAAATATGCTCATCTGACGATAATTTGATGTATAAAACCCCTCACCTTCTTGGGGCTCCGCCCCTTGGATCCAACACCAATTTGTGTCCTGCCAGTGTCACAAATAGATATAAAAATATGCTCACCTGACCGTTATTTATTGCCCAAAACCCCTGAACTTCCGGGGGCTCCACCCCCTTGACCCCACGCCAATTCGTGACCCCTGTGTCACAAATAAGGTATAAAATAGTAATAATTTAATGTACAAAACTCCTGAGCTTCTGGGGGCTCTGCCCCCTGGACCCAACACCAAATTGTGCCCTGCCACTGTCACAAATAAGGTATAAATTATGCTCATCTGACATTAATTTTGATGTTTAATACCCCTGAGCTTCTGAGGGCTCTGCCCTGTGAAAAAACACGTTAATTTTACCGTTTTTTTGGAGATAGGCCCCCCCCCCTCCCTGGCGTTCAAGGGGGGGGGGTACGATTTTTCAAATTTTCGAGGGCCCCCAAAAAAGATTAGTGCTCTCTAGTAATTTCACGACTACTCCGGAATCGCGGCAGATATAAAGTTTTTCTTTTATGACTTTTTTTTCGAGTCTTACGCATCTTTTGAAACATTTTTTTGTTGAAAATTTGACGTATAGTTGCGGAATCACGTGACCTTTTGTTTTTGCATGTCAGCCCTAAAATCGCTCATTTTTGTGATTTATGGACCAAACATATGGAAATACCATTTATTCTTTTAAAAAAAAGAGAAAACATTGGTTATTTGGTCTTGTTTTCAAGTTAATGTGTTTGTTTTGGGGTCAAAATAGTTAAATTGTGGTTAGAAATGAAATAAAACAACAAAAACAATATAATACATAAATACAAATTATCAAAACAAGAGATAACATGGGGATAAACTGGCTCTTCCAACTTTGTTGTCGTATTATTATTCTAACGAATATATGTAGTGAAAAAGAACGCTTGAATATGAATTATATATGATTTATGGGTAAAAATGTGAATTCTCTGACCTTGTTTGCATAAATTACCATAAATATGCAAATGAGTGAATTTTTCAAAAAATTGAAATTACCATAGTTTTTTATACACTTCACTTGACATGCATGCACATTTTCGCGGCGATCGGCTGTGAAACGGCCGAGATCTAAGGGGGACCCCCCCCCCCACCCTCAAGTCTACTCCAATCACATTGAAAAAAGTATGACTTAAATCATTTGTCTCATCATTATACCGCTATAGTATTCATGTTTTTAATATTATTTATTATCCTTCCATTAAACAAGTTCATAGAGAAAATACTTATCTCTCTGCAACATTAAAAAAGAATCTTCATTAATATGTCTTAATTTGTATTGATAGCCTTGTGGTCGCCAACAGTGGCGTAGGTAGGGGCGTCTCCAAAGGGGGGTGTGGGTGTGCGACACACCCCCCCCCCCCCACCTGTCAGGATATTGTCGGTAAAATTGCGCTGCCGTCGGGAAAAAAGTGAAAAGGGGAAGGGGAAAAAAGAGAGGGAAAGGAAAAAGAAAAAGAAAGAAAGAGAAAAACGAAAAAGAGGGAGAATAGGAAAGAAAGGAAAAAAAAGAAAAAAAAAAGGAGGCAAGAGCCCTTTGCCCCCGTTTCCCTCTTTCCTTCTTATTCCTCTTCTTTCTTTCCCTTTCCCTTCTCTCTCTCTTATTTATTTTGTTGGCGGGGGGATAAGAGCCCTTCGCCCCCCCCCCGTTTCCCTCATTTCTTCTTATTCTTCTTTCTTTCCTTTTATCTTCCCTTTCCCTTTCCCTTTTTTCCTTCTCTCTCTCTCTTATTTATTTTTTTGGCGGGGGGGGGGGGGAGGAGGCAAGAGCCCTTCGCCCTTCCCCCGTTTCCCTCTTTCCTTCTTATTCCTCTTCTTTCTTTCCCTTTCCCTTCTCTCTCTCTTATTTATTGTTTTGGCGGGGGGGGGGGGATAAGAGCCCTTCGCCCCCCCCCGTTTCCCTCATTTCTTCTTATTCTTCTTTCTTTCCTTTTATCTTCCCTTTCCCTTTCCCTTTTTTTCCTTCTCTCTGTCTCCCCCACCAACATAGTAATAACGAAAGAGACCACTCTGTAATCAAGACGGCGTAAATATTCATAATTGAATGACACACGCCCTTGAAACTAAAACAACAACAACAACAACCATTCCATTTTATTTAATACATTTTCGATATACTTAAATTGGCAACTATTACCTTCTGTCCCAGATCCTCATTTTAAACGACTGATGCGAAAGACTAGTCGACGCACCCTTTCGAGAAAAGCCCCCCCCCCCCCGCTTTTATCGAAAGGGTGTGTTAAAACGGTACTCCGCTCTCAACGCACCCTTTCGAGAAAAGCCCCCCCCCCCCCTCTTTTATCGAATGGGTGCGTTGAGCACACCACACCGCGCCGCACCGCACCGCTCCCTTTCGATGAAAGCCCTTCCTTGTTTGCCTTCCTTCATCTCCTCTTATCTTATTCTTTTTTTTTCCATTCTTTGTTTCCCTTCTATTATCTTTCCTCTATTATTCCTTGTTTGCCTTCTATCATCTTCTCTTATTTATTCCTTCTATCATTTGCTCTTCTGGTATTTTCCCTACATACAATTCTAAGCAGAGTGTTTTACTCTCAAAATGTAATATTTTGTAGCCACACAGCATGCTAATATACTGTTGGTGCTAATTCTCATAGCGAGCTATGGCCCCTTTAATTCAACCCACATTCCATGACCGGTGGTCATGGCAACAGGCCTGCAAGGCCACTATACTTAGGAGATGCTGTATGCAGTCAGGGGCGTCGCTAGACCTTTTTCAGTGGGGGGTGTAGAGGCTTACGATTACCGACAAAACTAGCCACCAATTACCGACAAAATTAAATGTCCAATATCGAAAAATTCAACCCTATAAACCTGGGGCCGAAGGCTAAATAGTTTTTCCTATGGACTATCTCTTGTACTTGCCTATGCGCAAAATGGTCATTTTCCTCGACGACATAAATATACGAATTATTTCTTCAATTTAGTCAGCATCATAGCTATATATTTTAAGGCAGGCGCGGAGCTAGGATCTTATTTTAGGGAGGGGCGGTAGTGAGCAAGAGAATAACTTAAAAGCGCGTTCATTAAGGGGATGTGGGTGATGGGCCTCCCGCGCGAAGCGCGGAAGCTTAGACGTTTCCTTAAATTATTAGGAAAAGAAGACGATTAATTGTACCATTTTCTAATGATATCCTTGGCTGAATGAAGTTTCCCCCCCCCCTCCCGCGCGAAAGCTTTGGCGTTTCATTGAATTATTATAAAAAAGAAGACGATTTGCTCTACCGTTCTCGACTGTTTATCCTTTTCTGAATTCAGTTCCCCCCCCCCCCTCTCGTGCAAAGCGCGGAAGCTTTGACGTTTCATTAAATTTTGAGAAAAAGCAGACGATTCGGTGTACTGTTCTCGACTCTTAATCCTTATCTGAATGAAGCTTCCCCCTCCCGCGCGAAGCGCGAAATTTTAAACGTTGCATTAAATTATTAGAGAAAGATGACGATTCGTCATACCGTTTTCGACTCTTAATAAGGCCTATGCATCTGAATTCAGTTTCCCCCTCTTGCGCGAAGCGCGAAAGCGTTGACGTTTCCTCATATCATTAGAGAAAGAACACGATTCGTTGCACCGTTTTCGACTCTTAATAAGGCCTATTCATCTGAATTCAGTTTCTCCCTCTTGCGCGAAGCGCGAAAGCGTTGACGTTTCCTCATATCATTTGAGAAAGAACACGATTCGTTGCACCGTTTTCGACTCTAAATAAGCCCTATTAATTTTGTCTGAATTCAGTTTACCCCTCTCGCGCGAAGCGCGGAAGCTTTGACGATTCCTTAAATTATTAGAGAAAGAAGACGATTCGTTGTACCGTTCTCGACTTGTCTAAATGAAGTTTTCCCCTTTTTGGCGTTTCATCACAATATAGAGAAAGGAAGACGATTCATCGTACCGTTTTCGACTCTTATTAAGCCCTATTCATCTGAAATCAGTTTCCCCCCTCTCGCGCGAAGCGCGAAAGCTTTATCGTTTTCTCAATTATTAGAGAAAGAACACGGTTCGTTGTACCGTTTTTGACTCTAAATAAGCCCTATTCATCTCAATTCAGTTTCCCCCTCTCGCGCAAAGCGCGAAAACTTTGACGTTTCCTCAAATTATTAGAGAAAAAACACGATACGTTGTACCGTTTTAGACTCTAAATAAGCCCTATTAATTTTGTCTGAATTCAGTTTCTCCCTCTCGCTTTGACGTTTCCTTAAATTATTAGAGAAAGAAGACGATTCGTTGTACCGTTCTCGACTCGTCTAAATGAAGTTTTCCCCTTCCGCGCGAAGCGCGGAATTTTTGGCGTTTCATCACAATATAGAGATAGAAAGACGATTCCTCTTACCGTTTTCTAATCTTATTAAGCCCTATTCATCTGAATTCAGTTTCCCCCTTTCGCGCGAAGCGCGAAAGATTTTAAGTTTCCTCAAATTACAAGAGAAAGAACACGATTCGTTGTACCGTTTTCGACTTTTAATAAGCCCTATTTGTCTGAATTCAGTTTCCCACTTTCGCGCGAAGAGCGGAAGTTTTGACGTTTCCTTAAATTATTAGAGATAGAAGACGATTCGTTGTACCGTTCTCGGATCGTCTAATTGAAGTTTCACCTTTCGCGCGAAGCGCGGAATTTTTGGCCTTTCATCACAGTATAAAGAAAGGAAGACGATTCGTCGTACCGTTGTTGACTCTTAAACCTTGTTTGAATTTAGTTTCCCCGAAAATTTTAAACCTCTGATTTCTTTAGCTGAACTTATAGGAAAGTGAAACTTCGAGAAAATACAAGTATTGTAGTTGTAGCCACTCTCGAAATGGTCACAGCGGTTAGAAGTCACAGTTCGTAGGGAAAAAAACTTGTCGGCCGACCGACAATATACATCTCACCGACTTCAAACTTCTGCATTGATATAGTACACGAGGATCGAGCAAGAATACCGACACAGCTGACCCGACACAGCAACATATTTACCCGTGTCTTTCTTGCTCCCTCGACGAGACGACTCCACCCAACAACCCCTTCTCTCTTTTACTCCCACTTCTCCTCTCTCAGACTCTTATCTTCCCTCTCTCTCCTCTCTTTCATCCCCTGTTTTTTTTTCTTCCCTTTCACTGTTTTTTCTTCTTTTTCCTTTTCTTTCTTTTCTTTCTTTTCCTTTCTTTCCTCTCCTCCCTCTTTTTCTTTTTTTCTCTTTCTTTCTTCTCTTTTCTTTCCTTTCTTTTCCTTTCTTTCCTTTCTTTTCCTTTCTTTCTTTTCTTTTCCTTTTCTTTTTTTCTTTTCTTTCCCTTTCCCTCTCTTTTTTCCCTCTCTGTTTTTTTTCCCTCTCTTTTTTTCCCTCTTTTTTTCCCTCCCCCCTTTCTCTTTTTCCCGACGGCAGCGCAATTTTACCGACAAAATCCTGACAGGTGGGGGGTGTCGCACCCCCCCCCCCCCTTTGGCGACGCCCCTGTATGCAGTATAACATATGTACATGTATACTCTCATAGAAACCGGTTTTGTACACTGTTTTACTCTCAAAATGTAATATTTTGTAACCACACAGCATGCTAATATACTCTTAGTGCTAATTCTCATAGCGAGCTATTTGACCCCTTTAACTTTGATCATCTTCTCTTATCTTATTCCTTGTGTCCCTTCTATCTCTCCTCTCATTATTCGTTATTGTCCTTCTATCATCTCCTCTTATGTTTCATACATATGACACAAAGTAATATGATTACTGAACTTGAATAGCTACATGTATGCTGTAAAATCTTTTTGTTTTGTACTTGGGTGGGTTCGAATCCCGCGAAGCTGTTTTTAGCACAAGAGCTTTCATGGTGCCAGTACAATATTATTTGGTTCTATAGCATTCAACGTGCACGTTTCTGATACAGATACAAATGTTGAAAGTAAAGAGGCCAGAGGACATCTCCTCAGAATTGGCAGAGAACTCAAAGATAAACTAATTGAGTATAAGGCACTTGTTTAGAGACATAAGAGGACAATTTAGAATTGTTGTTCTGGATCCAGTATAGAACAAGGCTTTTAATTTCTTTGTAACAATAACCTAAGTGACCACGGTGTAAGATACTAATCTCTGTTTTGTAAGGACATTTTTTATTTCAGTTGACGATCGGAGTATGACGTCAGAAGCGATGGTTTTTTGGTTGAATTTTTGGTCTGCCGAGTGGGGGCGTAACAATTTAGCTGCAAATGATTCTCAATTTTGGGAAAAGTCATCCTTCTGATTGCGATCAATATTTAGTATTTCCAGACAAGCCCAATGTTGTGAGTATAATTTGAACATATGATGTTGATAATTAATAATTAGCCGTCAGTTTGAGTTGGGTGTTGGCTTTAAAACGTTCATATTTTTCAGATAATTTGATGTATAAAATTTGTTATGAAAGTAATTTATGCGTACAGTAACTTTGTATGAAGCATTAGACGTGCGGTTAAATAGTACGGTACATGTGTGTAGTGTAACTAGTGTACCGTTATGGGGATAGTCTGTTGTACAGACCGTGTTGTGTTATTTTAATATAATTTATATTAAAGGCAGTTGTATAAAGTGACAGAATGAACATAAATTCTGGTAACTGTAGACATGTGTATAAAGAGGAATTTAGGGTTATTGTTTTATAATGCACACAAGTATATTAATGAACAAAGGAAATTGAAGCAGCCATATTAGGGTATCTTAAAGGTTTTTATTCATCTGCTATAAGGAAATAGAACATAATATTTAGTGGGCATTGATATTTCATTTTGGAACAGTATAATATTTAATTTCAGTAAACGTGCATTAATCATACAACTCATTTGATGCAAGATTATTTGTAAACACAGTTGAAAATCGACATATTATTTATGATTGTTTATAATTCTGATTAAATTTCAGGTTGAACCGCCTTTTGTGAACGGTATCGCATCATGCTTGAAATTGTCGCTATTTATTGAAGTGCAGTCAGTCCGATTGGTTGGTTATGTGCTACACACGGTATAGACCTGTTTGTCAAGTGATCCAAATTGATGGATATTGCTTTCTCGGACACCTAGTAATGAGTTATTCCATTAAGTTGTTATTAATGAACTACATTACTTTGTGACGCCCGTCCCCCCATCTCTATATCTTAACTCTGTTCACAAATGTTAGCATGGATAACACTGATATTTGTGTTTTGATTTGTATATTTTATGGTATGTACTTCATGTTTATTCTTTCTTTTTATATAGAGTGTGAGTCCAAAAAAAGTTTAAACCTACAAAATTGCTAATTATATTAAAAATCATCTATGAACAGTAAATCATTATACATACCACACAAAAATGATACCAAATGATTTGGGATAAAACACTCTTTGATAAGATGTATGATAATTTACTGTTGATGATTTTTAAAATAATTAGCAATTTTCTAGGTGTAAACTTTTTTTTTGACTCACACGGTATGTAACATTACTTTATCTGTTTCATTTTTTGCCCTGATTTTTGCCCTGGTCAGCTATTTATATGCCCTATGTCATCCTAGTGCAATTTGAGATATTTTAAATATTCCTTTTTTATGATGGCAGCTGTTGATGGATGATACAACAGTGGCCCTTGTTCTAGTGGTTTTTCCCATTCAGAAAAAAAGGTTAAATACCAAAATCTGTGCTGTAAAAAACTCATTTCAACTCAGAAGTCTGTCCCTGTTATAGTAAAGATAGAAAGCTGCTTTAGTCGAATTTTACAAGGAATTGCTGATTCTTAAAGTAAGTACTTTACTTTTATTCATTTTTTCGAATTATAATCATGTATTTTATGTGTGTTTGGTGGCATATAACATGTGGATACATGTGGATGTGTGTGTGTCTGCCATTTAAGTTTTTAAGCTTGCCTAATAGACCTCCCTCTTTATAATCTTTCACCAACAGCCCACATTTTATCTGGATTCCCAAAAAACGAATTTGTATATTTACTCGGCATGCCTATAAGAATCTTTATTGAAACAAATGCTATAAGTAGCAACTTAGATATATCAGAAGTGATTTTTGCCCCCGACATTGACATATTTTGTAGCTCTCCACAAGTTCAGTTGAGATTTATTACCAGAAACACCTATCAATGAAATATTTTCAAATGTACCTCAAGAATGAAAAAAGAAAACATCTTGAATTACACTGCTTTTCAAAGTTTATACTGTCTTGTTCATTCATAAAGCTGATACAGTCAAGACGGCACCAAAAAAAGTTAGAGGCCCAAGACGTGTAAGGGTTTGTCCCTAAGAAGGTTGTGGGATAAGGACCCAGCAGTTGCCGAGGCATCTGATGAATATCCATCGCATTGACAATGAAAAGGCTAACGCACTTTCCACTGCATTATTTCATCAAGACGGTCAGGGTAGAGGCAGAAACGATGGTGACGATGTAGACAAGGTTAGGTGTTTTTTCCCCCATTGCAATGCCAAGGTTGTTAACCTGCACAAGCACATTGTTGAAGTTCATGGCAAAAGCAAGAAGAGTAAGTTGAACCTTTTCTTTAGGACATTAACTTTAATTAAACATGTATGTTCAACAGATAAAGCCCGAATCAGCAATTTTTATTTTGAAATTCTAGAACAGTCTTGATGAATATATCTAACTCTAACCTCCTAGATCTGTTCTTCTGAAATCAATGTTCAAGACACATTTATTTAACGGTTTCGACTGATACTGCAGTTCAAAGAGTTATTGATACTGAGTGGTAAGGGTGTGATCCTAAATTCAAGTTTTCTTTTTTGTTCCTATCTATAGTAACATCCAGAATGATCCGAGATAAAAAGTATGGAATTGAAATTCCAAATGGAATGTTTGGTGAGTAACAATCTAAACTTTACATTTATACCTGATGTTGGTCAAATCAATTGTGGGCAGTCGTGACAATTTAAACCAAATCAATAGCATTATCTTTAGAGGACTATGTGAGTCGGGCATTTCTTGTAAAAGAAAATGTCATTGCATATCTTCTCTCAAAAATTCTCTTTGTGCAATTTCCAAATTCAATGTTGTCTTACATCCATACATCCAGTCAGTACCTTTGCTAGAAAATTCAATGAAAAAAAAATCCCAGAATTATATGTGATTTAAGATTTTTTTTTTGTAATGAACCTCACCTCTCCTTCCCATGGAAAAGTGGGGTTGTGGGTTGTGACTTATAATACACAAACTAACATCATGATATTTCAAATTGCAGGTTTTGGGGGAGGATTGTTTTGGCCATGATCTCTCTTTAGAGCAGTTGACCAAAAATAGAAGGTTCAGCTAATGCTTTGTTAGCCATATTGTATGTATTAATAACATAACATAAACCATGCTCGTTTGACCTTGTTGTATCATTAGAAGATGAGGTAGAAGACCAGGATGTGGAGGTCGTGGTGAAGATGGAGAGGGGAGAAGAGAAGGCTAAAGAACAAGAGGACGAGATGGAGAGTTCAGTTGAGGTTTCGGAACAACCTTGGGTGGGCGAGGAAGAGATGGAGGAGGAGGAAGATGATGATATGGAGGAGGAGGAAGACGAGGAGATGGAGGAAGACGAGGAGATCGAGGAGGAAGAAGAGAGCGATAGAGACTACACGCCAGATACCTATAGGGCAAATGAAAAGGCTCGTAAGTATGAGCATTCCTTTTATTATATTTGCTATGCTATGGACTGCAACATCGTTAGAAGTCATGAATACTTGGAGTAGAATTTGCCTGATGTTGTTATGAAGATAATACATATTTCTATTATTCATTCCCAAATCACAGGAACAATGCTTCACCATTATAAAGTCCACCTCATGTCGAGGCTGGGAAAGTTCAAGTCTGAGGGAAATGCAAGCCAGCATGTGGCCCAGGTGCAGAGGGTAATAGCTTCTTCCCTTTGCAATGGGTCCTTGGATGGCCTTCTCAACGTTGAGGAGGCCTCAAGCATGTGGGTGGCTGAACAGAAGAAGCAGAAGAAGGCTGAGGGGACTGTGGCAAGTTATTGCCACAGTGTAGCTGGATTTTTTTGATTTTTTGGCCACGGGAAAGTTAAAGCACGCCTTTTCCGACTTCCTTGGCATCCCAACCCTCCAGCAGAAAACTAAAGACTGGAGGAAGATTGCTGCCTCACTAGCGAAGGAAGGGAAAGTGAGGCAGGTTGAACTGACAGAGCGTGGATACCGTAAGAATTCATATATCGAACTGGCCCATTTTGGAGTTTATATGCTGTAACAGTAATGGTAGAACGTAAACAGGGGCTAAATGAAATTCCCCACCCTTAAATTTAACAATAATATAGAAGAGGCATCCCCCCCAAAGAAAAAGAAGAAAAATCACAATAATTACAATTATTGAGTATAATATATACCCTTTGAGAACATAGTCGATTATACTATTAGTATAATTTTACTTCCAAGTTGCATAAAGAAAATATAATTTCATACCCTTTGTTTTTCATCTCATCACTTCACAGACGACCAACTCACCAACAAAGAGGCCCAATCTCTAAGTGCTGCCTTAGAGGGGTTGTACCTCAACAAGTTCCATCCTTTATTTTTATCCCAAGCGCGCATTACAGCGTCGTTGGCCCAGGCCATCCGAGGTTATTTTTTACTTAGGATGGCGCTTGACAACGGCGCTAGACCGTCTGAGTTTATCAACATGGAGGTAGAATGGGCCCTGAAAGCCATATATGAAGAGCAAACAAATCAGCACGTCATTAAGGTATGTCATATTAACTTCAGGTATTTGTTTTTCTGTAGAATTTGACATTTAATCCCTTCAAAGGGAATTAAAGCTTGAAAACAAGTTGCTCTTCGTGAATGCAGAAATCACAAATGAGAAGGCAGAATAAAACGGGCACTGTTGTGTTAGATTGTATATTTAAAAATAATCATTACTTTGTCATTCCTGGCACAATTGGAATAGAAATATATATCATTTATTTGTTATCTAATATTTCAGTTGTCATTTCAGGTTAACGTATCCATGTCTCTTACTCTGCAGGTCCTAAACCACAAGACCGTTATGAAGTACGGGGCAGCGAGGGTGTGTCTCAATAAGGAGCAGTATGAAAGGTTTTCCATATATATTAGGCACATCAGGCCCAGATGCCCCGGCTATGAACAGGGTACGAAACATGTCTTTTTCACGACGAAATCCCCCCAAGTCTCCTCGTCCTCCATAACATACTCCATCAAACAGACATGTAAATACCTTGATCAGAGGGCAGTCACAAATACTGGGATTCGGAAGTGGATGTCCAGCATGGTAAATACTCATGATTAAATATTATCATGAATCTGATTAGCACTTCTTGTTTTATATATCATTAAAATTCATGTCTAGTATACCTAATAACATCTTTCATGTACTATCTTACTTGTAGATAAATACACTGTATTTCAAGGTTATGAGGGGGAAATGAAATAAACGCAGCTGTCTCTTTTTGTCAGTCTCCTTCTACTTCAGCTGCTCCATCCAGTCCCTTGGAACTACCAGCTGCTCCTCCATCCAATCCCTTGGAACTCCCAGCTGCTCCTCCATCCAGTCCCTTGGAACGTCCAGCTGCCAGTCTCTTGGAACGTCCAGCTGCTCGTCCATCCAGTCCCTTGGAATTCCCAGCTGCTCCTCCATCCAGTCCATTGAAACTCCCTGCTCCATCTAAGATGGTAAATGCTATGTTATGCAATTATCATATTTTCTTGACTATATTGCCAACCCTTTGCCTGCTGCAGTGGACTAGAGTCGCAATCGTACAATTAAATCAGTCGAAATAATTAGCTTTCTCCTTCCCCCAACAATTGTTATCGTTTCCCGTCAAAATTAATTCAGCATGAAAAATAAGTAACTCTGAATACATTTGATACATGTCTCTATATTGCAATTTATTTGCTGTCCAAACTTCCGCTTCCATATCTCTCATTTGATATTATCTTTGATACCTGTCAACATCCACATGTTAATTCAAATAAGGTTAAATAGATTATAAACACAAAATGACATACCTTTTAATAGCAGGGTTTCTTTGCCTCATTTTCGCATTACAGATGCAGTCAGGCAGAAAACTACGCTCTGCTACAAGAAATAAGGAGCACCCAGTCCTGCAACTGCCACGCCCACCATCAGTTTGTGGGTCCACAGGATCTTCATCCCTGGTATGCTTGCCATATTGTATAATATTGTATTTATGTTTAGCATAGGCTAGGTTTAGATCATTCCTATTTATCGTTATACTTTTATGTTGTTGTTTTGTTGTATTCTGTATTCTTTGTATTATTAAGCTATGTTTGTATTCTTTATTATGTATCATTATCATGACATCTACATGTGTTGTACTCTCATACCCCAGAAGGGGGTCGAATGAGTCAATAAATTCTATTCTTTTCTATGAAACACATTTAAATGACAATTGCAGACCTTTTAGTTGCTTTCCTTGACGGTATTTTCAGACTTGGTTAAAGATTCATTAATGACATTTCAAAATTGTGATGGAATAGGGTTAGACATCTATACAATAATTTGCTGAATTGTTTGAAATATTTGCTTATTAATGCTTTTTTTTAAATGTGCAATTCACAATTCTTTTCTTTATTTCTTTCACCCCCCCCCCCTTCTCTTTCTCCATAATAGTGCTCGACCACCAGCACCAAAAAACTGAGGGTGAAGTGCAAAAAACTACCCCAACATAATGAGCATCCAATCCCGCTACTACCAGACACATCATCCGTTAGTGTGTCAGCTGGATCATCATCCCTGGTATGTAACGCATTTAAATGGCAATTGCAGCCCTTTTAGCTCCTTTCTTTGACGGGTAATGTCAGACTTGTTCAAAATTTCATCAATTTCATTTTAAAACTGTGATGGAATAGTGTTAGACATCTATACAATAATTTGCTGAATTGTCTGAAATACTTGCTTATTGGTGTTATTTTTTAAATGTGCAACTCTGTTATTATGGGTCAAGTTGTTTCACAATTCATTTCTTGATGTCTTTCATCCCCCTCCCCTCTCTTTCTCCATGATAGTTGCCAAGTACCAGCGATCCACCAGTGAGGGTGAAGTGCAACAAACATCCCCAACATAAGGAGCACCCAGTCACGCCGCTATCAGACACCCCATCCGTTAGTGTGTCAGCTGGATCATCATCTCTGGTATGTAACGCATTTAAATGGCAATTGCAGCCCTTTTAGCTCCTTTCTTTGACGGGTAATGTTAGACTTGTTCAGAATTTCATCAATGTCATTTTAAAACTGTGATGGAATAGTGTTAGACATCTATACAATAATTTGCTGAATTTTCTGAAATACTTGCTTATTGGTGTTATTTTCTAAATGTGCAACTCTGATATTATGGGTCAAATTGTTTCACAATTCATTTCTTGATGTCTTTCATCCCCCTCTCCTCTCTTTCTCCATGATAGTTCTCAAGTACCAGCGATCAAACGGCGAGGGTAAAGTTCACCCAGGAAGAGAAGGAGGCAGTCAAGAAGCATTTCCAGAGCTGGATAGAAAGGGGTGACATGCCTCACATAGGCGTGGTGAGGGACATAGTTAAACAAAATAAAAAAAGTAGCACGTTGCCTCTCTAACCGATCATTTCTCCAAGTGAGGGACAGAGTTCGCAAAGCAATAAAAGCTAAAACAAAATCTACGTCTATGTAGATCATCAACTATTTCATTCATCTTTCTTTTTTCTCAGTTGCTTTCTTAATGTAATATCCCTCACAACGCCTATGTCACCTTTTTCTATCCAGCTGTTGATATTCTAATGAAATGTTTAAGAAATGGCAGTGCACACTTGTCAGTAAGTCTGAATGTTTTGTAAAAGTAGTTTTTGTGATTCTTCTTTCTATTCTTGTTCTTTTACTTTTGACATGATGATTATGATATGCTTTTTATGAATATGAAGGTACAATTGTATCAATAAAAACCTTCAATTGTCATTAATAAAACACTTTGAGCAGGACATAGGAGATAGTTTTGTATTATGTCCGAACTAAATATGAGTTGAGTCAAATAAAAAAATCATAATTATCTACATTGGACGTAAAAATGATTGAGTTATGGCATTTTTGAACTTTTGTATTGTTTCATGAAACAGTTATATGCATAACATGGGCTGTATTTCAATTAGTGACATGCCGCACTGTCATATGCTCGATTTTCCTTATTTGTATTATATTAAATATATATTCCTGTACACTATAAACATATTTTTCAAAAGAATACCCGTTTTACCGGTCCTAAGCTTTGGAACGATTTACCTGAAACTATGAGGAAATCTGTACTTCTATTGGAAGCTTTAAAGGCCCACTGCACTACTTGTAGCTACTTGCGCCCTCTATATAACAAACAATGCCTAATCGGTGACCATTGGTCTCCCACGATGCTCTTTTTCTTATGTTAACTGAGAGCTGAGTTGATGAGATAACCACCTGTCCAGTGACCTTGCAGGGCGGTCTAATCCCTCCTGTAAACTATGGCAGATAAGCTTTAAAAAATGTATAATTTTAAATTACAGTGCATAAGTATTAGCCCTATACCCGATGAGGCTGACGAGTGTGTATGTGTATATTGTATAAGGGGATGTGTATATAACCCAATTATATTGTACTGGCACCATGAAAGCTCTCGTGTTATAAACAGCTTCGCGGGACTCGAACCCACCCAAGTAAAATAAAAAAGAGTTTACAGCAAACATGAAGCTATATATTAAAGTTCATTAATAATAGCAGTTTGTGTCATATATATTTAAAAGAATTCGCACTTTAGGCATGCAAAAGATTAAATGTAATTTTCTTACACCGTAACGAACGTTTCACATCATTTCTTGTAATTCCAGTCCTTAATTTCAATTTCACAGTATGAAATATGAGATAAATGGAGATAGAAAGAGGGAACATGATGAGGGAAAGTGGAAGTGGAAGTAGAAGTAGTAAGGAAGAGCAGGTAGGGTAGTATGAAATATGAGATGAAATGCACTTGAGAGAGAGAGAGAGAGAGAGAGAGAACAAAAACACAGGGAAAGTTGAAATTGAGATAGTGAGTGAAACCAATATGATGGAAAGTGGCAGTTGAGATAGAGAATGCAATAAAAAGGGGGGGGGGGGTGATAATAAAGACAGAGAACGTGGAGATGGTTATAGAAAGAGGGAACATGATGAGGGAAAGTGGAAGTAGAAGTAGTAAGGAAGAGCAGAGGTAAGGTTGTAGAGTAAGGTGGTAGCAGAGGTAGTAATAAAAGTAAGGAAGAGCATTGTCCATTCAGGAGAGAGAAAGAAAGACAGATGAGGGAGGGGTAAGAAATATTAAGATATTTAATGATTGCCAGATCTGGCGAGAATGAAAGAGGGAGGGGAGCAAGGGAGAACGGATAGGGTGGTAGTGGAGGTAGTAGAAGTAGTAAAGAAGAACGGATAGAACGGTCATTTTTCCTGATGGTCAGGTCCTTGTCCATTGCCCTTTGTTGTAGGCATACCGCCGCCCTCTTCATGTGTTCCTCGCTGGTCTGCAAAGTTACAAAAGAACAAGATTATGTAATAAATACAAGTTCATTTAAAGTTCACTCAGGCATTTCAACCATTATGACAAGAAGAGAAATAGATGAACATGTTCTTTACTGTCTATTGACCACAACTTAAGCATACTATTTTAGAGTAAATTTGGGAAAAAAAACAAAAATGTAATGAATAAAATACCAAGCTGGTGGCTAACCTCTTGCGATATCGATTTAAAAGTGGCTATGTGCCTGTCGTAGCTAGAGGCATTGACTGTTGGGGTTGTACCCAGGATGGTCAGCAAGTTTCTTGAGCCTTCAACTGCCAAACCACCAACCTCCGTTGGTCAGAGTAGTCCTAGGGTTTATTTCTGCAGATTTTCCAGGTCCTTTGCATGAATTTTCTGAGGAAAACAATATGAGGAAAAGTGACATTTGAGATAGAGAATGCAATATAAGGGACAATGACAATTGAGAAGGAAATGAAGACATGATGAAAGAAAGAGGAGATTGTGATAGAAAGAAGGAACACAAACAGCATGTTTCTATTAGTTTTACTGAAATTATCCGGTTCATTTGTTTTCCGGAAAATAGCATATAGTACCAGGGAATGGGCAGTTTCTATCTACGCGTATTATCCGGATAAATACACTGCTCTGATTTAGTGGGTTAAAAGGTTGTGAATAAGTTGGCATCGATGCCTAAGGCACCGCAAAGTAATGTGGGACTGCTAGGTCCACCTGGGATTTTAGTGGCGAGGTAAAATATTCCGATCACGTGATTACTCTGATTTCAGGTGTCACTCCGTTATATGTACTCAATCGGAACGGCGTGAGTTTCTGCTAGGCCTACTTAGCTTTGGCCTAAGTAGTAGGCTTAGGCTCCACTCATTTCTAATGAATTGACCACTAGAAACATCAAATTGGGTAGAACAAAGAATTGAAGCATAATAAGGGGGAGGAGGGGGGGGGAATTAGAAAATGTCCTATGTTTAGTGACGCTGACAACTTTTATGCACCATAACGCAGCAATCAGAGACCTTTTTTGAATTTTTCCTTGTATATGCTAGGTCAGGACGGCTGTTTTATGTCTTTACATTTTATGTGTAAATGTCAATGCCAACAAATGCGACATACAAAAAATAAGGGGGGGGGGTGGATCTTCAACATGTCGATGCTATACGGATGCTGAACATGAACATTCTGTATTCGTGCATTAACGTAGCCTTCATATGCCTTTTTTGAATTTTTCCTTGCAAATACTAGGTCAGGAAAGCTATCTTTATTATCGTACATGTCTTTGCATTTGATATGTGAAGTGTCAATGCCAACAAATGAGAAATACAAAATATAAGGGGGGTGAATCTTAAACATGCTGGTGCTGTACCGACGCTGCAATATCATGGAGATTTAGTATTTGCACAATAACGCAACAATAAGAGGCAAAATTGAATTTTTCCTTGCATATGCTAGGTCACGTCAGGAAAGCTCTCTTTATTATCGTACATGTCTTTGCATTCTATATGTGCATTGTCAGTGCCAACAAATGAGAAATACCAAAAATTAGGGGGGTGAATCTTAAACATGCATGCTGGTGGTGTACAGATGCTGCGATAATCATGGCCAATCAGTATTCGCACAATAATGCAACAAACCAAGGCTTATTTTTGATTTTCCCTTGCATATGCTAGGTCAGGAAAGCTCTCTTTATTATCGTGCATGTCTTTGCATTCTATATGTGAACTGTCAATGCCAACAAATGAGAAATACAAAAAATAAGGGGGGTAAATCTTAAACCTGCAGGTGCTGTACTGATGCTGCGATAATCATTGACAATCAGTATTCGCACAATAATGCAACAAAACGAGGCTTATTTTTAATTTTCCCTTGCACATGCTAGGTCAGGAAAGCTCTCTTTATTATCGTGCATGTCTTTGCATTCTGTATGTGCAGTACCAATGCCAAGAAATGAGAAATACAAAAAATAAGCCTAGAACAACAGCCATAAGGGGGTGAATCTTGAACATGCCGATACTGTACGTACCGACGTCCGAAGCTGCGATATCATGGGCATTCAGTATTAGCACAATAACACAATAAAGTGTAGTCCTACTTACCTTATGGCTTATTGCAATTATGCTTTTTGGCATCTAACAAGTAGACTAATTGATATAAGATCTATCTGCTTCACAGTCAGAGTCATACCAGGCAGAGGCCTAATGCCAGGCCTGGAGTTTCGGCGGACAACCTTCCTGTGTTTAGGGGGGAGTGCTTGTTGTTCACGCAAAGTTGCATATCTCACAAAGTTGTGTACAATTTCATGACCTATCGAGAGAAAGTGGATTGATCAAAGTCTAAATTAGTATAAATGGACAGTCAGATAAATATAGGGCACAATACATTTCAAAACTCACCATTTAAATGAATAATAAGAGCTGACTGCCCGCTGGAATGAATCTACTTTTGTTTGTTTAGTTTCTACTGTTACGTTGATTCGTTTGTTATTGTGTGAAGCTCCCTCTACGTGAGAAAAGTACAAATGGCGGGAATTGATGGGAAAAATTAATTTTTGTATTACTTTTTAAGGAAAAAGCATAACAATTAATAAAAAACCAATTGCAAGAAAGTAGGCCTGGATTATCAAAGATCAATTGGAGTATGGTATATTTTGTGGCTTCAATGTAAAAATGTTTTTTTAAAGAACTTTTGTAGAGCACCTATTTTTTGGCCTACACTGTACAAACCTATGGTGAATATTAGATTTTTCGTATTTCGGGGGATATTTTTGTTTGCTAATATTTTGGTTTTATGATTAAAAACAAAGAAACAAATGAATATTTAATGTTAAATAGGGTTTAAATGTTAAAATTAAAGCAGCCCCCAAGTCATATCTTCAAATTTCAGCCCAAAAAGACTAATTGAAAATTTGCCAAAAAGCGAATTTCGAGAAATAGCGTCCTAAACTTTTTTTTTGAAATTGCTTGTAATTAATTAAATAATTAACCAATTTTGCTAATTTTTTCAGGATATGCTCATGATAAGATGCACTAAGCAGTGCATATTTTATTTAAATTTATAAGGGCCTCGATTAGTCCGACCTTTTTATCACCTCAAACAAAAATTCATATGGTCAATTGTTATCCTCAGTTTTACTTCATTTTTTAGAGAAATGAATAAATCATTTTTTAAAGTGCTAGTTTAAAGAAAAAAACCATCAGGGCTTAGGAGTTAGTGGCCCCAACCGCTATCTAGCAAAATCCTTGAGTTTAATAGGGGTATTAAACCCTATGAACCAGCAAAGGTACCAAAGGGTAAGTAAATTTTTACTAAAGTACCATTTTCAACACTTTTCCATATTTGAAATTTAAAAAGCAGATCTGTGAAGATTAAGCAACTCAATAGCTTTCATTTTAAAAAAAAATGAACAAAATCGATGAAGAATTGTGTGAGCTAATGACATTTTCCAAAACAGTGTATAGGACATACACCGGCGACCCAAAAATTACACCGAGGCACCTTTAGAGTTCAGGTCAATTTAATTACCGGACGAGCATTATTCCGCCGCAATACTCATGTTAGATGAAAGCCCAACTATCTAAGAGTCCACCTTAAAAAACCTGAAGGAAATCGACCAAGGATAACTAAATTAGAAGCAATTATAAAAAAAAAAGACCGATTCTATGAATCTAATTAGGGTTAGGGTTAAACAATAAGATTATTCATCATCCTTATTCTTCTGCCTTGCTTTCATAACTGTTTTTTATTATTACTTTTATTACTCCTTTTTTCCATTGCTCTATCATTATTTATCAATCTTTACTTCACACATTCTTCTTCCTTGCTCATTGTTTTTCATTTTTTTTATTCCGCTCAAAAATAGTTGTTCGTCATTATTCATCCTTCTTATTCTAGTTCTCTGTCAACGGATGACATTTTTAATAAATATTATTTTATCAATACAAAGAACTTATAGTGTCACCATTATTACCTTTATTATCATTATTTCTCGTTACTTTTGTTAATAACATTGATTCTGTGTTCACTGTGCTTGCTTCTCGTTAGCCGTTTCTCGTCCGCCTTGAAATAGTTTGTATCGAGGCGTTTCACAAACATTTTTTAATCCGTAAATTTGTTCTCATTATGAAAATGTGTTTTATCAATACAAAGAACTTATAGTGTCACCATTATTACCTTTATTATCATTATTTCTCGTTACTTTTGTTAATAACATTAATTCTGTGTTTACTGTGCTTGCTTCTCGTTAGCCATTTCTCGTCCGCCTTGAAATAGTTTGTATCGAGGCGTTTCACAAACTTTTTTTAATCCGTAAATTTGTTTTCATTATGAAAATGTGAATCGCGCCTACACGTACATGTACACGTGGTAAGCACGCGCACGCACATTCTTCTGCAAGCAGAGGTGACTGGTGTGCGAACGGGTGGAAAATAGTTCATCACTTCTTTCATTTCTACGTCCAAATTTGTACTCAGTTTTAAGATCAAATGTATGTGGAACAAAATCACATCTCAAAGATATTTATTATTCAAGTTTGAAACTGCCTCCATTTTCTTCTCTCTCTCTCTCATAATAGCGAAAGCAAATAATACAATCACACCTTGCAAACACAGTCATGTATTGTATGCACACAGAGTGTAGGCTGCTATGCACCGCGAGTTCTTTGTTTGACCGACCATCCGATTACGTAATGCGATTTAAAGGTCTGTGAATACATTACGAAACTGGCCTTTCTTAGGCTCTGCAAGATACATACATGTTTAGAGTTTGATGCTAATCCGTCCATCGGTTCTAGTGATAGTGTGATCACAAGCTGTTTTTGCATACATAATGAGCAATGTGACCTTTGACCTCGTGACCCCAAAATCTAATCACTTCATCGGCTCTGCAAGATACATACATGCCCAAAGTTTGGCGGGAATCCATTAATCGGTTCTTGAGATAACGTGATCACAACAGACTTGCCAACCTCTGGAGTTCAAAAACTGTATTCGTTAATCCCAAAAGTTGTATTTTGCTGACAAAAGTTGTATTCTTAAAAATAAACACGCGACTGTTACGCGGATCAATGCCTCTTAGAGTTCCTACATACAGGAAGATTTTTTTTTTATGGATCATTGGTTGAATATACATGATTTCGTCACGACTGGTGTGTTCGATGAACCAATGAACATCCCAAATTGCCGATGTGAGATGCTTTATAGGACAGAATGGGCATTTTGCCATTGAAAATGGCACACACACACACAAAATACCAACAACAACAAAAAATATTTTAAAAAAAATAAATAAAAAAAATAAAAAAATTGAAAATCATATTCTATTGAGAAAAATCGTACTGTCGTATTTGCTTCTAAAAATTGTACTAAATACGACTAAATCGTACTGGTTGGGCAGGTCTGTCACAAGAACAGACGTACGGACAGACGAACAACCAGAAAACATAATGCCTCCGGCTAGGCTGTAGCAGAGACATCAAAATATTATTATTATCATTATTATTATTAAGGCATAAATATGTGTGTTAAAAAGGTTTTTTAAATTTCATCTTATGTATTATGTATCCCTTGTGTTGTTAAATAGAACCAAACTTTAGGTAATTTAATGTATGGCATGTAAGGTATTGCCAACCATTAGACTGTAATAGGATCAAATGAGGGCTAGAAAATCCATTCAAAAGGACTCACCCTCTTCCAACATTATCTGGCCAGCTTCCGTCCAAGAGAACTATGGTCAATGTGCAAATATGATCAGCCACTACCCTGTAAGCCATGTCTACACCATCAACATCATCTGCTCCAACGTTCCCTGTGTATAGACGCACTCCAGTCGCCTGAACAAAGTAAGAGAACACAAATTATATTACATCTCTCTTTATTTCAATATCTTACTATTTTCCTAATAGAAAAACCATGAAGAGTAAAGTGAATAGGAGCCTAGAAGTGTAATAAAGAATGTTATCAGTGAAAAATACTATTAAATAACGAAGATCAGCTGTAGGTACAAGCTGCAATTTCCATGCAACATACAGCTTGTTCCCAAATGCTGTGGTGAACGTGGGTGCTTCGAGCATACTGCACTTTAGTATCTCATTAGGTGTTCACACATATACAAGCATTGCTTTTTAGTGGACCTGTCTGTTTCCAACATGTATTTCTACATTTGTTTTAAATGCTTATAATTGCTTCGTAATGTTTTGTTGGAAACATGAACAAAATGAAATTGAAATTGAAACAAAAAGATAAGTGAGTACAGATGAACCCAAGTTTGGCGGGAATCTATTAATCGGTTCTTGAGATAACGCAATCACAAGCTATTTATACATACGTAATAAGCCCTGTGACCTTTGACCTCGTGACCCCAAAATCTAACCACTTCATTAGCTCTACAAGATACATACATGACCAAAGTTTGGCGGTAATCCATTAATTGGTTCTTGAGATAAAGCGATCACGAGAACGGGACGTACGGACGGACGGACAACCAGAAAACATACTGCCTCCGGCTACTTTGTAGCGGAGGCATGAGAATAAGTGCAGAGTGAAAGTTCAGGAACATTTCAAGAAAGAAATATGTCATCTTTAAATGAAAACTACCAACATGGTATACTGCTCTCACACAATATGATCCCATATCTCATCAAAAAGGGAATTTCCCTGTTCATGATCTTACTTGGTCGAGTTTCTTGAATTCCGACACCTGTGCAAAGACATGCTCCATAATGTGTTTAGCGTCGGTTGAGTCTGCCGGTAGCTTCATGCTGATGGTTTAAGATGTCTCCACACTCATGAACATGATACTCCAGATGATCTTCAGTACCTGCGGGGGAAAGAGTCTACATAAAAAGGCCTTTGTTCTGATATGACATGGAATGGTTTTGTATGCCCTTCGGGTAAAGAGATTGATATAATAGTTGTGTTTAGAAGAACTTATGAAGGGGTTATACACCATGGGCAGAATTTTTTTGGGGTTGTTCAAAGCTGTAAGCATTTCAAAGGACCAGATATTTTTCTTCCGGGTACTACTTTGTTTTGAAGATGAAAAAGCTATATTTAAAAGGAGGGCAAGGGTTGCAGCCTCCTGTAGTGATTAGCCCCCAAAAGCAGCAGTTTTGACATGTCGGGCCTTTGCCTTTTCGTGTAGGACCAATTAAAAAAACATCACCACCTTCATAATCTAAAACCACATCCCCAACATCATCAGCTAAAAACATGTAACTCTCATCATCAGCTAAAACCACATCCCGATCAATATCAGCTAGAACCATGTCACTCTCATCATCAACTTAAACCACATCGACATCATCATCAGCTAAAACCACGTCACTCTCATCATCAGCTAAAACCGCATCTACATCATCATCAGCTAAAACCCCCTCCCATCATCATCAGCTAAAACCACATCCCCATCAACATCAGATAAAACCACATCCCATCATCATCAGCTAAAACCACCTCGCTCTCATCATCAGCTAAAACCACATCCCCATCAAAATCACCTAAAACCATGTCACTCTCATCATCAGCTAAAACCACATCCAATCATCATCAGCTAAAACCACATCCCCATCAACATCACCTAAAACCATGTCACTCTCATCATCAGCTAAAACCATGTCACTCTCATCATCAGCTAAAACCACCTTCACATCATCATCAGCTAAAACCACACCTCCATCATCATCAGCTAAAACCATGTCACTCTCATCATCAGCTAAAACCATGTCACTCTCATCATCAGCTAAAACCACATCCCCATCAACATCACCTAAAACCATGTCACTCTCATCATCAGCTAAAACCACATGATGACTGGTTTTAAATTATGGTGGTGATGTAGACTTACCGCTGGTTGAAGAGGAGGCAGGGGCGCCACGAATCGGGGTTGAATCAGCGACAGATTTTCATGCTTGAAGTTGAGTGCTTGATACGCTCTGAAAAATTGAAAGGGGAAAAAAACGCAACATCTGTAAATGCAATTTCATCATACAAATCAAAATTTGATTTGTACTCAGATTCTTCTACAATTTGGAATATTACGGTAAGCAGATTTATTATTTGAAGTAAGGTAGTTTTACAACACAATGCTCTTCCCACAACAGAACTATCAAATGAACATATCAGAACAATTGCCCTCACGTCACTGCCAATTCAGCTGTATACGCCTTAATAATTCAAGCTTGCAAGTATGTATATTATTATTCTCTGAAGCTCTGAGGAATCAACAGCTTTAAGTCCTATCTGAGAGACTGAGTAATTAAAAAGAATACCTTATACAAGCACTAAACCAAGGTTAATCCTTTCAAAGACCAACACTCTGTCCACTATGCTCTTTTGCAGACATGAATCCAATACCCAAATTAATTCTTTGCTCATAGACTACTAACTGCTACGACTCATGATCATTTGATCCTTTCTTTGTTCTTTTCTTCTGTTCTTCTTTTTTTAAAAACAATTAATATTATCCATTAATCCATTAATCGTTTCTAGAGATAACGCGATCGCAAGCTGTTTTTGCATACATAATAAGCCATGTGACCTTTTACCTTGTGACCTTAAAATTTTATCTGGTCATTAGCTCTGCAAGAATTATACATGACCCAAGTTTGGCGGTAATCCATCAATCGGTTCTTGAGATAACGTGATCACGAGAACAGACGTACGGACAGACAGACAACCAGAAAACATAATGCCTCCGGCTAGGCTGTAGCAGAGACATCAAAATATTATTCTTATTATTATTATTATTAAGGCATAAATATGTGTGTTAAAAAGGTTTTTTAAATTCCATCTTATGTATTATGTATCCCATGTGTTGTTAAATAGAACCAAACTTTAGGTAATTTTAATGTATGGCATGTAAAGTATTGCCAACCATTAGACTGTAATAAGATCAAATGAGGGCTAGAAAATCCATTCAAAAGGACTCACCCTCTTCCAACATTATCTGGCCAGCTTCCGTCCAAGAGAGCTATGGTCAATGTGCGAATATGATCAGCCACTACCCTGTAAGCCATGTCTACACCATCAACATCATCTGCTCCAACGTTCCCTGTGTATGGACGCACTCCAGTCGCCTGAACAAAGTAAGAGAACACAAATTATATTACATCTCTCTTTATTTCAATATCTTACTATTTTCCTAATAGACAAACCATGAAGAGTAAAGTGAATAGGAGCCCAGAAGTGTAATAAAGAATGTTATCAGTGAAAAATACTATTAAATAACGAAGATCAGCTGTAGGTACAAGCTGCAATTTCCATGCAACATACAGCTTGTTCCCAAATGCTGTGGTGAACGTGGGTGCTTTGAGCATACTGCACTTTAGTATCTCATTAGGTGTTCACACATATACAAGCATTGCTTTTTAGTGGACCTGTCTGTTTCCAACATGTATTTCTACATTTGTTTTAAATGCTTATAATTGCTTCGTAATGTTTTGTTGGAAACATGAACAAAATGAAATTGAAATTGAAACAAAAAGATAAGTGAGTACAGATGAACCCAAGTTTGGCGGGAATCTATTAATCGGTTCTTGAGATAACGCAATCACAAGCTATTTATACATACGTAATAAGCCCTGTGACCTTTGACCTCGTGACCCCAAAATCTAACCACTTCATTAGCTCTGCAAGATACATACATGACCAAAGTTTGGCGGTAATCCATTAATTGGTTCTTGAGATAAAGCGATCACGAGAACGGGAAGTACGGACGGACGGACAACCAGAAAACATACTGCCTCCGGCTACTTTGTAGCGGAGGCATAAGAATAAGTGCAGAGTGAAAGTTCAGGAACATTTCAAGAAAGAAATATGTCATCTTTAAATGAAAACTACCAACATGGTATACTGCTCTCACACAATATGATCCCATATCTCATCAAAAAGGGAATTTCCCTGTTCATGATCTTACTTGGTTGAGTTTCTTGAATTCAGACACCTGTGCAAAGACATGCTCCATAATGTGTTTAGCGTCGGTTGAGTCTGCCGGTAGCTTCATGCTGATGGTTTAAGATGTCTCCACACTCATGAACATGATACTCCAGATGATCTTCAGTACCTGCGGGGGAAAGAGTCTACATAAAAAGGCCTTTGTTCTGATATGACATGGAATGGTTTTGTATGCCCTTCGGGTAAAGAGATTGATATAATAGTTGTGTTTAGAAGAACTTATGAAGGGGTTATACACCATGGGCAGAATTTTTTTGGGGTTGTTCAAAGCTGTAAGCATTTCAAAGGACCAGATATTTTTCTTCCGGGTACTACTTTGTTTTGAAGATGAAAAAGCTATATTTAAAAGGAGGGCAAGGGTTGCAGCCTCCTGTAGTGATTAGCCCCCAAAAGCAGCAGTTTTGACATGTCGGGCCTTTGCTTTTTCGTGTAGGACCAATTAAAAAAACATCACCACCTTCATAATCTAAAACCACATCCCCAACATCATCAGCTAAAAACATGTAACTCTCATCATCAGCTAAAACCACATCCCGATCAATATCAGCTAGAACCATGTCACTCTCATCATCAACTTAAACCACATCGACATCATCATCAGCTAAAACCACGTCACTCTCATCATCAGCTAAAACCGCATCTACATCATCATCAGCTAAAACCCCCTCCCATCATCATCTGCTAAAACCACATCCCCATCAACATCAGATAAAACCACATCCCATCATCATCAGCTAAAACCACCTCGCTCTCATCATCAGCTAAAACCACATCCCATCATCATCAGCTAAAACCACATCCCCATCATCATCAGCTAAAACCATGTCACGCTCATCATCAGCTAAAACCCCATCCACATCATCATCAGCTAGAACCACCTCCCATCAACATCACCTAAAACCATGTCACTCTCATCATCAGCTAAAACCATGTCACTCTCATCATCAGCTAAAACCACATCCAATCATCATCAGCTAAAACCACATCCCCATCAACATCACCTAAAACCATGTCACTCTCATCATCAGCTAAAACCATGTCACTCTCATCATCAGCTAAAACCACCTTCACATCATCATCAGCTAAAACCACACCTCCATCATCATCAGCTAAAACCACACCTCCATCATCATCAGCTAAAACCATGTCACTCTCATCATCAGCTAAAACCACGTTCACATCAACATCAGCTAAAACCACACCTCCATCATCATCAGCTAAAACCACACCTCCATCATCATCAGCTAAAACCATGTCACTCTCATCATCAGCTAAAACCACATCCCCATCAACATCACCTAAAACCATGTCACTCTCATCATCAGCTAAAACCACATGATGACTGGTTTTAAATTATGGTGGTGATGTAGACTTACCGCTGGTTGAAGAGGCAGGGGCGCCACGAATCGGGGTTGAATCAGCGACAGATTTTCATGCTTGAAGTTGAGTGCTTGATACGCTCTGAAAAATTGAAAGGGGAAAAAAACGCAACATCTGTAAATGCAATTTCATCATACAAATCAAAATTTGATTTGTACTCAGATTCTTCTACAATTTGGAATATTACGGTAAGCAGATTTATTATTTGAAGTAAGGTAGTTTTACTACACAATGCTCTTCCCACAACAGAACTATCAAATGAACATATCAGAACAATTGCCCTCACGTCACTGCCAATTCAGCTGTATACGCCTTAATAATTCAAGCTTGCAAGTATGTATATTATTATTCTCTGAAGCTCTGAGGAATCAACAGCTTTAAGTCCTATCTGAGAGACTGAGTAATTAAAAAGAATACCTTATACAAGCACTAAACCAAGGTTAATCCTTTCAAAGACCAACACTCTGTCCACTATGCTCTTTTGCAGACATGAATCCAATACCCAAATTAATTCTTTGCTCATAGACTACTAACTGCTACGACTCATGATCATTTGATCCTTTCTTTGTTCTTTTCTTCTGTTCTTCTTTTTTTTTAAACAATTAATATTATCCATTAATCCATTAATCGTTTCTAGAGATAACACGATCGCAAGCTGTTTTTGCATACATAATAAGCCATGTGACCTTTTACCTTGTGACCTTAAAATTTTATCTGGTCATTAGCTCTGCAAGAATTATACATGACCCAAGTTTGGCGGTAATCCATCAATCGGTTCTTGAGATAACGTGATCACGAGAACAGACGTACGGACAGACAGACAACCAGAAAACATAATGCCTCCGGCTAGGCTGTAGCAGAGACATCAAAATATTATTCTTATTATTATTATTATTAAGGCATAAATATGTGTGTTAAAAAGGTTTTTTAAATTCCATCTTTTGTATTATGTATCCCATGTGTTGTTAAATAGAACCAAACTTTAGGTAATTTTAATGTATGGCATGTAAAGTATTGCCAACCATTAGACTGTAATAAGATCAAATGAGGGCTAGAAAATCCATTCAAAAGGACTCACCCTCTTCCAACATTATCTGGCCAGCTTCCGTCCAAGAGAGCTATGGTCAATGTGCGAATATGATCAGCCACTACCCTGTAAGCCATGTCTACACCATCAACATCATCTGCTCCAACGTTCCCTGTGTATGGACGCACTCCAGTCGCCTGAACAAAGTAAGAGAACACAAATTATATTACATCTCTCTTTATTTCAATATCTTACTATTTTCCTAATAGACAAACCATGAAGAGTAAAGTGAATAGGAGCCCAGAAGTGTAATAAAGAATGTTATCAGTGAAAAATACTATTAAATAACGAAGATCAGCTGTAGGTACAAGCTGCAATTTCCATGCAACATACAGCTTGTTCCCAAATGCTGTGGTGAACGTGGGTGCTTTGAGCATACTGCACTTTAGTATCTCATTAGGTGTTCACACATATACAAGCATTGCTTTTTAGTGGACCTGTCTGTTTCCAACATGTATTTCTACATTTGTTTTAAATGCTTATAATTGCTTCGTAATGTTTTGTTGGAAACATGAACAAAATGAAATTGAAATTGAAACAAAAAGATAAGTGAGTACAGATGAACCCAAGTTTGGCGGGAATCTATTAATCGGTTCTTGAGATAACGCAATCACAAGCTATTTATACATACGTAATAAGCCCTGTGACCTTTGACCTCGTGACCCCAAAATCTAACCACTTCATTAGCTCTGCAAGATACATACATGACCAAAGTTTGGCGGTAATCCATTAATTGGTTCTTGAGATAAAGCGATCACGAGAACGGGAAGTACGGACGGACGGACAACCAGAAAACATACTGCCTCCGGCTACTTTGTAGCGGAGGCATAAGAATAAGTGCAGAGTGAAAGTTCAGGAACATTTCAAGAAAGAAATATGTCATCTTTAAATGAAAACTACCAACATGGTATACTGCTCTCACACAATATGATCCCATATCTCATCAAAAAGGGAATTTCCCTGTTCATGATCTTACTTGGTTGAGTTTCTTGAATTCCGACACCTGTGCAAAGACATGCTCCATAATGTGTTTAGCGTCGGTTGAGTCTGCCGGTAGCTTCATGCTGATGGTTTAAGATGTCTCCACACTCATGAACATGATACTCCAGATGATCTTCAGTACCTGCGGGGGAAAGAGTCTACATAAAAAGGCCTTTGTTCTGATATGACATGGAATGGTTTTGTATGCCCTTCGGGTAAAGAGATTGATATAATAGTTGTGTTTAGAAGAACTTATGAAGGGGTTATACACCATGGGCAGAATTTTTTTGGGGTTGTTCAAAGCTGTAAGCATTTCAAAGGACCAGATATTTTTCTTCCGGGTACTACTTTGTTTTGAAGATGAAAAAGCTATATTTAAAAGGAGGGCAAGGGTTGCAGCCTCCTGTAGTGATTAGCCCCCAAAAGCAGCAGTTTTGACATGTCGGGCCTTTGCCTTTTCGTGTAGGACCAATTAAAAAAACATCACCACCTTCATAATCTAAAACCACATCCCCAACATCATCAGCTAAAAACATGTAACTCTCATCATCAGCTAAAACCACATCCCGATCAATATCAGCTAGAACCATGTCACTCTCATCATCAACTTAAACCACATCGACATCATCATCAGCTAAAACCACGTCACTCTCATCATCAGCTAAAACCGCATCTACATCATCATCAGCTAAAACCCCCTCCCATCATCATCAGCTAAAACCACATCCCCATCAACATCAGATAAAACCACATCCCATCATCATCAGCTAAAACCACCTCGCTCTCATCATCAGCTAAAACCACATCCCATCATCATCAGCTAAAACCACATCCCCATCATCATCAGCTAAAACCATGTCACGCTCATCATCAGCTAAAACCCCATCCACATCATCATCAGCTAGAACCACCTCCCATCAACATCACCTAAAACCATGTCACTCTCATCATCAGCTAAAACCATGTCACTCTCATCATCAGCTAAAACCACATCCAATCATCATCAGCTAAAACCACATCCCCATCAACATCACCTAAAACCATGTCACTCTCATCATCAGCTAAAACCATGTCACTCTCATCATCAGCTAAAACCACCTTCACATCATCATCAGCTAAAACCACACCTCCATCATCATCAGCTAAAACCACACCTCCATCATCATCAGCTAAAACCATGTCACTCTCATCATCAGCTAAAACCACCTTCACATCATCATCAGCTAAAACCACACCTCCATCATCATCAGCTAAAACCACACCTCCATCATCATCAGCTAAAACCATGTCACTCTCATCATCAGCTAAAACCACATCCCCATCAACATCACCTAAAACCATGTCACTCTCATCATCAGCTAAAACCACATGATGACTGGTTTTAAATTATGGTGGTGATGTAGACTTACCGCTGGTTGAAGAGGCAGGGGCGCCACGAATCGGGGTTGAATCAGCGACAGATTTTCATGCTTGAAGTTGAGTGCTTGATACGCTCTGAAAAATTGAAAGGGGAAAAAAACGCAACATCTGTAAATGCAATTTCATCATACAAATCAAAATTTGATTTGTACTCAGATTCTTCTACAATTTGGAATATTACGGTAAGCAGATTTATTATTTGAAGTAAGGTAGTTTTACTACACAATGCTCTTCCCACAACAGAACTATCAAATGAACATATCAGAACAATTGCCCTCACGTCACTGCCAATTCAGCTGTATACGCCTTAATAATTCAAGCTTGCAAGTATGTATATTATTATTCTCTGAAGCTCTGAGGAATCAACAGCTTTAAGTCCTATCTGAGAGACTGAGTAATTAAAAAGAATACCTTATACAAGCACTAAACCAAGGTTAATCCTTTCAAAGACCAACACTCTGTCCACTATGCTCTTTTGCAGACATGAATCCAATACCCAAATTAATTCTTTGCTCATAGACTACTAACTGCTACGACTCATGATCATTTGATCCTTTCTTTGTTCTTTTCTTCTGTTCTTCTTTTTTTTAAAACAATTAATATTATCCATTAATCCATTAATCGTTTCTAGAGATAACGCGATCGCAAGCTGTTTTTGCATACATAATAAGCCATGTGACCTTTTACCTTGTGACCTTAAAATTTTATCTGGTCATTAGCTCTGCAAGAATTATACATGACCCAAGTTTGGCGGTAATCCATCAATCGGTTCTTGAGATAACGTGATCACGAGAACAGACGTACGGACAGACAGACAACCAGAAAACATAATGCCTCCGGCTAGGCTGTAGCAGAGACATCAAAATATTATTCTTATTATTATTATTATTAAGGCATAAATATGTGTGTTAAAAAGGTTTTTTAAATTCCATCTTATGTATTATGTATCCCATGTGTTGTTAAATAGAACCAAACTTTAGGTAATTTTAATGTATGGCATGTAAAGTATTGCCAACCATTAGACTGTAATAAGATCAAATGAGGGCTAGAAAATCCATTCAAAAGGACTCACCCTCTTCCAACATTATCTGGCCAGCTCCGTCCAAGAGAGCTATGGTCAATGTGCGAATATGATCAGCCACTACCCTGTAAGCCATGTCTACACCATCAACATCATCTGCTCCAACGTTCCCTGTGTATGGACGCACTCCAGTCGCCTGAACAAAGTAAGAGAACACAAATTATATTACATCTCTCTTTATTTCAATATCTTACTATTTTCCTAATAGACAAACCATGAAGAGTAAAGTGAATAGGAGCCCAGAAGTGTAATAAAGAATGTTATCAGTGAAAAATACTATTAAATAACGAAGATCAGCTGTAGGTACAAGCTGCAATTTCCATGCAACATACAGCTTGTTCCCAAATGCTGTGGTGAACGTGGGTGCTTTGAGCATACTGCACTTTAGTATCTCATTAGGTGTTCACACATATACAAGCATTGCTTTTTAGTGGACCTGTCTGTTTCCAACATGTATTTCTACATTTGTTTTAAATGCTTATAATTGCTTCGTAATGTTTTGTTGGAAACATGAACAAAATGAAATTGAAATTGAAACAAAAAGATAAGTGAGTACAGATGAACCCAAGTTTGGCGGGAATCTATTAATCGGTTCTTGAGATAACGCAATCACAAGCTATTTATACATACGTAATAAGCCCTGTGACCTTTGACCTCGTGACCCCAAAATCTAACCACTTCATTAGCTCTGCAAGATACATACATGACCAAAGTTTGGCGGTAATCCATTAATTGGTTCTTGAGATAAAGCGATCACGAGAACGGGAAGTACGGACGGACGGACAACCAGAAAACATACTGCCTCCGGCTACTTTGTAGCGGAGGCATAAGAATAAGTGCAGAGTGAAAGTTCAGGAACATTTCAAGAAAGAAATATGTCATCTTTAAATGAAAACTACCAACATGGTATACTGCTCTCACACAATATGATCCCATATCTCATCAAAAAGGGAATTTCCCTGTTCATGATCTTACTTGGTTGAGTTTCTTGAATTCCGACACCTGTGCAAAGACATGCTCCATAATGTGTTTAGCGTCGGTTGAGTCTGCCGGTAGCTTCATGCTGATGGTTTAAGATGTCTCCACACTCATGAACATGATACTCCAGATGATCTTCAGTACCTGCGGGGGAAAGAGTCTACATAAAAAGGCCTTTGTTCTGATATGACATGGAATGGTTTTGTATGCCCTTCGGGTAAAGAGATTGATATAATAGTTGTGTTTAGAAGAACTTATGAAGGGGTTATACACCATGGGCAGAATTTTTTTGGGGTTGTTCAAAGCTGTAAGCATTTCAAAGGACCAGATATTTTTCTTCCGGGTACTACTTTGTTTTGAAGATGAAAAAGCTATATTTAAAAGGAGGGCAAGGGTTGCAGCCTCCTGTAGTGATTAGCCCCCAAAAGCAGCAGTTTTGACATGTCGGGCCTTTGCCTTTTCGTGTAGGACCAATTAAAAAAACATCACCACCTTCATAATCTAAAACCACATCCCCAACATCATCAGCTAAAAACATGTAACTCTCATCATCAGCTAAAACCACATCCCGATCAATATCAGCTAGAACCATGTCACTCTCATCATCAACTTAAACCACATCGACATCATCATCAGCTAAAACCACGTCACTCTCATCATCAGCTAAAACCGCATCTACATCATCATCAGCTAAAACCCCCTCCCATCATCATCAGCTAAAACCACATCCCCATCAACATCAGATAAAACCACATCCCATCATCATCAGCTAAAACCACCTCGCTCTCATCATCAGCTAAAACCACATCCCATCATCATCAGCTAAAACCACATCCCCATCATCATCAGCTAAAACCATGTCACGCTCATCATCAGCTAAAACCCCATCCACATCATCATCAGCTAGAACCACCTCCCATCAACATCACCTAAAACCATGTCACTCTCATCATCAGCTAAAACCATGTCACTCTCATCATCAGCTAAAACCACATCCAATCATCATCAGCTAAAACCACATCCCCATCAACATCACCTAAAACCATGTCACTCTCATCATCAGCTAAAACCATGTCACTCTCATCATCAGCTAAAACCACCTTCACATCATCATCAGCTAAAACCACACCTCCATCATCATCAGCTAAAACCACACCTCCATCATCATCAGCTAAAACCATGTCACTCTCATCATCAGCTAAAACCACCTTCACATCATCATCAGCTAAAACCACACCTCCATCATCATCAGCTAAAACCACACCTCCATCATCATCAGCTAAAACCATGTCACTCTCATCATCAGCTAAAACCACATCCCCATCAACATCACCTAAAACCATGTCACTCTCATCATCAGCTAAAACCACATGATGACTGGTTTTAAATTATGGTGGTGATGTAGACTTACCGCTGGTTGAAGAGGCAGGGGCGCCACGAATCGGGGTTGAATCAGCGACAGATTTTCATGCTTGAAGTTGAGTGCTTGATACGCTCTGAAAAATTGAAAGGGGAAAAAAACGCAACATCTGTAAATGCAATTTCATCATACAAATCAAAATTTGATTTGTACTCAGATTCTTCTACAATTTGGAATATTACGGTAAGCAGATTTATTATTTGAAGTAAGGTAGTTTTACTACACAATGCTCTTCCCACAACAGAACTATCAAATGAACATATCAGAACAATTGCCCTCACGTCACTGCCAATTCAGCTGTATACGCCTTAATAATTCAAGCTTGCAAGTATGTATATTATTATTCTCTGAAGCTCTGAGGAATCAACAGCTTTAAGTCCTATCTGAGAGACTGAGTAATTAAAAAGAATACCTTATACAAGCACTAAACCAAGGTTAATCCTTTCAAAGACCAACACTCTGTCCACTATGCTCTTTTGCAGACATGAATCCAATACCCAAATTAATTCTTTGCTCATAGACTACTAACTGCTACGACTCATGATCATTTGATCCTTTCTTTGTTCTTTTCTTCTGTTCTTCTTTTTTAAAAACAATTAATATTATCCATTAATCCATTAATCGTTTCTAGAGATAACGCGATCGCAAGCTGTTTTTGCATACATAATAAGCCATGTGACCTTTTACCTTGTGACCTTAAAATTTTATCTGGTCATTAGCTCTGCAAGAATTATACATGACCCAAGTTTGGCGGTAATCCATCAATCGGTTCTTGAGATAACGTGATCACGAGAACAGACGTACGGACAGACAGACAACCAGAAAACATAATGCCTCCGGCTAGGCTGTAGCAGAGACATCAAAATATTATTCTTATTATTATTATTATTAAGGCATAAATATGTGTGTTAAAAAGGTTTTTTAAATTCCATCTTATGTATTATGTATCCCATGTGTTGTTAAATAGAACCAAACTTTAGGTAATTTTAATGTATGGCATGTAAAGTATTGCCAACCATTAGACTGTAATAAGATCAAATGAGGGCTAGAAAATCCATTCAAAAGGACTCACCCTCTTCCAACATTATCTGGCCAGCTCCGTCCAAGAGAGCTATGGTCAATGTGCGAATATGATCAGCCACTACCCTGTAAGCCATGTCTACACCATCAACATCATCTGCTCCAACGTTCCCTGTGTATGGACGCACTCCAGTCGCCTGAACAAAGTAAGAGAACACAAATTATATTACATCTCTCTTTATTTCAATATCTTACTATTTTCCTAATAGACAAACCATGAAGAGTAAAGTGAATAGGAGCCCAGAAGTGTAATAAAGAATGTTATCAGTGAAAAATACTATTAAATAACGAAGATCAGCTGTAGGTACAAGCTGCAATTTCCATGCAACATACAGCTTGTTCCCAAATGCTGTGGTGAACGTGGGTGCTTTGAGCATACTGCACTTTAGTATCTCATTAGGTGTTCACACATATACAAGCATTGCTTTTTAGTGGACCTGTCTGTTTCCAACATGTATTTCTACATTTGTTTTAAATGCTTATAATTGCTTCGTAATGTTTTGTTGGAAACATGAACAAAATGAAATTGAAATTGAAACAAAAAGATAAGTGAGTACAGATGAACCCAAGTTTGGCGGGAATCTATTAATCGGTTCTTGAGATAACGCAATCACAAGCTATTATACATACGTAATAAGCCCTGTGACCTTTGACCTCGTGACCCCAAAATCTAACCACTTCATTAGCTCTGCAAGATACATACATGACCAAAGTTTGGCGGTAATCCATTAATTGGTTCTTGAGATAAAGCGATCACGAGAACGGGAAGTACGGACGGACGGACAACCAGAAAAACATACTGCCTCCGGCTACTTTGTAGCGGAGGCATAAGAATAAGTGCAGAGTGAAAATTCAGGAACATTTCAAGAAAGAAATATGTCATCTTTAAATGAAAACTACCAACATGGTATACTGCTCTCACACAATATGATCCCATATCTCATCAAAAAGGGAATTTCCCTGTTCATGATCTTACTTGGTTGAGTTTCTTGAATTCCGACACCTGTGCAAAGACATGCTCCATAATGTGTTTAGCGTCGGTTGAGTCTGCCGGTAGCTTCATGCTGATGGTTTAAGATGTCTCCACACTCATGAACATGATACTCCAGATGATCTTCAGTACCTGCGGGGGAAAGAGTCTACATAAAAAGGCCTTTGTTCTGATATGACATGGAATGGTTTTGTATGCCCTTCGGGTAAAGAGATTGATATAATAGTTGTGTTTAGAAGAACTTATGAAGGGGTTATACACCATGGGCAGAATTTTTTTGGGGTTGTTCAAAGCTGTAAGCATTTCAAAGGACCAGATATTTTCTTCCGGGTACTACTTTGTTTTGAAGATGAAAAAGCTATATTTAAAAGGAGGGCAAGGGTTGCAGCCTCCTGTAGTGATTAGCCCCCAAAAGCAGCAGTTTTGACATGTCGGGCCTTTGCCTTTTCGTGTAGGACCAATTAAAAAAACATCACCACCTTCATAATCTAAAAACCACATCCCAACATCATCAGCTAAAAACATGTAACTCTCATCATCAGCTAAAACCACATCCCGATCAATATCAGCTAGAACCATGTCACTCTCATCATCAACTTAAACCACATCGACATCATCATCAGCTAAAACCACGTCACTCTCATCATCAGCTAAAACCGCATCTACATCATCATCAGCTAAAAACCCCTCCATCATCATCAGCTAAAACCACATCCCCATCAACATCAGATAAAACCACATCCCATCATCATCAGCTAAAACCACCTCGCTCTCATCATCAGCTAAAACCACATCCCATCATCATCAGCTAAAACCACATCCCCATCATCATCAGCTAAAACCATGTCACGCTCATCATCAGCTAAAACCCCATCCACATCATCATCAGCTAGAACCACCTCCCATCAACATCACCTAAAACCATGTCACTCTCATCATCAGCTAAAACCATGTCACTCTCATCATCAGCTAAAACCACATCCCAATCATCATCAGCTAAAACCACATCCCCATCACAGAGCTGCCAACATTTGATTTGGGTAATCAGGAGATTCTGAGAGAGCAGCATCGAACGACTTCATGTTGGCGGGAACCAAGAATGGCTTTTAGTGCCCCTGGGGGGGGGGGGGGGGCAGGGGGCAGGCCCCCCAAAAGCTCTTGGTTTTAAGCCTTTTGAAACCCTTTTAGAAACATTTTTTCAATGATTTCTCAAAATGGAAGGCTTTGATATGGCACATTTATTTGCATACAATGATAACATATGAACTTCACATCATATTTCAGACTATGAACTCTGTTACCTATTGTGAAATGGGGATGTACTTGTGGAAGGCAAGGACTGGGGTGTGCTTGAGGGTTTCCTTGAAGTGACTGGTAGGTTGCTTGCTTGAGTTTGCTAAGGAGGTCCTTGCTATACTCCTTTGGTAGCATGGGACATCTGTGTTGGCAATTTTTCTCTGTTAGGAGTGCTTGAAGTGTTTTCAAATTCATTGATCCCCTGAAATCAGTTTTGTTCTTCCTAACAATGCTAAAAACTCTTTCACATGAAGCATTGGAATGTGGTATCACAAGCAAAGATTTCATCACTTTGCTCAGAAGTGTGTATTTCTTTGAGCCATTGCCATCCTCCATCTTGAAAATTGCAGACCATTTCTTGTCTATTCTCAAGTTTTGTTCAGGATCTCTGGTTCCCTGAAAAGTCTTCAACCTGGTATTGTGCAAATTCCAGCTCAAGCTTGTCCAGGTCTCCATTCTCTGATTGTCTGTTCAAAATGCAAGGGTACTTCAACAAAGTATTGCACAGATGAAAATGACACATCTCTTCTGGAACTGACATCAATCACTTCAGCCTCCTTAAGGAACTTGACATCTAGTGGCCAGGTTTTCAAGGCATAGTCACATGCTGATTCATAATACTTCCTCACCGACAAGTAGAAGTATGTCAAATCAACATCTGTAAGACGAAGGGGAGAATCATCTTCTGGGCTTGTTGTACTCTCCAGGTATCCTTGGCATCTTTTCCAATCATTAGATCTTTATCTGATTCTGGCAATCTCTCTTACCATACTGCACTTTCTTGACATCAGAACATTCAACAATCACTGTTGGCTGCACGAATCTAACAAGCATATCTTGGAAGGCTTTATTAAGCTGCTTATTAAGAATGTGAATGCAGGGTTCTTCTCTCTGTAGGAGTAGGTTGATGTCATCAAAGATCTTGTTACTGTATTTGAGTCCCGCACCACGTGTTTATGAGTAAGTCAAATTTTTAGGGAGATTAATGAGGTCCCCAACTACTGACGAAATGAACGCAGGTCTATGGTATGGAGGGGTAGACTATTTCTCGATTTTACAAATCTAAGAAACTGTTCATACTAACCTGAAAAAGCTGTATTCCTTTTGTATTGCCTTGATTTCGCGGTTTGCTGTGTTTGTTTTTCAGATGTGATGTGGCGAAATACATCATTTCTTCCCCCACTCTTGATGGAGATATCTGCGCCGCAAACTGTACAAAATGCGTAGTATTCGCCTTTCGTAGATTTCCCAACACAAGGCCATTCCAAGTGGTAGTCATCTTTATATTTCTGATAATATTTCGACTTCGACATTGTCCTGGATGATATTTTAATAGTCAAACAAAATACAGCCTTGTTTTGGACAAAGTTGACTTACGCCTTCGGAAGATGCAAGTTATATCGATGCGTTCCAACGGCAAAGGAGATCAGAAAAAAAAAAGTCGGCTTCAAAATCCACTCTGCAGTAACACTGCCATGTTGGTATCAAATGATAATCCACTTAAAAATCACATCGCAAAAGTCCCCAAATCAATCCAAAAAACTGATGTTCAAATGTGCAGTTTTTTGGGCCGATCGCAGCAGACAAAGTCTGCTTGTTGTATCAGTGCAACTTCTGGCTGCTCTGACGCGACCGATTGGAAACCGGCACCAACGTACCGGGACGCTACGGGGGCCGCGAGGAAGCCGCCCGGCAGAGCAAGCAGGCGAATTGCTATCACACAAACACCACTCACATTATCACATGTTCCCAATGGTTGTTAGACTAGCCCGCCAGTCGTTCGGCGTAACTCTCATTTATTACGCTGTTAAATAAAGTACGATATCACGGTAAATTTATATTCGACGACTGGATAACAGGAAAATTCATATTACAGAATTGCCATGTGTTGACCTGTTTGTATACGTACGTACGAACTCAACATGCTAGTCTTGTGAAACAGTCGTTTGTGAAAAAAATACAACTTAAAATCTGGAAATCAGGGAGATTTTTGCATGGGGTCGGGAAAAACGGGATATTGGGTCAAAATCCGGGAGTCTCCCGCAGGATCCGGGAGACTTGGCAGCTCTGCCATCAACATCACCTAAAACCATGTCACTCTCATCATCAGCTAAAACCATGTCACTCTCATCATCAGCTAAAACCACTTCACATCATCATCAGCTAAAACCACACCTCCATCATCATCAGCCTAAAAACCACACCTCCATCATCATCAGCTAAAACCATGTCACTCTCATCATCAGCTAAAACCACCTTCACATCATCATCAGCTAAAACCACACCTCCATCATCATCAGCTAAAAACACACCTCCATCATCATCAGCTAAAACCATGTCACTCTCATCATCAGCTAAAACCACATCCCATCAACATCACCTAAAACCATGTCACTCTCATCATCAGCTAAAACCACATGATGACTGGTTTAAATTATGGTGGTGATGTAGACTTACCGCTGGTTGAAGAGGCAGGGGCGCCACGAATCGGGGTTGAATCAGCGACAGATTTCATGCTTGAAGTTGAGTGCTTGATACGCTCTGAAAAATTGAAAGGGGAAAAAAACGCAACATCTGTAAATGCAATTTCATCATACAAATCAAAATTTGATTGTACTCAGATTCTTCTACAATTTGGAATATTACGGTAAGCAGATTTATTATTTGAAGTAAGGTAGTTTTACTACACAATGCTCTTCCCACAACAGAACTATCAAATGAACATATCAGAAACAATTGCCCTCACGTCACTGCCAATTCAGCTGTATACGCCTTAATAATTCAAGCTTGCAAAGTATGTATATTATTATTCTCTGAAGCTCTGAGGAATCAACAGCTTTAAGTCCTATCTGAGAGACTGAGTAATAAAAAGAATACCTTATACAAGCACTAAACCAAGGTTAATCCTTTCAAAGACCAACACTCTGTCCACTATGCTCTTTTGCAGACATGAATCCAATACCCAAATTAATTCTTTGCTCATAGACTACTAACTGCTACGACTCATGATCATTTGATCCTTCTTTGTTCTTTTCTTCTGTTCTTCTTTTTTTTAAAACCATTAATATTATCCATTAATCATTAATCCTTTCTAGAGATAACGCGATCGAAGCTGTTTTTGCATACAAAAATAAGCCATGTGACCTTTTACCTTGTGACCTTAAAATTTTATCTGGTCATTAGCTCTGCAAGAATTATACATGACCCAAGTTGGCGGTAATCCATCAATCGGTTCTTGAGATAACGTGATCACGAGAACAGACGTACGGACAGACAGACAACCAGAAAACATATGCCTCCGGCTAGGCTGTAGCAGAGACATCAAAATATTATTCTTATTATTATTATTATTAAGGCATAAATATGTGTGTTAAAAAGGTTTTTTAAATTCCATCTTATGTATATGTATCCCATGTGTTGTTAAATAGAACCAAACTTTAGGTAATTTTAATGTATGGCATGTAAAGTATTGCCAACCATTAGACTGTATAAGATCAAATGAGGGCTAGAAAATCCATTCAAAAGGACTCACCCTCTTCCAACATTATCTGGCCAGCTTCCGTCCAAGAGAGCTATGGTCAATGTGCGAATATGATCAGCCACTACCCTGTAAGCCATGTCTACACCATCAACATCATCTGCTCCAACGTTCCCTGTGTATGGACGCACTCCAGTCGCCTGAACAAGTAAGAGAACACAAATTATATTACATCTCTTTATTTCAATATCTTACTATTTTCCTAATAGACAAACCATGAAGAGTAAAGTGAATAGGAGCCCAGAAGTGTAATAAAGAATGTTATCAGTGAAAAATACTATTAAATAACGAAGATCAGCTGTAGGTACAAGCTGCAATTTCCATGCAACATACAGCTTGTTCCCAAATGCTGTGGTGAACGTGGGTGCTTTGAGCATACTGCACTTTACAATTTAGTATATCATAAGGTGTTCACACATATACAAGCATTGCTTTTTAGTGGACCTGTCTGTTTCTAACATGTATTTCTACATTTGTTTTAAATGCTTATAATTGCTTCGTAATGTTTTGTTGTAAACATGAACAAAATGAAATTGAAATTGAAACAAAAAGATAAGTGAGTACAGATGAACCCAAGTTTGGCGGGAATCTATTAATCGGTTCTTGAGATAACGCAATCACAAGCTATTTATACATACGTAATAAGCCCTGTGACCTTTGACCTCGTGACCCCAAAATCTAACCACTTCATTAGCTCTGCAAGATACATACATGACCAAAGTTTGGCGGTAATCCATTAATTGGTTCTTGAGATAAAGCGATCACGAGAACGGGACGTACGGACGGACGGACAACCAAAAAATACTGCCTCCGGCTACTTTGTAGCGGAGGCATAAGAATAAGTGCAGAGTGAAAGTTCAGGAACATTTCAAGAAAGAAATATGTCATCTTTAAATGAAAACTACCAACATGGTATACTGCTCTCACACAATATGATCCCATATCTCATCAAAAAGGGAATCCCTGTTCATGATCTTACTTGGTCGAGTTTCTTGAATTCGACACCTGTGCAAAGACATGCTCCATAATGTGTTTAGCGTCGGTTGAGTCTGCCGGTAGCTTCATGCTGATGGTTTAAGATGTCTCCACACTCATGAACATAATACTCCAGATGATCTTCAGTACCTGCGGGGAAAGAGTCTACATAAAAAGGCCTTTGTTCTGATATGACATGGAATGGTTTTGTATGCCCTTCGGGTAAAGAGATTGATATAATAGTTGTGTTTAGAAGAACTTATGAAGGGGTTATACACCATGGGCAGAATTTTTTGGGTTGTTCAAAAGCTGTAAGCATTTCAAAGGACCAGATATTTTTCTTCCGGGTACTACTTTGTTTGAAGATGAAAAAGCTTTATTTAAAGGAGGGCAAGGGTTGCAGCCTCCTGTAGTGATTAGCCCCCAAAAGCAGCAGTTTGGACATGTCGGGCTTTGCCTTTTCGTGTAGGACCAATTAAAAAAAACATCACCACCTTCATAATCTAAAACCACATCCCCAACATCATCAGCTAAAAAACAATGTAACTCTCATCATCAGCTAAAAACCACATCCCGATCAATATCAGCTAGAACCATGTCACTCTCATCATCAACTTAAACCACATCGACATCATCATCAGCTAAAACCACGTCACTCTCATCATCAGCTAAAAACCGCATCTACATCATCATCAGCTAAAACCCCTCCCATCATCATCAGCTAAAACAACATCCCCATCAACATCAGATAAAACCACATCCATCATCATCAGCTAAAACCACCTCGCTATCATCAGCTAAAACCACATCCATCATCATCAGCTAAAAACCACATCCCATCATCATCAGCTAAAACCATGTCACGCTCATCATCAGCTAAAACCCCATCCACATCATCATCAGCTAGAAACCTACCATCATCAGCTAAAACCACATCCCCATCAAAATCAGCTAAAACCACATCCCCATCAACATCACCTAAAACCATGTCACTCTCATCATCAGCTAAAACATGTCACTTCATCATCAGCTAAAACCACATCCAATCATCATCAGCTAAAAACCACATCCCCATCAACATCACCTAAAACCATGTCACTCTCATCATCAGCTAAAACCATGTCACTCTCATCATCAGCTAAAACCACCTTCACATCATCATCAGCTACAACACCACACCTCCATCATCATCAGCTAAAACCACACCTCCATCATCATCAGCTAAAAACCATGTCACTCTCATCATCAGCTAAAACCACATCCCCATCAACATCACCTAAAAACCATGTCACTCTCATCATCAGCTAAAACCACATGATGACTGGTTTTAAATTATGGTGGTGATGTAGACTTACCGCTGGGTTGAAGAGGAGGCAGGGGGCGCCACGAATCGGGGTTGAATCAGCGACAGGTTTCATGCTTGAAGTTGAGTGCTTGATACGCTCTGAAAAATTGAAAGGGGAAAAAAACGCAACATCTGTAAATGCAATTTCATCATACAAATCAAATTTGATTTGTACTCAGATTCTTCTACAATTTGGAATATTACGGTAAGCAGATTTATTATTTGAAGTAAGGTAGTTTTACTACACAATGCTTCTTCCCACAACAGAACTATCAAATGAACATATACAGAACAATTGCCCTCACGTCACTGCCAATTCAGCTGTATACGCCTTAATAATTCAAGCTTGCAAGTATGTATATTATTATTCTCTGAAGCTCTGAGGAATCAACAGCTTTAAGTCCTATCTGAGAGACTGAGTAATTAAAAAGAATACCTTATACAAGCACTAAACCAAGGTTAATCCTTTCAAAGACCAACACTCTGTCCCACTATGCTCTTTTGCAGACATGAATCCAATACCCAAATTAATTCTTTGCTCATAGACTACTAACTGCTACGACTCATGATCATTTGATCCTTTCTTTGTTTTTCTTCTGTTCTTCTTTTTTTAAAAACAATTAATATTATCATTAATCCCATTAACCTTTATGCGCCACTTAAAAAAACCCCCTGTGCACATTCTTTTAGGGTCACACATTCGAGGGAATCTTTATTGACTCTGCTGACTCAAGAGGCTATAACTCTTCACTGGATGATCATGATGAAAAATATTGTGCAGCAAAGTTGTAGACCGGAAAACGTGCTTTTCGATGAACCGTCATTTGTTATATTTTGAATTATCATTTTTATAATAATCATAATTATATAATGTTTAATTTTTCTTATTTACGGCAGTTTTTTATCCCTCTAGAATTTCGTATTTAGCAATGATAAGACATCTTCAAATCGAATCTATAGAAAGGTGGACTTCTTACCTTCTTTACATACCTTGCTCAAGTATTCTAACAATTCAGAAGGTTAGTATTTAGGTTGTTGAAGAAAGAAGTTCAATAGGGAGAGACTGAAAGTACCCCGCTCAGCCACCATTGACAATGGGCTAATCTGGCCATTGAAATCCTATTACCCCAGGTTATTGTCAATGTCCGGTTTAGCGGGGCATGAAAAGGGACGTCGTGGGATGTTTTTCTTTGTTGTGCCATGATAGTCAATAAGAAATAAGAGAATGTTATTGATTTTGCCCACTGGTATGAGCATGTAAAAATGGTATAGGCATAATATATTATATGTGATATACATGACATAATCAGCATCTTATTGAAATGTCTCATTATGAATGTCACCGCATCTGTTCTTCTCACCTTCTTTACCCCTCAATAAAATTGATTTCAAGTACATTTATCACAGCCATAGTATACAAAGAAAGAATGAATCAATCTTAAAAATGAAAACTATATGCATTGTTCAATTTACTTATTGTGAGAGAGCTTATTATCAGAAATGATTGACGATGGAGTATGCAATGAATAAAATATGGAGAACGGACACGTGAGAGACATTATGAGAGAGAAATAGTGATATGAAATGAAAGGACTTTACTGTGAATAAGATTATAAGAGAAAGAGATAAAGATGACGGCAAGACAGGATACATAGAGATAGGAAAATGATAATAATAATAAGATAGAGATGACGGAAAGAAAGAGAGTAAACACTGATAGCATAAGAATGAATAAAGATAATAAGAAAGATATAGAGATGACGGCAAGACATAGGGTACATATAGATAGGAAAATGATAATAATAAAAAGATAGAGATGGACGGAAAGAAAGAGAGTAAACACTGATAGCACAAGAATGAATAAAGATAATAAGAGAAATATATAGAGATGACGGCAAGACATAGGATACATATTGATAGGAAAATAATAATAATAATAAGATAGAGATGACGGCAAGAAAGAGAGTAAACCATGATAGCATAAGAATGAATAAAGATAATAAGAGAAAGATATACAGATGACGGCAAGACATAGGGTACATATAGATAGGAAAATGATAATAATAATAAGAAGAGATGACGGCAAGAAAGAGAGTAAACACTGAGCATAAGAATGAATAAAGATAATAAGAGAAAAGATATAGAGATGACGGCAAGACATAGGGTACATAATTATAGATAGGAAATGATAATAATAATAAGATAGAGATGACGGAAAGAAAGAGAGTAAACACTGATAGCATAAGAATGAATAAAGATAATAAGAGAAAGATATAGAGATGACGGCAGACATAGGGTACATATAGATAGGAAAATGATAATAATAATGAGATAGAGATGACGGCAAGAAAGAGAGTATACACTCATAGCATAATAATGAATAAAGATAATAAGAAAAAGATATACAGATGACGGCAAGACATAGGGTACATATAGATAGGAAAATGATAATAATAATAAGATAGAGATGACGGAAAGAAAGAGAGTAAAAACTGATAGCATAAGAATGAATAAAGATAATAAAAGAAGATATAAGATGACGGCAAGACAGGATACATCTTTCTTTCATTAGTTTTATTCATTCTTATTCTATCACTGTCTACTCTCTTCTTGCTGTCATCT